>NC_139701.1:26159335-26354335 GCF_964188405.1 Protomyctophum parallelum | reverse complement strand
TAATTTGTCCTCAGTCTGGAGGGAGGGAAAGGTTCCTCTCTTGCTACCATTGTGGAGACTTGAGGACCTGTGATGTCATGCCGTACTTTTTATTTGTGTTTTTTCTATTCCTTTGGTTATTAAGGTCCACAGAATGAGCTCCTGCTCTGCCGGAAACATCTTAAAAAAAAAAGGTTATAGCAATGTTTGTATACCACACCATAGACGACATATATGGCAACATTTTACAAATTTTCATTATGCTTTAGGTAGCATGTGACATGTCAAACTAGGGGGTTTTCATTATTCTGAATCCATTCCAAGCATTAGCTTTGCACAAAAACACTCCTTGGGCTAAACGGCCATAGCCGTCATCACAAATGTGATGAAGGTCAGCACAAATGTGATGAGGTCCTCCATGCTCAGGTCTTGCTCGGTTGAGGTGACCCATGAGCCCAGGTACTTGAAGTCCTTGACTTCCTTCAAAGCAGTGCCTCCTGTTGTTGTCATGCTCTGATGGGATGTTATACTGTAGGTGATAACTTCAGTTTTCTTGGCATTCAGCCGGAGGCCAACCTTAATTGTTCAACGTGGTCAGAGATCAGGCTGATGTCGTCCGCGTAGTCCAGGTCTGTCAGGACTACTGTTGCGTGTCGTCTCGACCTCCTTGGTGTTATGGTGAGACCAATGTCCTGCTCTCGTCCATTGATGGCCTTCCTTAACGCGTAATCCAGGACTATGACGAAGAGGAAGGGGGATAGGGTGTACCTTTGCAGTACCCCAGCAAAATAGGGATGCCATTAAGCAGTGCTCTAGAGATTAGAGGAGCGTGCCTGTGGCCGAAACCGAAAGGTATCAAAAGCCATGGCTAAAGCCCAGCAAATGAAAAAACCCTGTTAACAATAGTCTTCCTGCACCATTGTCACATCAACATTTTGTCACATCAACATTTCTGATCCTCAATGTTGTTATGAAATGAAGAGGGACTTTTCTTTGAAGATGCATCCTTTTCTGTGATTGATCAATTGCTGTATATTTCACACTGTGTTTGGCAGGGCCGTGAAGAGAGCACCAATATCCCAATATCCATGGTCCTGGGCCATGGATATTTAGGCAGTTTATTTTTTTTTGTGGTGCAACCACTCCTATATACAGCTATGTGTGTCCCTGTGTCTGTCTGTCTGTCTGTCAAAGCACGACAATAGCGTTTTAGCATCTGTTCACCACCAAGTGTTAACACACAGGCCTTGTCCACACGTATCCGGGTAAATGGATAAACGTAGGTTTTTATATGCGTTTTGGGGGGGTCGCCCACACGCAAACGCGTTTTTGGTCCATATAAACGCATCTTTTGGAAAACTCCTGCCACAGTGTATTTTTTTTAAACTCCGACTGTGTGTTCCCTGTGTGGACAATGTAAACGGAGTTTTGCATGGGTCTTGCCATTGGTCATATGGACAGAGAGATTTAAAAAAAACGTGTCGTATGGACAGAGAGATAAAAAAAACGAAAAAGCTACGTTTATGTAGGTGTGGATGAAGCCTCAGACACAGACACACAGGCCATGGAGGAGGGCTAGTACAGTACAGTACAGTACAGTACAGTACAGTACAGTACAGTACAGTACAGTACAGTACAGTACAGTACAGTACAGTACAGTACAGTACAGTACAGTACAGTACAGTACCACTCACTTCAGACGGGTCTGATTTGTATTATTATTATATTATATATTATTCATATTTTTTATTTTTAGGGAAGGGCAAAAGGGCAGGGGCTCAAGCCCCCCCAAGCCTCAACCCCCCCCCCCCCCCCCCCCCCCCCCCCACATGCGCGATGTTTGGCATTATTTGGGGTGCTTTGAATGTTGCCCATTGCAATATAAAAAAATTAAAATAATAAAAACACAGCTTACTGTATGTATACACATTCTTCTTTTGCCAAGAGCATCCCTCAATATCCACTCAATTATTTACCACCAGAAAACATTGGCAGTCACTGTTGTTTAGTAGCGAGTGTTTTGACATTCACTGGCAACAACTTGTTATTCAGAACAAGTCACATTCCACTGCATTCTTAGGCATTTAGGTCTTTAAGTTCACTTTCTTGGTCAAAGACATATTTGCTGGTGCAGGCCTCACTTTTAAAACTTGAATAGTGTGGTTGTGTATAGGGTCTGCCAAAGTCTCCCGGAGGGGGCGTTAACATATGTGTCACGTGGTAGCGGCCGCCATGTTGGCAGGCATTTCTGCTTTGTTTACAGTCAGCGACCATCCGTGTGCGTTCTAATTTTTAAACACCAGAGGGAGTTCAACGAGCTCGTTCCTGGCGACAACACAGTGAGCCAACACCAGGATGGAAAGAAAAAACGTCGGCCTCGACATACCTTGCTTACCAAGCTTAACTTTGAGGAAAAGGATCGTTACCTCAACAAAATCAAGGATATTGACGGTCTCGACCCCTATGAACACACTGACTGAACAGAGGATTCGATCTTCTACCACCACTAATGCGACTACATTTAATGCTTGTCCTTGTAAGGTATGTCGAGGCCAACGTTTTTTCTTTCCATCCTGGTGTTGGCTCACTGTGTTGTCGCCAGGAACGAGCTCGTTGAACTCCCTCTGGTGTTTAAAAATTAGAACGCACACGGATGGTCGCTGACTGTAAACAAAGCAGAAATGCCTGCCAACATGGCGGCCGCTACCACGTGACACATATGTTAACGCCCCCTCCGGGAGATTTTGGCAGACCCTATAGATGTGTGGGTAAATGATGGCATGACAAGGATTCCAGGTAGAATGCAGTTTACTTCACTTTAAGTTCGGTTACAGGATTGCTGGTCAGTGCATACAGTTCCGCAACACACAATAACTTGTCTTATGGCTTGGTTATAATAGTTATAGTTATAATAACAGAACGGGGAGACTTGTCCGTCCATGCAGTGAGCTCAAGTACCAACAACAACTGAACTAAGAAGTGCCCTCTTTATAAGCTTCTCGTATGGACCTTCCCACAGCCAATGAGAGTGCAACTAGAACATGCACATTCAACCAAACTAGGGGGTAACTCAAATATACAATACAGGTAACAGTCCCATGTTACACACATACAGACAGGTGCCCAGGGCTGTACTGCCCATCACAACAATAGCACCAAATGGACCCATACTGATGTTTCCAGGTCCATTTGGAACAAGCTCCCACTGTACCTTCGTCAGGCAGCCTCTGTAGACATTTTTAAAGCACAGCTCAAGACCCACTTCTACAACATTGCTTTTAATTGATCTTTTATTTTTTTGTTATTCATGTCCTCACTGTATTGCATTACTGCTTGTTTTTTTTAATGTCGTTGCCTTGCTTTTCTTTTTTATTCGCCATTGTTCTGTAAAGCACTTTGAGCTGCATTTCATGTCATGAAAGGTGCTATACAAATAAAAATGTATTATTATTATTATTATTATTATTATTTGTAGACCCAGTTAAATTAACACTGAGCATTTTACTGTATACACTAGTTAACCCCTTGACTTCCTTGGGAATTATCTTTGGTTCCATCACAATGATGAGCTTCCTTGGAACATACAGTATTACAAGAGACAGCTACTAAGCCATTTCACATCGCTATTTACTTCCTCTGAACCGCCGATCAGCTATACCGGTAATATCCACTCTAGGTATTGGTTTCTCTGTCTTCCTCCCTTTCTCCCTTCCCTCCCCTGTCCTACTTTTACTGCAGAATCACTTCTCCTCACCTTGCTTCGTCCGTCTCTGGCTAATACACATTAGAAGCCAGCAGCAATATGTAATAGGGCTTTGTGTGCCCCTGCTGGGATAATGGCTTCTCTGCCATTTCTGCCATTAAGTGTGGTCAGGCAGTGCAGCCCAGGAACCCTCTGCACATAGTAAAATATTGTTAGATAACCACCATAAACAAAGCAGTCAGTGTCTATGACTTTGAGAATGTCTTCTACCTTATTTTCAGTTTCCTCTTTTTTTATTTTAGCTGAGCTCTTGTTTTTGAAGTCTTCTGTTTTGGATATCTATCTCCTCTCCTCCTCTCCTCTCCTCTCTTCTCCCCTCCCAGATGGAGAGTTCCCTGCTTTGGGCTATAAACCTTTTAGAAATGTAATAAGGAGTGCATGGCTACATTATGAAGCTCATCAGATTACTTTGTGACTAAGTGGACGTGTCTGCTGTATCTAATGGGCCTGTTTGTAATCTTCAGTATCTCCACAGCAGCACCACATAGACAGATAGCATCGGACGCTGCTTCCTCTGTGTGTGGTGAAACCCCAGCTAAGTCCCAGATAACATGATCATCAGCAGCATCCTTAACTGTTACTGTGACAAACGAGAGCTTTGATCCGGCACGATAAACGGCATATTCATTTGTTTAATTAAAACAGCTTGTCTCATCGTGGTGAGAGGTCATTTTAGAGAATGTTAGAATTAAAGCAGGTAATTAAGTCAAGCCCCAGATAAGAAACCCCAGTGAGCTGGTTGCTTCTGCCGGTAGGGAAAGCAAACTTAATCTATCCCCTGTGCAATCCCGCAAGGTCGTTCACTTTATTAAAGTTTGACGCCACTGCTACTATGGCGCGCCAGCCCAGTACGATAAAATATTTTAACTGCTTGTTGCGGTGGGAGGCAGCAATAAGGGGGAGCGAGCGGGTTTGAGGGAATGCAGGGGACAAGATGGTGACTCAAGCATACAACAGCTCAAGGTATACTACCACTACTGTAGCAATGAGGGCAATTAAAGGCTGCTTGTTATCTTGTCTTTGAGAACAGGGGAAGGACTTGTACAGCAACAAGCACCTTGACAAAGATATTTGTTTGGTCAATGGAGTGTGGTGTTAATTATCACAGGCTGATTAAAGACACTGAGGAGAAATGGATGTCGTTTGTCTTGCCAGTCTGAGACACAGCAGCAGTTTGCCAGGGTAATTATTTTTGGATCCTCCCTAAACTATTTTTAGAACAGGTTTCCCGAAAACCTTCTCACGACTCAGGTTTGATGTACAGTAAAGTAAATGGAACAACAGAGCTTTGATATTCTTTGGTTAAAACAAAAGGTTATTTGTTAAAGGGTTAAATCACTATATTCTGATAGTAATCATTGTTATAGTGTTTGTTCAGTAACAGGGGTCTCCCTGTATCTCCAGCTGAACATTTTCAGGTAGTATATACGGTGACAACATTTCAGCCAATCAGGAGGAAGTAGCTATTTATGAGCTTAATCTGTTCCAGTTCCAATTTCGTCTTCTAATTTCTTTGTGTACAATTCCACTTGTTTAGTCTGACTGCATTCTCTATCTTGATTGGATAAAATAGGTCTCATACAGTCTCATAATTTGTCTTCAATCCAAATGATCCAACAGCTATCAACATTGTGTGTCATATTTTACTATTACGTTTGGTGTCCTTATAATAGAAAAGCCTCAGAGGCACTAGAACCTGGCAGTATGTGTAATATTCTAATCTAGCTAGTTCACCAGTCAACAAGGAGCTAAAGGAGAAACTGATATGGATAGGCCTATAAGCCTTCAATATTCTTTATGCACCGTGTGACAAAGAGCAGTTTTGTTGGATCAAAGCAGCCAATATGCAATTGTCCACAGTTTAATGATAGTTTTTGAAAATGGAAAATGACTCGCTTTAAAGGTATATTCAGTGATTTCACTCAAAAAACCTTAGGTTTCGTTTTTGGCTGTGGGACCCAGCCTTTCGTCCAATCAGGATAGAGAGTCAAAAACGAAACCTAAGGTTTTTTGAACCCCAGGGGTTAACTGGGGACAGGGAGGAACTCCTTATATGGCCAGCACACTCTATAGTAGGGAGGATTATCACAACAAAACAAAAAAATAAGTGATATTTGAATTAAGTGAAATCACTGAATATACCTTTAACAAATGTTGTTTGTATACACAATGAAGATTGTAAAACATACTTCTATGGCCTCAACAGACAGATCAGAGCAATGTGATCATATTCCTCGCAGGATTCACAGGCTCACAGCTATAATATAGTTCACACTGCAGTTGTTTACATTATGTTCTTTCTAATTTCGATTGACATGAATTGCATACATTTAGATTTTTAATAATTATTAATACCACTGTAGCTTGCAGAGAACATCTGAGAACGGCAGTGAATAGCAGAGCTACAACGTGACGAACTGACTGACGGGAAATGCACCATTTGAAAAACCTTTTCGAATAGTTCAACTACTAGACAATCTACATTGACACGTTGTGAGCTTGTAGACTGGCCATTTTAACTATTAAAAAATGTTTAGCAAAATAGTAAAAAAAAGGAAAAGAAGTTTAGGGATAAGGGGTTTAGCGGTGACGAAAATGGAGCCCTATATCTTTTCACTGTCAACACATTTTTAAACGAGCTGCAAATGAGCAATTGCCGAAAATGTTTTTATGATTGAGGATTTTTTTAAAGGTGCTCTAAACAGGAGTGACAGATGATGATATTTTGCTGCAGTATTCAGAGGTGAACAGGGCGTCTTTTAAAGTGCAATTGGCAATGTGCAAGTCAAGTGTGACTTCATTTAGATAATGGGCATGAATATGCTCAGCAAATAAGACTTTAGTTTGTGTATATTTGATGAATATGCCGCAGCCTATAATAGGCTACTGTTATTTTAAATGTATTGATTTTTGTTTCTGAAAATGGAATGGGGTTCAATTAATCATTCATCAAAAATGGTCTTACTCCTGAACAATCTGTCCGCCTCCCTGAAATGATCTTTCAGATTTCTGGCATTTAAATTTCTCTGTAATCTGCAAAGCTTGATTGTTAAATCCTTGTGCCATTTATGTTTTTCAATCAAAGGTTGTGATTTGAAATGAAAGTGTTGGGGTTTCTCTGCCACAGACACCCTTTGTGGGTCTTTTTGTGCTGCGCGAGGACATCATATCTCTAAAGTCATAACATGCCAGTCAGTGTTACATAAAACAGAAAGTTAATGGTATATTCACAGTAAAATCCTTGTAGATTTTTTACTATTCAAAAATGTTTTCAAAATAGTAAAAAAAAAAAAAAAAAGGCAAAGTAGTTTAGGGATAAGGGGTTTAGCTTGGACAAAAATAAAGCCTGTTATTTATACTGTATTTAATCCAGAGGTTCTCAAACTTTTAAATTTCAAGCACCCCCCCTTAACTCTGCAAGTTACAGTTCAGTATACATCTGTGTGCGCGTGTGCATGCATGCGTGCATGCGTGTGTAACAGGCAGACATGCAGGCAATAGGCCATTGTTCATTGTTCATAAGCCATGGTTGCCTGGTGGAAAAATCTGTCCCAGAGCCCATGTTGTCTGGGCCTTGAGGCTGCGGTACCACTTGCCAGACAGCTGAAACAGAGGTGGCTTGGGTGTTGATAATCCCACTAGCTTTATACAGTCTGTTGTATACATCTTGGAAGGAGGGAAGCTCACATGCTCTGCAACCATTTACAGTTCAGGGCAGTGCAGTTCCCTTTTCATGCCAGGTGGTGATCCAACCAGTCAGGATGCTCTCTCTGGTGCCTGTAGAGAAAACCTGTCGGATCTTTGGCCTCATGCTGATCTCCAGGTGCCTGAGATGAAAGATGTTGCTGCCTTCTTCACCACATTGTCTGGTGTGCTCATCCCAGGAGAGGTCTTCGGTGACGTGGACGCATACTTCCCTCCTCTTGTCCTGTAGTCCATAATCAGCTTCTTGGTCTTGTCGACACTGAGAGAGGTTGTTCTCCTGGTGGTATTGTATCAGGTTGTTGACCTCCTACCTGTAGGCTGTTTCGTCGTTGTCAGTGATGATAAGTCTTGTGGCCCAACAGGGTGGAATTCCTGGCTCCAGGGTCCAACTGTGAGTCCCTGAGCTTAGGGTTGAGTCTAGGGAGGACTATGGTGCTGAATGAATCTATGAACAGCCTTCTCACATAATACCGTAAGAGTTCCTCTTCAGGGAGTGCCGTTCCCATTGTCGGGTCTGTAGGACAGGTGGTTGTCCAGAACTACCGATCCAACCCATAATCTATAGACATTATCTGTAACCAGCCAAACAGGTACAATGGGTACTCTGACAAGGAAGGAGAACAGGTAAGATTACTGGGTGGGGCATGCATTTCCAACTTGCATCGTTCCCGATCGACTTGCATCTTTCTCAAGTATACCGGTAAATTCAATTTCAGATGGTTGTTGGCTAGAGACCTGGGAGATGGATTTTGGAGGTGGAGCGCTAGTTACCCAAGCCGTGCTACTCATGATGTGCTAGCGCCGCGGTGCTCGGAATCAAACCCAGAATCTTGTGGTCCAAACAAAGGCAAGTGCTCAGACAGAGCATAATCCATTTGGAATCTTGTCTGTAAACTGCTTCCTTACTACCTTACTCCCCAGGAAAACAGTTTAGCAGCTCAGTGCCATATTGCAGGTGTTTTGTAAGCAATTAATTATGAAGAGTGATGCTATATAAGTTACTTGATTATTAGGCTGGATATGATTGGCTGCATCGACTTCAGCTTTATGTTGCTTTACCTTGTAGAAATGTGCAATGAGTTGAGAGGAAGCATGCTTTAAGTAATTACTTTTTAGCAGCAGGTTATTGTTTGTGTGTGTGTGTGTGTGTGTGTGTGTGTGTGTGTGTGTGTGTGTGTGTGTGTGTGTGTGTGTGTGTGTGTGTGTGTGTGTGTGTGTGTGTGTGTGTGTGCACGCGCGCATGCGTGCAAAATGGTGTAAGACAGGATGCATGTTTTAATGCATGTCCATCAAAGTGTATCAGATTTATATCCTTGCTGACATTGTCCGTCGTTCCCATGTGTTATTTTAGCTATTCATAACTCTGACAGTGTATAGCCTAAGCCCTAAGTGTATAGAGCACCGAAGTCCTGACGTAACTCGCTCATCCCTTCGATTCCCCTGGTTCGCGGAAGTAATTTCTCTATGGAGAATAACATGGGGTGATCTTAATATCGTCTACTATAAGCGTTGTGGTCCAAAAATAAACAAGCTGTCTCTGCGTTATTGTCAGGGAGGTGTCTCTGTATCGTTTGCAACAGTCAGTCACTCATAATACAGTCTGCTTCTAGCGAAAATGTAACTAATTCAGTAGCAGTAACATTAGCGTTTTCTCTCAGTCAGTTGATTCTTCATATCCATATGAGTGAAGCGGCCGGGATGACATGTTTATTTTTCAAACACAGTTCTTATATGAAGCAATCTAAAAATCCTCCTATGGCGATTTCAATGCAACTAAAAAAATACATGAACCTGGGGACTGACGCCCTCTACTGAAAGTGACGTCAGACTTCGGTGCTCTATAGCCCATGTGGTTACATTTGTACACTGTCAGAATTAAGCTGCAATGTAGAACATATTTGAATGAATACAACATTGTTTCAATTGTGTCGATCAAATTATGTATGATATTAGAGAGTTAATACTATATAACTATAGCACATCTGCAGTGGTTGGATGTGGTCTCCCTACATTTACACCAAATGAGAAATGTATACCCTGCATGGCTGTGGTTAGGACAATTCTAACATCTCCCCAGGCCAAGCAGAGCTTCTTTCTTAACAGAGGTTTGGTCTCAAACGTGGGAAACGTTGTGTTTGAATCCCGCTGGTACGGGATGGAACTATCGCCGATTGCAGCTTTAAAAGAACACTAAGGATTTGACTGTGTAGGTCTGCCCTGGTCTGCCGTGGGTGATAGACCTAATATGCAGCTTTACAATTCCCCTTAGGTACTCCACTACGTCTGTGTCTGTCTGTCTCTCTCCCTCTCTCTCTCTCTCATTCTCCCTCGCTGGATCTCTCAAGGCCAGCGAAACAAATATGGCCATTTTCCTATTTGATTGGGTGTCAGTGCAGGGAGGAAGGGGGACAGGTGTGATGCATAAAACGTCCCCGCGGCTCCATCACGCACACGACAGCTTTATGGTGAAGAGGTGTTTCAATCACGCCACTGTCCCGCACAGCATCAATCTCTCTATGCACACATACACACACACATGCACACACACGCACGCACGCACACACACACACACACACACACACACACACACACACACACACACACACACACACACACACACACACACACACACACGTTAACACACTCACTCTCCCTCATGATGTAAACAGAGCGTGAGAGCGGTGGCAGTATCAGCGCAGCATATTAAACAACACCAGTGCAACAAAAAGACTTTTGCTGCAGTCTATTTTCGAACCATTTGACTCGGTCACTTTGTCAACTACTTCTTGTCAAATGGCCTTGCAGTGGAGTGCTGATACACACACACACACACACACACACACACGCACGTGAGTTTGTGCACGAGTCGTACTTTAAAGTGCTGTTTTGGACGGATTGATGGGAATGAGCTCAGTCCTGCATGCAGTAGAACCAGAGCCTGCAGTAAACTGTCCTACTGTAGCCCTGTGGCTGCAGCATGTGAGGGCCACGCCTATATGTAATACATTACAGCCTCTATTCAACACAATACATGAGCACAGGGAGAAGCTACTTCTGTGCGTGTGTGCGTGCGTGCGTCGTATGTGCGTGAGAGATAGCGATAATGGACGCATGTGCAATACATGTGCGTGTGTGTGTGTGAGAGAGAGAGCAAGAGAAAGAGAGTGATAATGGGATGTGTAACTGTGTGTGCGTGTGTGTGTGTGTGTGTGTGTGTGTGTGTGTGTGTGTGTGTGTGAGGGTGCGTGTGCGTGTGTGTTTGTTGTAAGGGGTTAAATGAAAGTCAGTGAGGACACGTGGGCCGTCATAAGTAGACAGTGAAAAATGAGGGTGGAGACATGGTGCAGCTAGTCTCCCTATGGAAGCAGCTACAAGCAACCGCACCGTTGGTGATAATCGCTGTGTGTGTGTGTGTGTGTGTGTGTGTGTGTGTGCATGTGTGCATGTGTGCGTGTGCGTGTGTGTGTAAAAGGGAGAAAGGAGAGGTGTCAAGAATACATTTAAGTGTTTGTTCTCTCTGTGTGTGTGTGTGTGTGTGTGTGTGTGTGTGTGTGTGTGTGTGTGTGTGTGTGTGTGTGTGTGCGTGTGTGCGTGTGCGCGTGTGTGTGCGTGTGCAGGTGCATGTGTGTGTGCGATGTGCATGTTCACGTTAACCCTGTCCATGCCTCAGATGCAACACCCATCTGATTAAAACAGGGCCTCTTTCCTTGGAAATGTCCTCTTCACGCTGTATCAGATTTGTTTTTTTTAATCTTCTCTCATACAGTACAGTAGGTGCTCTATACTGTAATGCGATTCCTCAGGCCTTGTTGGCCATGTTGCGCTTATTCCTTGGCCCAAGTAAGCACACAGATTGCTTGTGCATATTTCAAGGCATTATTTAGTTGGTAAATTGTTTGTTCTGTGCGTGCGTGCGTGCGTGAGTGCGTGCGTGCGTGCGTGCGTGCATGCGTGCGTGCGTGCGTGCATGCGTGCGTGAGTGCGTCCGAGCATAGGCATGGCTGAGGTATGGTAACGCCCCGCTTGCCTGTGATTGGCCTACCGACACTGCCCGTCTTGACGGGACGGAGTAACCTCCGAGACGTGAGGTTACTCCGTGGTGAGATTGAGAAATAAATAATACAAGACAATGACAGCTTGGCACGCGCACAGAAGACAGAATGCAGCCTTCTAACTAACTTGTACATTTATTTTTTGTAGAAGAGGCAAACTAATAGTGTTTATGCCGTTTGCTTTGATTGAATAATTACTATGATTTGATTTGGGTGTGTTCTAAATATAGTGTTGATTATCGTGTATTAATCTAATTTATTATAGTTAACTACGCATACACTAAAAAGGATAAAGATGAAGGGGAAATAGACCTTTTTATAGTACAATAATGTTTCAAGTTTACACAATTACACAATAATCAACACAAACACTTTATTTTAGAACACACCAAAATCAAATCATATTACGGAGATGATCAATCAATTATTCCATCAAATCAAACGGCATAAACAATATTAGTTTGCCTCTTCTACAAAAATAAAAGTTACAAGTTATAGTTCTCTTGTATCATACCGATACTACTTGTATTATTTCCCACCACGGAGTAACCTCGCATCAGACTATCTAGCATATAGTGTCGGTAGGCCAATCGGAGGCAGGTGAGCCGTTACCCTGCCTATGCTCGGACACAAACGAGATTCACACGCGTGCGTGTGTTCCACCGTGTCCTTCCACCGTGTCTCCACACTGAAGGAGGAATTCCCCCTTCATGCAACTCATCAATAGGTCTGCAATTCAGTGTCTTTGTCACTTTTCAGTCTTTGCCAAATCAGGTTTTTTTTTAAAACTCTACTGTATATAGCTTACTCACTGTTACATTCCCACATTTAACAAACAGAACATAACAATATATACCCTCTGTCTTTAGAGCAAAAAGTCATGCTCAGAGTTAAAGTAGCACTAAGAATTTACTGTGTATAGGTCAACTATGCCACTGTATTGACATCACTGCATATGCTTGCTAGTACATCACTGTCTCGTTGTGCTGTGAAACAGCAGTAGTTGAATAACATATAAATGTGTTTTTGTCTAGCTAGTCTGTCCTTATCTCATCTCAGTCCAAACAGCTCTCTCCTGATGAGTGGCATTTGACTCAGTCAGAGGCTGGCAGAGAGAGAGAGACAGAGAGAGAGAGGGCCGGCCCTCCCTACAGGCAGAACAGGCAGTTGCCTAGGGCATCATGAGGGGAGGGGGGAACCCACCAAGCAAAAAATAATAATACCTTTTTTCCCTAACTTGTATGTGACCAAGTAGGCCTACAAAAAGCTCCTTAATTTGGACAAATAACCATCCTCTTTTAGGCAACAAGAGGGAGCCACACATACATCTTTATTTGAATCCAATGTTTGTTGTAAAATGTTTGTGAGACGGGGGGGTGGTCACCGCGAAAAATCTTGCCTAGGGCACCTAATTGCTCAGGGCCGAGAGAGAGAGAGATGAAGTGAGAGGAAAAGAGTGAAAAAAAGAAAGACAGAAAGACCATTTTGTAGCACCAGGATAAAGCACCACCAATCTTTTCATCACACTCAGACCTCTTGTCTGATAGAATTATCACCAGCACTCAACAGGAGAGGGGAAATGGACATTCGTACAAAGGGACAGAGAACGGATCGGCCATTATTATTACTACAGGGTTTGTTTTGCTCCCTGTGCTGTTTGCATATGTTAGTGTGAGAATGGCTCTGACACCGTTGTGCATCTCCCTGGTCCAGTATAATAAATGATGTGAATATGTCTTATTAGTAAGGTAGTGTGTGCAGATGGAGAAAAGGTCACAATCTTTCTCTGTTCCCATAGCCCTCTTTCCTCAATTAAGACTAATCGCCAAAGCCCAACATTGATTCAGCCTCTTATAAGCCATTCTCATGGCTGGATTTTGTGTGTGTGTGTGTGTGTGTGTGTGTGTGTGTGTGTGTGTGTGTGTGTGTGTGTGTGTGTGTGTGTGTGTGTGTGCGTGCGTGCGTGCGTGCGTGCGTGCGTGCGTGCGTGCGTGCGTGCGTGCGTGCGTGCGTGCGTGCGTGCGTGCGTGCGTGCGTGCGTGCGTGCGTGCGCGTGCGCATGTGACTGGTATATATTTATATAGTAGGCTATACTGCTATATAGTATTATGCTCAATGCACTGATTATACAGTATATCCTTTACACCAGTGGTTCTCAAACATTTTCATGTCAAGAAAATATTTCGAGCAAGAAGATATGCAATTTTTATTTGAAAATAGCCAATCTACTATCACAATGTATTCGCGAGCTTGTCGATCAGGTGTTTTCAAAGAGCACAGAGCGAGAGAACAACCGGTCAAGACACCACACACAGCATTATGTCATCGTAACACCCGGTTACGGATATTTGGCTCTTCAAAATAAAGGTTGAAAGGGGAAAAACCTTGGCAATGCACGATAAATAGATCAATTAATCCTGGCGGTCATTATTTTAAGTGTTTAAAATGAAAAAGGAAGACACATGCACATCCCAAACCCAAAATGGGGCTGGTGCTGTGATCACTGCAGGAACATGGACAAAATATTATAGAGATCAAATAAAAAACACATTGTAGGGCTCCAATGATATAGATTTTTTTGAAGAAATCTGTGACGTTTCGAGCTACATGCTCTTCATCAGACTGATGAACACAATAAACTGTTCTGTGTGTAGTGCACACACTATGGGCCAGACTTGAAAGGCACATAATGTATACATGAAAGGCACATGTTGTCAATTGTAGGCTACTGCACCTTCTAAGCAATGTGCGCTGGCAATCTGCATGAAAGTATTAATTACTATGGCAGCAGCTAATAAGGCAATCAGCAAATGGAACCTATGAGTCACATTTCAGTGTGTGAAGCAGAGCTTTGAATGGTGGTATCTATCTGTGCAACCCCATCCATAATAAGTTGTTGAAACTGATGGTGAAATGTAAATATTGATTAATGAAGTAACAAAAGATTGTTTGGGGTGACTGTGATGAATGGCAACAAATGAAAATTCAAACTAAATAAAAGGTTGATAAAAACGAATGGTGAAGACAAAATTGTTAGAAGTTGCTCATTGGTCTTTAAGGGGAAAAGTACCACTGCTCAAAAGAAAATTATTTCATGACCCTCTTCAAAAGGTTAAAAAGCTTCAATAAAACAGGCTAGTTCATAATTGAACATTTAAAAAACATGTTTCCACCTCAAGTGGTCTTCTTCTGGGGAAACAAAGATTGGAGCAAAGATTGTTTGCCCTGATGGCGGCAAAAACATGTCATGCTTTTTACCTGTTCAATTATGTTAGTTATGTTAGTTTTATGAAAGCATTTTAATATTTTGAAGAGTGCATTAATTGGAAGGATTTGATTTGATTTGATTTGATTTGATTTGATTTGATTTGATTTTTATTAAGGATCCCCATTAGCTGGTGCCATAGAACTGTATAAGTTCCACATAATGAGAGTAAACATACAAACAAATACAATTACAAATGCATAATTGTTAAAAAGTCAGTATTCCACACACAGTAGTTTGGATAAAAGCAAATACAAGTGAGAGTGAAAAAAACAAAACAAAAACAAAACACTTCACACTATCAAATGCTTTTTGAACGTTAATTTAATTAATGAGTCTGCCAAACTAATATTGTTTATGCCTTTGCTTTGATTGAATAATTGATTGAACACAAGTGTACAATGTACTATGTCTATGATTTGGGTGTGTACTAAATAAAGTGTTAGTGTTGATTATCGTGCAAACGGCATAAACAATATTAGTTTGCCTCTTCTACAAAAATAAAACGTACAAGTTACAGGCAGTTCTCTTGTATTATACTGATACCGTATACTTTTCCTGTTTTCCACCACCTCGCAGCAGAGATCAGACTATCCAGCATAGCTGCCTATATCCACCTCAGTGGACAGTCAAGACGGGCAGTGTCGGTAGGCCAATCAGAGGCAGGCGGGCGTTACCACGTCTATGCTCAGCCGCACATTAGATATACGCGTAGAATACCTCCGATACCCCTGATGTATGTCTGTACGTACAGTATGTGTGTTTGTGAGTGAAGGAGAGATACAGGCATGAATGTGGGTGTTTATATTCATGTGCCAATCTGAAGATGTGTGGAAATGTAAATGCTGTCCTGTGATCTCCAGTGCACTGAATGATTTACTTCTCTTGTGTAATGGAGCAATTTCTTTCTTTTTCTCTATACCACCCCCCCTTTCAATCTGCAGTAAAAGATCCTCCCGTTTAGCTCCATGACAAGTCATCTCTCACTCAGAAAAACAGGGAGCAGGCCCACGTGATGGACACGCCTCTGAGTGTGTGTGTATGTGAATGATTTGCCAGTTTAATTCACAGTTTGGTAATTCTACTCGTGTTGCCTATCTGTGAGCCATAGTTATGTATCCCAGCTTTCCACAAAATAATAGCAAATGCTCGATAGTGGGCTCGATAAGGACCCGGCTCGATAAGCCTGCTCTATAAGGTGATCGTTATCAATAAAAAATAACAAGCTCCATCCTTAGACATAGCACTATATGCATAATTTCATTATACAGATATTCCACTGCGCTTATGTATGATTCATGATGACTATTTCTATTTTCTATGATGTTTTTGTTCTTGCTTACTGAAAACCAGCTCAGTGCCCATGTGGTTAGAGTGTCTGCCCTGAGACTGGGAGGTCGGGGTTCAATCCCCGGCCGGGTCATACCAAAGACTCTAAAAATGGGACCCAGTGCCTCCCTGCTTGACACTCAGCATCACGGGTTGGATTGGGGGTAAGTAAGTCCCTGCGATATACAGTACTAGCGTCATGTCCAGGGGGTGTACTTGTACATCAAGCTGCCTCACGCTACAGAAACAGGAGATAGGCTCCTGCCCTATAGGCCTCATAGCTCGGCACGGCTACTTATTACTGAAAATCACTCTGGATTAAGAGCGTCTGCTAAATGCCTAAATTGTAAATTGTTGTGAAACAATTCACATCATGAGGAGACACTATAGGTCACTGTTTCTCAACATGTGGTAAATGGACCCCATTGGTTCTGAAAGGGTACAAATGGAACCAAAATAAACCCTAATCTACAGTGTCTAATCCTCAATTCTTATGTTTCCATTTGTACAGTCTCTAAGTTACAGACCCTTAAAGTCCTGACTCCTTACAAACTGGGTGCGTTTTTCGGAAAAACTCAGCGGAAAAAGGACCTGGCAGGAGGCTGACTTCATGTTTGACATTCATTCATCAAATCAAGCAGCGAGGGTTTCTCTGAGGGTGCCAGTTCTGCCCATGGTGTCACTTCAGCTGCTGTATAACCCTTGGGTTAGACACGACAAGCCTATATCACCCTCTTTTTTACCACTCCCCTCACACATGGTGAACAAAGGCTGCTTAATTAATTCATATACTACCGTATAAGGGATAGCACTGGGAATGAGGCAGTTATGAGGAAATAACTGCACGACTGGGGAATGCTACTACTCACAGTGAGTTATACTGCTTATACCCCAGATAATGATTCACATGGGAACAGCGTGGCTCCAATGTGGATCTCCGTCTTCATGTGGCCAGTCTATGACATCAGTGGTCTATGGCAGGGGTTCTCAACGTGGTACATGCATAAACTTTCCTTAATGATTATATCTGGTTTCAGTATTCATTTATGATGTATTTTCTCTATTATTAAGGTTATTTTAGCAGTCAGTTTGTATTGGTGGTGGGGAGGGGGGCGGGGCGGGGGTCACGAGACATGGCCAAAGCATTTCCGGGGGTCCCCAGCATGGCATCAGTGCCATATATATATATATATATATATATATATATATATATATATATATATATATATATATATATATATATATATGAAGGTTCGGCCCTATACCTGAGCGCTAACTGGGCCCTAACTGGGCTGGCCCGAGGCCCCGCCTGGCCTTACTAATTAGCACATATTTTACGCCCAACCCGGCCCGATGTTTTTTAAATAAAGGGTCCATAATATGGACCCTTTATTTAAAAAATAATAATTGACATACAGTATATAGGCATTCCCAGACCTGTTGTTTCAGCGTGACCTCGCTCTCTCGCCCACAGGGCGTCTTACTGGTATTTGAAGTATTTGAAGTTGTGGTGTCCATTTCTAGCCAGCCAAAATGAATATTTGACAGACACGTTAGGTAAATTCAACAGGATAAAGTATATGTTAATGGCGCCCTGCGGCTTTGGGCCATGTAGGATTGTTCAACCATTGCCATGTGGTCCACATCGCCACCGCACTGTGGTAGAAACTAGAAACATCAGCCTGCGTCCCATATTAGAACCAGAGCTCGAGCTCCTAGAAATAATTAATGTGTTAAATCCAGTCTGAGAACTGCAGACCGTCACCTTCAAAAAACAAGAATTCAAGGTTCAAGGTGCTTACTGTCACATACACATATGATATGGGTAGTGTATATGTGGCTATGGGAATGGGGAGAGGCTGATATGGGTAGCGTATACTGTATGTGGCTATGGGAATGGGGAGAGGCTGTCTGTGAATCAGAACATCCCCAGTTCGCCCTCTGGCCACACATGCAGTCTATGTGTTGAAGTGTCCCTGAGCAAGACAATTAACCCCTAACTGCTCCCTGGGCGCTGTATACTATTAATACCGCCCACTGCGCATAATAGTTAGGAGGAGTAAATGCAGAGGACAAATTTAATGTACAGTATGCATATACAGTGACAAAAAAATACCCCAAAGGAGTGGGGACAATATTTTGTATTCACTATTATTATTAATTTGCACTAACACTAAATCCAAGCGTTTAGGTTCTAAACTTATTGGTAACACTTTTTAAACGTGTTTAGATTATAAACAGAAGAACATGTTTAATCACTGGTAACACTTTTTAAACACATGAATGTGTTTAGTTTTTACAATCAAAATCACTCATATACGTGTTTAGAATTAGAACACTATAGG
Organism: Protomyctophum parallelum; assembly: GCF_964188405.1. NCBI lineage: Eukaryota > Metazoa > Chordata > Actinopteri > Myctophiformes > Myctophidae > Protomyctophum > Protomyctophum parallelum. The sequence goes on along the minus strand of NC_139701.1, from coordinate 26,335,897 downwards.
CGTTCTCGTGAGGTGTTTGAGGTTACTCGTGTTCCAGTGTTTTATATATCCATAAATAAACATTTGGCATTTAATTATTACACAGGTTTTAAACACGTCACATTCGTTCCAGGGATTTACAGTAGGTAGTGAAATTCTTATATTTCAAGCTTCTCAACAATGTGCTTAACAATGTATAATGATTACATATTTTGTAACTGCAATTCACGGGAGTGGAAAATAACGTGCACTCACACTTTACCGTACTTCACCGTAAACTTGTGACGATAAACTCTTCCGGCTCTGGGCTCTGGGGCCAAAATTAAAGGCACACCGAGATTCCTTGCGAAGCATGAGCGGAAGCTAGTCAAGCTTCCGCATGCGTAACATAAGTCCCGGAAAAGACGCACTGTGATTGGCCAGTAGTCACTTGACGTTGAGAGACTTGGGCAGCGACGCAGCGTGCCTTCAGCAAATGCCTTCAGCACTTCCACTTGACTTCCTGCCTTCAATGGAGACACGTCGCTCCAATGAACTGCAGCGGCCAATGAGGCATCTATTTTCAGGATCTATGTGTCAGGATCTATGATCCTGACACCATATGATCCTGACACCATAGTGTCTCTCACTCTGTATATGAGGCCATTGACAGTAGTGTTGTCAGTAACACTACTGTCAATGTGTAGAGCAGAATATTAGCCTGATGATGACCTAAAAGGGTCAAAAAGTTGCGACAGTAATGGAGCTTAAAAACAGTGTGCAGATGTTGTATCCTCCACTTGATTGGCCTAAATACAGGCATCAGATGTGCACACAATCTTCTCTGTGAACTGCTAGAGCAGCACAGTATTGTATGAGTTACAATTATGGATATTTATGTAATATATTATTTATTGACTTACTTTATCATTTTGACATGTTCCCTTTCCCTAATTGTTTTTATTTATATTGTTGACAATAAAGCAAGGCAAGTGTGTTTCTATAGCACATTTCAACAAGGCAATTCAACGTTGCTTTACATGAAACATTAAGCATTAATAAACACAATATGAGAGTAAAACTATTTTAAAATAACAAACAAGAATGGAAATAAAAGTAAGTATAGTTACAAATAAGCGAGAAATAATGAAAGTGCAGAAGAATGCTTAAAACATGACTTAGACATGACATGACACTGCCATGCTGCTGAGGCTAACTACGGCCTGGGTGCCCCACCTTCACTTAATGTGGCCCTCAGGTAATATCGCAATATATTATTATATATTATTGATTTCAGCTAATTCCAAAAATGCAAACATGTTCAATTACGTCAGTCTAAATTAGTAGTTTAATGAGTAGTATTAAAATGTTATTGTCTTTTTTTTGTCCAATGTATTTGTATTTAGTTGAAATTAAATTTAAAATGAGCTTTTCAGGATTCCAATTAAAAAATAGTAAAGATAATTCAGGATTTCAATTCAAATAACAGTGCGATGCGGCTATTTTTGCTACGACAGTAATATGCAATGTAATGTAATTACTGTGTGACAGTAAATGGTAGAAAACACGCTACCAGCCATTAAGGAGTTTTTATGTTGCAACGTCCCTATCCTGTTTCACTTCTCTGTGGATCCATGCAGGAAGAGTATAGCTGCTGGTATAGTAGCTAATGGGCATCCAAATAAACAATGAACAACAATAAACTTTAAGTTAGATTCTCAACTATATTTCAGTTCCATCTTAAGCGGGCAGCTGTGCACTGTGATACTGACTACAGGCTAGCTGGCTTTCTGAGAGCTCTAAGCCTTAATATTAAGGACAGTGCAGCTTTGACTTTAGAAGACGCAGACTCTCCACTGTAATAGCCTGGATGTCCTTCTGTCCAGCATAACCGTGTGTGTGTGCGTGTGTGCGTGTTTCAAGGAAAGTCTCTTAAGTCTGTGATCATATATGCACAAGGAGCAGGTGGCTGCTGCTCTCGTGTAGCTGTCTGTGTGTTTGTGAACGCATGTGTAGACACATGCACTTGAACGTGCACCCCATTGACCCCAGCTTGTGCACACTTGACGGCATGAGAAGAGAAGCAAATAAGTGTTTAAATTAGATATAAATGAGAGAAGAAACAGAGTGCATATCAGAATGAAATGATACTGTGTGTGTGTGTGTGTGTGTGTGTGTGTGTGTGTGTGTGTGTGTGTGTGTGTGTGTGTGTGTGTGTGTGTGTGTGTGTGTGTGTGTGTGTGTGTGTGTGTGTGTGTGTGTGTGTGTGTGTGTGTGTGTGTGTGTGTGTGTGCGTGTAATTGAGCTGTTCATTCCCATGGCTTGGAGGTGACATGTGGCCGTGGGACAACACATCCACCAGCAGCAACACAATGCTACCATTTTCCTCAGTCAGTCTCCAGAAGAGTGCGTCTGTGTGCGTATATGTGCGTGCGTGCGTGCACGTGTGTGTACAGGTGCCCCAGTCTCCCTCCACAGCCTGTGGCTGCCGGGAAAGTTAATTGGCAGCATCTGCTGTCTGAGAGCCCGAGTGCCCGGCTCTCTACAACTCCTCCTTCCCTCATCCACTTGCTCACTCCTTCCTTCCCTCCCTCTCTCCTTCCATCCCTCTCTCCTTCCCTCCCTCCCTCTCTCCTTCCCTCCCTCCCTCTCTCCTAACCTCCCTCCCTCTCTCCTAACCTCCCTCTCTGCTTCCTTCCCTCCCTCTCTCATTCCCTCCCTCTCTCCTTCCCTCCCTCTCTCTTTCCTTCCCTCCCTCTCTCCTTCCCTCCCTCTCCCCTTTCCTCCCTCTCTCCTTCCCTCCCTCTCTCCTTCCCTCCCTCTCTCATTCCCTCCCTCTCTCCTTCCCTCCCTCTCTCCTTCCCTCTCTCCTTCCCTCCCTCTCTCCTTCCCTCCCTCTCTCCTTCCTTCCCTCTCTCCTTCCCTCCCTCTCTCCTTCCCTCCCTCTCTCATTCCCTCCCTCTCTCCTTCCCCCCCTCTCTCCTTCCCCCCCTCTCTCCTTCCTTCCCTCTCTCCTTCCCTCCCTCTCTCCTTCCCTCCCTCTCTCCTTCCCTCCCTCTCTCCTTCCCTCCCTCTCTCCTTCCTTCCCTCTCTCCTTCCCTCCCTCTCTCATTCCCTCCCTCTCTCCTTCCCCCCCTCTCTCCTTCCCCCCCTCTCTCCTTCCTTCCCTCTCTCCTTCCCTCCCTCTCTCCTTCCCTCCCTCTCTCCTTCCCTCCCTCTCTCCTTCCTTCCCTCTCTCCTTCCCTCCCTCCCTCCTTCCTTCCCTCCCTCTCTCCTTCCCTCCCTCCCTCCCTCTCTCCTTCCCTTGCCCCACCCTGTATTCGCCCCCTAACCCAGGCACAATGCCACATGGTGCCACCAGTCTGACTCAAGATGTTGGTATTGTGTGTTTACTGTACGTATGTGAAATGAATGTATGCTTAGGTGTAGTGTGTGTGTGTGTGTGTGTGTGTGTGTGTGTGTGTGTGTGTGTGTGTGTGTGTGTGTGTGTGTGTGTGTGTGTGTGTGTGTGTGTGTGTGTGTGTGTGTGTGTGTGTGTGCGTGCGTGCGTGCGCGCGCATGTGTGTGATGTTGGGTAGTAGAGGAGACAGGACAGCCACACCTCCAGCTGCCTCCCCTGTGCCAGGGGAAATGTGGGCAGACAGGCTGGCATCTCTGTGCCAGGTCGGCAGGGCCCTAAGGAAGAATGGAGAGCAAGGAGAGAACCGAGGGACCAGGCTGGGAGGAGCACAGGTGTGTGTGTGTGTGTGTGTGTGTGTGTGTGTGTGTGTGTGTGTGTGTGTGTGTGTGTGTGCGTGCGTGCGTGCGTGCAGGCAACTGAGTAAATGTACTTAAGTACTGATTCTGAGGATTTGTACTTTACATTTATTACATTTTTTTAATACTTATTTCTCTTACTCGAGTACATTTCCAAGACAAATTATTTTACTTTTACTCGAGTAAACTTCTAGAAAGGCTGTAGAGTACTGAGTATAGGTTACCGTTGACTGTTTTTTCAGACATGATGTCATGTGGCAGGCAAGTCTATGGACTGTTAATGTTTGTGAACCAGTTTCGGGTCCAGTTGGCACCTTTATTTTAGGGCAACCCCCCCCCCCCCCCCAAAAAAACAGCCACCTTCCCCCGAAAATCAGCATGTGACGTCATGTGGCAGCCACACTGGGTGCCCCTCACTTCACACAAGTGTGTTTTTTTTTTCTTCCCACTTCTGCTCTCTCACACTGGCCGTGTCTGTGGCTTCCCGTTCAAACTGTTGTTAAGAGGGGACAATCAGCGCTATCAATTCTTATCTTTATCTGTATTGTATCAAAAATGGAAAGTATATCCCTGTTATACTAAGATGTATATTGTATAATGTAGTTCTACTGTACAAGCAAGCACACCGGTGGTTTCAGAGTTACTTCTCTGAAACAAGAGTTACAAGGTCCTGTAAAATAATTGTGAAAAAACTACAGCAATTCGTTGTGAATTATAAGAAATGTACTCCGGGCTGGACTCGGTAAAAGATTCGGCCCTGCTCTGTCGAGACTCACACAAACAAACAAGCCCTAATACCACCACTTTTATACTGAAATACATCTATCCATGTGCAAAAAATGAATGAGTGGCTTTGTGAGAATAGTATTCGAGGCAGACAATAGTATTGAAGTGTTTACATGTTTGTATTACGGAAAGGTATTTTTTACAAATGAATCATACTGGACTACTACATCCATACTTCTAATGGATGTAGAAGGATCATTCTTTCTTTGGCGTAATGGACAGCAACAGCAACCACTCAAAACTCATAGCTACAAAAAGTATACCGGTACTTGAAATCTGCATTATTCTGAAAGTAAAGAGAAGTAGACAACATGTCTGGCTGTTTTGTTTCTTTGTACCATGAATACTTAACACTCTTGGCGCCAAGGCCAGATTCGATCCATGTGGTATGACGGTATGTTATGCAGAGGGGTTTCTTAGAATCTGGAGACATATCTAAAGAATTATAGAATATTCTCTGTTTTGTCTTTGTGAACACACAATATCTTAAAAGAAGCATTGTCTGCACATGTCTGCTATCATGGAAAAAATTAACTGAGTTGATAAAATGTACCGGTATGAAGCTGTAAGCAGCTGAATACAGCCTGTTCTCACCATAGACTATAAAACAAATATGGACAAAGTGTTCTCCGGGTCTGATATGGACCATATGGACGAAAAATGGGACCATCATTTTCCAAAAATAATATTATGACATGAGAAATGAGACTTTAAACTAGTGACTGGAAGCAGAAAGTACTCATGACCATGTTTATTAAGGTAATACAGTCTACTGTAGGTGAAGTTGGGCCCAAATAAATGGACCTCTATGGAGCTATGGGTTTTGTTTGGCCCAATGACAGTGCCACAGCACGCCTCAGGAAGTCAGGATTTCCTACTGGCTTCAGACACTATTGGCTTCACTGCCAACAGCACTTCATAGAATGCACTATAGTTTACTGAGACATTACACTGTCTCTCTGCATTCTATGATCCTCTAGTTTATTGAGACACTATACACTGTCTCTCTGCATTCTATGATCCTATAGTTTACTGAGACACTACACTGTCTCTCTGTATTCTATGATCCTATAGTTTACTGAGACACTACACTGTCTCTCTGCATTCTATGATCCTATAGTTTACTGAGACACTACACTGGCTCTCTTTATTCTATGATCCTATAGTTTACTGAGACACTACACTGTCTCTCTGCATTCTATGATCCTATAGTTTACTGAGACACTACACTGTCTCTCTGCATTCTATGATCCATATAGTTTACTGAGACACTACACTGTCTCTCTGCATTCTATGATCCTATAGTTTACTGAGACATGTCTCTCTGTATTCTATGATCCTATAGTTTACTGAGACACTACACTGTCTCTCTGCATTCTATGATCCTATAGTTTACTGAGACACTACACTGTCTCTCTGCATTCTATGATCATATAGTTTACTGAGACACTACACTGTCTCTCTGCATTCTATGATCCTATAGTTTACTGAGACACTACACTGTCTCTCTGCATTCTATGATCCTATAGTTTACTGAGACACTACACTGTCTCTCTGCATTCTATGATCCTATAGTTTACTGAGACACTACACTGTCTCTCTGCATTCTATTATCCTATAGTTTACTAAACTGAATGCAGAGATGAAGTGTAGTAAAAACATAGCTGATCTACAAGCTCTCTCACACACAAAGCTGAAACATATCTCTATCAACACCCCACCCCCATCCCTTCTGCTCGAGCCTCGAGTAGTGCATTAGTTGACAAATAAGCCACAACACATTTTGTTTATACTTAGCAAGGTCACGTCAGGGTGACAAAAAAGTCAAAGTTAGCATGCCACCATTTTCCCCCTCCTCCCCCAGTTGATCGCCTTTCTGCTTGCAGTTCAACAAGCCATGAATAGTTTTATTTATTTATACAAAGGCTACATAATAGCGAGGCGACTCCACAGTTGAATGTCCCCATTTACATGTAAGCGAGACAATGTGAGATACCACATTTCCTCCCCTCCTCTCCTCCCACATTTTGTACAAAACCACCATGGCCTCTAAGTCACGCTAATCATATAACTGATTATCAAACGACACAACATATATACAGTAGTATGGATTCATTGTAGAAGCTATACATTTGTATCACTTACATGTAAATTCTGCTCAAAACAAAAAGGAACAGCTCGCGGCACAGCAGCCTCCCTCCTCCCCACACTAAAAGGAACAGCGTGCGTGCGATAAAAGTCATCCGCAGATCTCTCCACAGACAAAATATGACATTTCCTTGTAGATAACTCTGTGCGCTCATTTCTTGCCCCTGTGTGATGATCTCATGATGCTGACATCAGTGTGACCTCATGATTGGGTCACCTCCGCTGGGCTCCTGCAATGAAGTGCTGCACAAGTTAGTTGTGTCATGTCATCCAGAGGCACTCAGTGGTTCAAGTTGTTGCTGTTGGGCAGAAACTTTTATGGGGTTTTTTTCTATAAATTAATGCTCTACGTCATACGAGAGTGTTGCATAAATGTGCCGAGTAATATTAAATATCTATTGAATGCTATTTTTGAAATATTTGTTATTTGTTAAGTTAAAGTAGTTTCTGTGGGTTTTATGAATATTGAATCAATGAAAAGTATGAATAGGTGCTTGTGGCTAAATAATAATAACTACACTGGATTCAATGGAACATAGGATAATTTCTCCCCCCATTTTTTTTGGACATACAAGGTTTCCTGCCTGACATGCAGTGACTAAGTGTACTATTATGTTTTGAGGTATGGAAGTATTATTAGTATTATTAGTACTACTGTATTTTTCTAACTTCATTGCTGGCTTGATTGATACAGTAGCAGCCCATTTTCACCAGCGCACGATACAGTATGAGCTCATCCCTGAGTGGAATTTGATCAAAAGTGATTTCTGATCCTATCATGCATGTTGCGTTGCCTTCTGCAGTGCATGCAACTTAAGTCCCTGAAGACGATGATCTCATCTGTGTGTGACCTTACTAGACACACACACGCACGCGCACGCACGCACGCACACGCACACGCACACACTCATTCATGCGTACACACATACATGAGCATTGGACTCAAACTTTTTTCCGTTGTCATTACTGGTGTGAGTGGCGTGAGTCACTACCATATAAAGTGGAGTGAGTCACTCAGCGACTGAGCGAGTGACTCACTGACAATGACTGATGACTGAGAACAGATCTCACAGTATGTGATCGCTTGTCTTCTAGCCCAGTGAATCTCATTATATTGCAAATGGGCCCACAAACAATTGGCATAACAGTAAGATTTTAATTAGAATGTGTGTGTGTGTGTGTGTGTGTGTGTGTGTGTGTGTGTGTGTGTGTGTGTGTGTGTGTGTGTGTGTGTGTCTGTGTCTGTGTCTGTGTCTGTGTCTGTGTCTGTGTCTGTGTCTGTGTCTGTGTCTGTGTGTGTGTGTGTGTGTGTGTGTGTGTGTGTGAAACATAACTCATTAAAAGAATGCGCGCGATGTTTGGCGGTGTTTACAACTTTGGACGAGTGGAGTTGGACCCAGTCAGTACATAGTTAAGCTGGACTATAGGGGGAGAGTGTAGTGACGCGTTCAGTAGGATTTTGGCTTATTTGAGCGCCATCTTCCTGCCTACATGTAGGCTATTAGGATGCTAGGCTACTTGGCTGCCAGTCTGTAGTTCTTAAGTTTGCTTGCCAGTGACGCTGGTGTGTATACTGTAACTGCAGTACACCATCTTCCATCTCTGACTTGTCACAACTCTTCACCCCCAGAGTGATCAGTCAAACATGTGTTCTCTCGGCAATAAATAATCTGTCTGTAGGCTATGCGATCTGACCATTATTATTTGCTCGTTTGAGGACAGGTAGAGAGCAGAGCATACATGTGTTTGGGAATGTTGCTGAAGGTTATGTTATTTTGTCAGCTGACACCCAAATCAAAGAAACAATACAGCATGTATTTAATTATTTGATAATTAAGCAGCAGCCTACTACTATAGCCTACTAGCCTAATGGTTGGCAGGAAAATGGCAACCAGAATAACCCGTTCTGAGCGAAACTCCTCCCTATGCTATAGGTGGCAAACAACAAAGTTTGCCTGATGATTAGTCACTCTTGTGGTATTTTCCCCTCTCCCCCTTCCATAAGGATATGTCCGTGTGGGGTCCACGTCGGTCAGAGATATAAAATAATGAAATGACCACGTGGTTGTTTGACACTGACAGATGGAGCAGCAGCAGCTGGTAGGAAACAGGTCGCTACTGCAGTATGAATCGGCCCGTATAATGCGAACGTATAACGGCGTGAGAGAGAGAGAGAATAGAGTTATATACCATAATATAGCGAGAGAGAGAGAGAGAGAGAGAGAGAGAGAGAGAGAGAGAGAGAGTCACACCGCAGTGAGAGGAATGCAGTGAAACGTTACGTTAGTCCATTATCCCCTTAATTCTGACCTTGTTTATGGTGAGAAGCCTACTTGTTGTATTTCACACAAGTAGCCTACTGAAGTAGGCTTAATAAATCCCATTTTGGCGAACTGGGCGAGCTCTAGCACTGTGCACTAAACGCTCAAACACCAACTTTATACACTTGATGCAGATCTAATATGTATAGGCTATCACATCCAAAATGGCGCCTGTAGGCCGGTAGGCCTTCCGTGACGTCAGCCTTGCATTCCCTATTGTAATGTATGTTTATAGTAGTATAGTAGTTTACTAATTGTTAATTGCGTAGGTCAACCTAACTTTATTTTTTTATTTTTTTAATATGCAAGATGAGACACAAAAGACAAACAAGGCATACAATAAAACAAAAACATCAACAGTAAAAAAACAGAATAAAAAACAAAAACAAAAGAGGTCATGGGATGTACAGCAACAAGCAACAACAATACATACAGACTTTTGGATTCCTTACATTCATTGACAACCGGAAAGACACAGCCCATATTCACTCCATATCCACCCCCCCCCCAGCTACAGTAAATACTATATCCATTTCTCCCATCTTCTTTCACCCAGCTCTTTTTGCAGTCTTAAAGAATAGGTCATCTGTTCTAGGAGATGTAGTTGTTTCACAATGTTGATAAATAGGTCAGCAGTAGGACAGTTCTTTTGTAACCAATTTCTTGTAATAGCTTTTTTGCTTGCTACAAGTAAAGTCTTAAGTAAGTAGGAGTCATCCTGATTTAGCCCATCTGGGAGTTGTCCCAGGTACAAAGATGTGAATGTATCATCTATTCCAAAACCCATAATGTTTGAGATAAGTGTTGTCACTTCCTTCCAAAATGGTTGAATTACAGGACAAGAACCTAACTTCTTGTTTAATACTTTATTTCCTTAGGCTTCTCTGTTGTATTATTACACTGCTATGATGTGATGTTAACTATTGTTCAGCACTTTAGTTAGTTCGTTTATTATTATTACTAGTCCTTACCCGTTGTGAGATATTTACCAACTTTGGACGAGTGGAGTTGGACCCAGTCAGTACAGAGTTAAGCTGGACTATAGGGGGTGAGTGTAGTGACGCGTTCGGTAGGATTTTGGCTTATTTGAGCGCCATCTTCCTGCCTACATGTAGGCTATTAGGATGCTAGGCTACTTGGCTGCCAGTCTGTAGTTCTTAAGTTTGCTTGCCAGTGACGCTGGTGTGTATACTGTAACTGCAGTACACCATCTTCCATCTCTGACTTGTCACAACTCTTCACCCCCCTTGGGGTCGTGAAGGGTACTGCGCCCGGGTGCGTTTGTAATTGACTAATTAAAAATTAAAATTAATAATCATTAATGTGTCAAATCGAACAAAGGGCCTCGTTACGCCCTCCATATGTATATGGTCAATGACTGTGTGAAAAGTGGGAGTGATTGGTGCAGGCGGTAAGGAGTTACGGCACTGTTTCTGACAGACAGACACACACACACACACACACGGACAGACACTCAGACATTCGGTTAATTATAGTATGATTATTATTATTATTATTATTATTATTATTATTATAACCTAACTTAAATTAATATAAATCCAACATAAATGAATATAAATCTAATTATCATTATTTGTAGATGTAATTTACCCACAGGCCTGTGGAATAATTCCAGGCTATAGTCTCAACTCTCAACAGTCACCAGACATTGATGAGACATTCAGCTAAATATGGTGAGCTTTGAACGCCTCAAGAGGAAGCCCAGAGAGCAACATGCTAAAGCTTTCTCGAAAAAGAAAAAGTCAAAACATTCTAATTATGTTACGGAACACAATTTGTTACAATATATGTAGTGGGGTCCCTGCTTCAGCTCTGTCTCAGTCAGCCTGGAAAAAAATCCCACCCCTGGTGTAGTGCTCACTATACAGAGAATATTACTACGGAACTGTCTAGAAATATGATAACATGGTTATGACCCCACATTATTGTGCTCAAGATATGGATAGTGTGTCATGGTAGGGAGAGTGTGTGTGTGTGTGTGTGTGTGTGTGTGTGTGTGTGTGTGTGTGTGTGTGTGTGTGTGTGTGTGTGTGTGTGTGTGTGTGTGTGTGTGTGTGTGTGTGAGGGTGTGTGTGTGTGTGTGTAGGGTAGAGTGGACCACAGAGACAGACTGGCGCCAGACGAACTCATAACAGTAATGTACCAAGGAACCACACGTACTGTACAGATAATGTGATGCAAGTATAGCATTGCACTCTGGGACATGCTGCATCACACAATTATCGGCATACGCTCTTACGCACACACACCCGCCCGCGCGAGCGCACACACACACACACACACACACACACAAACACACACACACACACACACACACCAACATACACACGCTAGCTTACTCACCACCACCCACCAGGGGCTTACCGCTGACATCATCAATTTAAATGTGTGTGTGTGTGTGTGTGTGTGAGAGTGTGTGTTGTTCACACCTCCCTCCATTCTGCAGTAATATCCACCTGCCCTGATGCCCCGCAAGGGGGGGGGGGGGGGGGGGGTGGCGCCAGGGTGGCGAGGGCGCAGTGATCATCTGCTCTCTGCTAATTGCCCTGCTGCCCCACAGCGTGCAGGGGGCCTGTGGCTCCTAGCAGACAAAACCCTGTCTTATTTAGATTGAGAAAAGTTCTTCTTACTGTTTTACAATTTACAAATGTAGGCATTTACTGTAGGAGACCCTCTTATCCAGAGAGACTTCCAATAAGCATACATCAAATGTGGAGAGATAGCATAGTGACCCAGTAAACGAGGATTACACAGATAAAACCAACAGCCCAGCACCTAGTTATTAACAAGTTAGTACAAATGACGTTTTACATTTCAGTTCATGCATGGTATCAACAGAATTAGAGATGTTAAAGCGCTTCTTGCAGTGATGGAAGAAGTACAGAGATACCACAATGTATTATTATGTATAAAATACTTTGTTACAATTAAAGGTTCTATATGAAAAGTTTTACTTGAGTAAAATTAGCCTACGTATTGGAATCAAAGTATAGCCTACCTAACACTGCGCAAAAAGCATGGAATAGAGATTAGTATATTACAGGAAACTCCCGTTAAACTTTCCAACAAACTCCGGTAAACTCCCGAATTGTACCATCACACCTGTATATTACCGTATATTTACTGTATATGCCCACTAAACTCGAGGTTTACGGGCAAAATACAGTGCCCATAATTGCCCGTTAACTCCTCTTTTCATGCAGTGTAAACTAAAGTACCAATGTAAATGTACTCGTATGTTTCAAAATGTGTCAGACTTTGTATAGAGAATAGCCCATCTATAGGCCACAGTAAGCTCAGAGCTTGTAGATAGTCTATTTTGTATTAGCCAAAGTATAAAATAGGCCTTTACCCATTAAAACTGGGAAAGTATCTAATTTTAGAGTTTAACCACAATAAATATGATTTCATAAGTTGGCTTTAAAAAAATAGCAGATATACAAGCTCATAGCACGGTTGATGAAAATTTGTGCCAATCTTTAAATATATATTTTTGAAAGTTTTTAACTAAAAACTTTGCTTCATGCGGGTCCCTGGAACTAAATTTTTTGAGATGTACCCGGTGGCCAAATACATATAATTTTGGGAGTATGGGAGTATATGAAAAAGATTGGTATAAGCAACAACATTTTCAGAAAACTGTAAGGATTTAGAAGGTATTTGTAGAATCGGCCTCAGGTCTCTAGGTTAAGTGCAGTTCATGCATGTTTTGTAATAATTAGATTAGAGATTAGACTCTATAAGGTAACTAAAGCTGCATCGAGTGAGTAAAAAAAATGCCTTTGAGATGTAGTGGAGTAGCAGTATAAAGTATAAAACAATGGAAATACTCTAGTAAAAGTACCTTAAAGTGCAAGTTACTTCCCACCACATGAAACATAGCCAGCCTCGATATAGTTAGATATAGTTAGATTTAGTTAGATAAGATTTAGTTAGATTTCGTAAAGTATTAAACATTAATTTATGATGCATGGCCTTTGTCCTACAGTATATCCATAAGTTCTGCATTACTCACATCATCTCTGTTTAAACAGGGTGACATTGTGTGTGATGAGTGGGCTCAGGCAGTGTTAACTTACACAGTGCATGGCTCGCAGTTGTGGCCCTCTACTGGCCAGTGAGAGCATTGCAACAGTTCAACACGAGATGTGTCATTTAATTGAAATGAAACACATGGGGATGTCATGTTATAACACTTTAGCGTTCAGAGATTACTGATGTGCGCACAAAAAAAAAAACATTTGTGAAAAGTAACACTTTGTACAATTGAGAAAACCCACATGGATTCTAAAAACATCTCATCTTTAACACATATAGAGAAGCAGAAGAATTGAGGTGACAAACAGCAATGATGCCACACTCCCAAAGAGATAACCGTGAACAACACAAAAAGTTGTGTAACCAAGTTAGGTAAGATTATCCGAAGAGTTCTGCTGTGCCTTCCTTTGTCCTCACGTCTTAAAGCACATTAGTTAGAGCAGGCTCGGTAAATCATCTGCCTTCTTCATCTCTACATGCCATCTCAGGGCTGATAAACAGCATTCCATGTGAATATATGAGCGCTGTGCATCTCCTCCTGTGCGGGGCTATCAGATTTAATGTGGCAGAGATTAAGGATTTGAGGCATGGATGCTACCGCGGTCGCCTGTGTGTGTGTGTGTGTGTGTGTGTGTGTGTGTGTGTGTGTGAGAGAGAGAGAGAGAGACGTGCACGCACGCACCCATGCACGCTATTATCTATATTATCTATTATCTATTAGGAAACATGTATTGTAGGTGCATTTCTGTTGCTTGCTACTTGTGTGTCACATTTTACTTTGACATTCGTTTTCCGAATGTCACATATTTTCACTGTGAACCTCAGCTAGTATTGACAGAGTTGGCCTATTGACTAACTAAGCTCATATACATGTATTACTCATTCAGGTCTAAGAGTTGCCCACGGTGGAATTAGGCAATTTGGGGAACAAATAAAAGAGCTAATTCACACTCAATCAAATAGAACTGTGTATATTAGCACGCGAGCCGGATACATATACGTGTGGCCCCTGCATAAAAGGCCATCTGATAGAATTATCCCTCTTGGGTGTTTGGAAGCTAACAGCAGCTGAGAATATCACATTTTGTCATGTTTTCCGACCCCATCACAGTGCTGCTTCTGGCCTGAGAAGGAAGCTATAACCGCCAGTTGTCTCCACATGTTGCTCACTAGAGGGAAGCCCATAAGTCAGAAGTATTATAGCATCAAACCCACAAGATCACACCAGAAACATTAAATCCATGCAGACATTTCATATAATCAGCTCCCTCTGTTAATGCACATCTCGTTTAGACATCCACTCTCCTTCAAAAGAACTTCAAATTAGCCTCAGAAAATGGATAGTGAAAGTGATTCAGCCAGTATACTGTAGGTCAGGGGTCTGCAACCTTTTTTAAATGAAGTGCCATGTTTTTATTTTCTAGATCGTCAGTGTGCCATATCAATTAATTAATTTGAATGACACCACAGGAAAAATTCCAACATATTTTGCTTGTCAACAAATTTTTCCTTTTTCCTTCTTTTTAAATATTTTATTTCACGTTGTTATAATGATCATTAGACTCAGGGCAGAGTTCATGTGAGGGACTTCATTTATTTGACTGCATTTTTTTTAAAGTTTATTTAAAACCAAAAATACTCTCTCACACACTTGCCAGTGTGCCAGTGATCACCCTCCTTTGTGCCAATGTTGGTTGCCTAGCCCTGCTGTAGGTGCTTAACAGGGGTACTACCGGTATATGCTGCTATAGAGCCGCATGTGGCTCTATAGCCCTCTCCCGTGCCCATGTATAAAGTTATTCTTCATTCTCCTATTGTAAAGAAATACATTTCACCTAATACACCAGATAAAAATAAGACACACATTATTGAAGGAAAATAAAGAATGTAATGTATTAATGCCTGGATATGTCTGTTTGCTTTCACCACGCAACACCACCGGCTTACTGGTATACTTGATCTACTCTGAGAAATTAGCAAACAATATAAAAAAATATATATTGAAAGCCCAGAAAAGGCACAAATAAATAAATGAAGCAAATATATGTTGCGGCTCCAGACAGACAACTTTTTGGGCCAAGAATGTCTCTTTTGATAATAAAGGTTGCCTACGCGGCTACGCCCCTGACTAAAGTGTCTCGCGGTACTGCGTCAGTTAAGAGGCTGTGTTTAGGTGCGGCTACTGAATGGGCGAGGCATCTCTCCTCCACTGTGTTGGTCACAAATTAAACTGATGTTCTGACAGAGCCTCCGTTTGATGAGCCATCACATACTGTACATATATATGGTAGATATGCCAAAAGGAAGGACACATGATCAAATGACAAAGGTTGCCTAGAAACAGTACTACAGGAAAGTATCCGTGCGTCTGATTTGCATTTAAATAAATGATAAATGGGAGCAAGTAAACATACAGGTCGGAAGGATGTAATCATGTACACAAACAAACACGCGCACAGCCGCACACACACACACACACACACACACACACACACACACACACACACACACACACACACACACACACACACACACAGGCTTGTCCTCAGATGTTTGGGAGGCTATTTTCTGCTTGGCTTGGTATGCAAAACAAGAACGCTGTGCCATGTTTTGACAACAGTGAGGCTTTCTAACATCTGGCATCAATTTAGAGTGCCAAGAAGTATTGACTCTTCAATTGATATACGTATAGTATAATAGAGAGGAAAAATTAAACAATTATATATATATATATATATATATATATCCTTCAATGTGAAATGTTTGCTGGAGTGAGTGTCTATTTGATTGAAATGATCCAGTGTGGATGTGTGGGGCTTGACAGCGGCTGTGGACATATTGGAAGACACTTAACCTTCCCAACATTTGACAGCATGAACATTTGACAAGCTCCAAGGGGGAATAGAGAAGGAGGGAAGGCAGAGAGATGAAGTTGGTGTGTTTTGGTAATGTCTGTGTGCATGCTTGCACACAGTGTGGCATTACGTTTGCGTTGCTGGTGTATCGGCCAAAGCGTGTTTGTGTGTGTGCATGCTTGTGCACAGACCCTGTATCTTTTGCACATATCCTGGACTTGTTGCCCTGCTGCATCTGTAGGCTATATCGTGTAGCTGTCAGCCAGAAATCTTGTATCTCCATGTTTCTTTTTTTGCATAAATTAATTCCCTACATTCATCATCGGCTATTTTCACTATTTTAAAATATTTAAAAGATGATAATTTAAAAATGAATTTTGGACATACAAGGTTTCCCCCCCACGACTGTGTGTGTGTGTGTGTGTGTGTGTGTGTGTGTGTGTGTGTGTGTGTGTGTGTGTGTGTGTGTGTGTGTGTGTGTGTGTGTGTGTGTGTGTGTCTCTCTGTGTGTGTGTGTGTGTGTGTGTGTGTGTGTGTGTGTGTGTGTGTGTGTGTGTGTGTGTGTGTGTGTGTTTCATGTGCCTGCAGTGAGCAGCAGTGACTGGCGTACCCTCTACGCTTGATTGATTTGAAAATATGGACAAGATGTCGCCCGTATGAAAGCTACCAATTTATGAGCCTTCATCTCGGGACTTCAGAGGAAAGCCGCTGACGTTGAAATCAGAGCGGGGTTTTTGTAGCTGCCAACAGTTCAGAAGTGTAAAAGCCCAGGCAGGCTCTGTGACACCTCACTAAGGGCAGGCTCTGCTGCATCAGGTTTTGTGTTGTTGTTGTTGCTTTTTTTGGTCTCCTCTCCTATCCCTCCATCTTTGTCTGTGATCTTTGTCTCTCGATTGATCTTCTTCTGTTGTCTTTATAAAGACGGTATGATCATCCTGGAAGTCGTTAACTTGTCCAACAAGCCTTTGAGACAAATAATGTCCTTGATTAAACTCAGTGTTGATTAACCGCTCAGCTGCCCATAGAGATGCATATAATCTATTAAAGTCGGAGGTTGGCTTTTGGGGCTTCAAATCAGTTCAAAAAATCAGTTCAATTGTAGTTAGGGCTTTATCTAATCAGGATAAGAATGAGATGTTGTTGTTTTTTTGTGATTTAGGAATGCTTCGTTCCTGAGGACAACGTGCGTCGTCAGTGGCCAGGCGTACATGTCACCCACGGTTTGAAGTTATTAAAGTGACGTTCCAACATCGCATTGCAAAGTGGTTAAATAACTGTAGTAGGCTATGCTCTGTGTGTAACAGCTTGCGTTCTGCCACAATGGTGGCTGCTCTGTTTTTACCCGTGTGTGGTTTGAAGGTGTCAAAGAACTGTAGTGGCGACCGTGGTGCAAATTCTGGCCACCCCGACAGAGAGTCATTCCGTTGTGGCCGTGCTCGTGCTGTTCATTGTCTCATATAAGGTGCAGGACAGATCTGTAACCTCGCATCGTCAGTGGCCAAAAGCAAGAGAGAGGAGAGAGAGATGGAGGCGTCCTCAGTCCTGTGTGTTGGTCTGTGTCGGGATGTTTCCCCGTGTGGTTCAGCTGCCTGCCTGGCAGGAGGAACCATAGAGGAACAGTCAGCCAGAGCGCTGTAACCAAAAGGGGAGGTGTCGGTGCGGTGGGGAAGGCAAGGAGGATGTTTCACAGAAAAACTGTGACCATACATTAATCTGTGTCCCTCCCAACATGCATTTCGCTGGTGACATGTGGTCTGCGGGAAGTTGAGTCGTTTTTGACGCAAATGAATTAAATTAAGATGATTGTTGAGTTTATTTTTTATATTTTATGCAGAGCAGATTGAGGCTGGAGGACAGGGCTGTGCGGCGCTAGGTTCCGTGAGGCTGCCCGTGCGCCGTGGCGTTTTTGTCGGGGGCCCTGAGCGAGCAGCTGTCTTGCTCTGTGCTAAGCAAGTGTAGGCTTCAGACAGACCTTTTCCAGTGAATTATTAGATAGATTTCTTTGAAAATGTTGTATTATGTAATGTTGTATCTCGACGACACTGGAAATGAGGGTCACCTCAATGTCTTTCGAGAATAAATACAGGTTTGAATGAATGAATGAATGAATGAATGAATAAAAGGCGAGTGTTTCCGCATCACCGATACTACATGTGGGTCTAGCCAATGAAGAAGTGACTGGCTTGTTATGTTTCGCTGCTGTGCGTTTGGTGTTTCTCTGTAGTTACTCATTGGATTATCTAACATACTGTATATGTACACCGGAATTTAAGTGAGGAAAAAGAAAGTGGAAAAAACTTGCTGTGTGCATTCATATATCCCTTTTATCGCCTTACATAGATTCACCACTCATACACCAATGGCGAAGGAAACCACACAAGGCACCAACCTGCACATCGGGAGCAATTAGGGGTTCAGAGTCTTGCTCAAGGACACTTCGACACTAACTCTGCCCCTATGTACACGTACATTTATTTATGAGCCACTGCCGCCCCTATGTACACGTACATTTATTTAACAAAGATGATTCTTCTAAGGATTCAAACCAAACACGGGGACATGTGTAAAGGGTCTTTAAGCCCTGAGAGCACCCGGGGGCCCATGGTGCTCCGCCCACCAGAAACCAGAACAGAGGACAAGCACTGGCAGACAGAGTGGCAGGGCTGTCGCAGGCTGAATGCTAATCCCATGTGCATGTGTTGTTATCACCTCAGGGGAAAGCACTCGTTTCCTTTTCCTGCCCCATGTGGCGATAATTCTGCCTGGGAGCGAGGGCATTGTAGCACGTCAGGAGACGGGCGGAGGCACAGGGCCGAAGCATTCAGATAAAACAAATTCACTGCTGCTGAGCAGGAGCAGCCACTGCTCTGATAAAAACCAAAGGGACTGTGAATGTGTGCGTCCGTGTGTGCATTTGTGTGTGTCTATGCGTGCGTTTATGTGGGGATAAATTTAATAATATATCTGTGTGTATGTTATTGTTTCACAACCAAACTTAAGAGCACATACTGTATACAGTACATACTGTATTTACAAGGATGGCCGAACGCGCGTGTGTGCGAGCGTGTGTGCGTGCGTGCGTGCGTGCATGCGAGCGAGAGTGTGTCTACCCTGGGCCTTGCTGCCATAGTAGATCTATTTTCACACAAACACACAGCCTTCTGGTCTATAACTGTAATGCAGAGATGGGACAAGCAACAGTGATTAAAATCAATTGCCAGGACTCTCTCTCAGACTCCAGCAAGGTCACGCACGCACGCACGCACGCACGCACGCATGCACGCACGCACGCACGCACGCACGCACACACGCACGCACACACACACGCACACACAAGAGAGAGAGAGAGAGGCGAGATGGGACTGCATGGATGACTAGAGCTAAACAGGGAAACATAGAAGAAGGTGAGGTATCATCTTATTTTAATTAACCTGCAGGGAACAGGCTAATACAGCAGCATCTCCTGTGGTGCGTGCGTGCGTGCGTGCGTGCGTGCGTGCGTGCGTGCGTGCGTGCGTGCGTGCGTGCGTGCGTGCGTGCGTGCGTGCGTGCGTGCGTGCGTGCGTGCGTGCGTGCGTGCGTGCGTGCGTGCGTGCGTGCGTGCATGCGTGCGTGCGTGCGTTGTCCTTGCTGGTCAGTCGATATAGGGTTCATGGTCCTTTCCTCCTATAATCAAATCTTCATCTAACAATAACCATCATGGGTGACTTCTCTCTAAATGTCCTGAATGTACTTGTTTTTTCTCCTTCTTTTTATTGGGCGGGATACAGGATAGCGTTTTCCTTTTTTTCCCCTCCCTCTTTGTTCATTCCTGTGTTCTTCTCTGCAGTGGTGGAATTTATTTTTTTACTTTATACTGCAATGTAGAAATACTCTGTTAAAGGAAAAGTCCAGAATTCAAGTTTTCAATTGTATAAAAATCATTTGAAAATAGCAGACAAATAGTAACTAGCTATCTAAAGTTTTCAAATGCATTTAGTGGAGTAGAAGTAAAAGTATTGGAAATTAAAAATTAAAAAGTACAAATACCTC
This sequence comes from Protomyctophum parallelum, assembly GCF_964188405.1. Taxonomy (NCBI): domain Eukaryota; kingdom Metazoa; phylum Chordata; class Actinopteri; order Myctophiformes; family Myctophidae; genus Protomyctophum; species Protomyctophum parallelum. The sequence goes on along the minus strand of NC_139701.1, from coordinate 26,315,982 downwards.
AAAATTGTATTTAAGTATAGTACTTGAGTAAATGTACTTTACTGTCCACCACTGCTTCTCTGTCCCTGTGAGTCACTCTCCAGCGTCATAGCGTGTGTCCAGCAGGCAGTATAGTGAGCTCCAGTGGGCAGGCAGGCAGGCAGGCTGTGTGTGTGTGTGTGTGTGTGTGTGTGTGTGTGTGTGTGTGTGTGTGTGTGTGTGTGTGTGTGTGTGTGTGTGTGTGTGTGTGTACAGTGAGAGCCTCGGCCGCCTGCATTAGTATTCTGCTGAGACAGCCACGTATACGAGCACTTTCTCTGTTCTCCACCAACCACACAATAATCATCCGAGCTCTTCTGTAACTCTCTCTCTCTCTCTCTCTCTCTCTCTCTCTCTCTCTCTCTCTCTCTCTCTCTCTCTCTCTCTCTCTTTGTTTCACTTGACCATGCAGGATCTCCCATTCACCTTCTCATTTGGTTCTTTCTTTGTTGTCTATACCCTGTCGTCGTACGACGGTGTTGCTTGTCGAAAAGAGCAGATGTAGCTCACAGCGTCGACTGTCTTGCAATGTCGAGCTATAAATCAGGCTTCACTTTGGTATATTAGTTCATTTTGGACTGAGGTCGATTAAAAAAAGGCTTCTAAATCCTAACATTTTTCTGAAAAAACATGTTTCTATGCCATTGGTGCTCAACCTTTTTCATGTCAAGGACCCCCAGAATTATCTCTATTTGGCCACGGACCCCCATCTCAAAATATGTAGTTCCAGGGACCCCCCAGAAGCCAATATTTTAGTTAAAAATGTTCGCTCTGAAATATATATTCAAAAATGTGCGCCACATTTTCACAACTTTTCAAAAATAGCAGACCTACAAGCTCGTAGCGCGCCACTCGGTGGTGCTTGTAGATCTGCTATTGTTCAATAGCTAAAGTATAACATAAAATGCTTAAAACACCAACAGGGGTTCCCACCCAAAATGGGTTAGAACACATGCAACCTCCTGGGTGTCTGGAAGTGAACGTAGCACTGTGTGCCCTTTCCTGTCCTCCCCTGTTTGCTCGGTGGGGAGGGAGCGGGCGGGGCGTTCCATCACAGTTAGTGCAGTGCGGTCTGTACTGTTTGTTGATTATCAGGCCCTGTTTCTATCACAGGCCTGATAGCATCTTCATCCCATCTCGCTGCCAGAGCTCGCTATAGCCTGCCACGGCATCACACAGCCACGCGCCGACCGCTACACCGCCAGCCAACGCCCCTGCCTCTATATCTCTGTATCAGGGCCCAGATCTGCTACTCTACTCTCTCATCTTCTCCTTATCTCCTTATTCCACCTTTCCTCCCAACTCTCTCTCTCTCTCTCTCTCTCTCTCTCTCTCTCTCTCTCTCTCTCTCTCTCTCTCTCTCTCTCTCTCTCTCTCTCTCTCTCTCTCTCTCTCTCTCTCTCTCTCTCTCTCTCTCTCTCTCTCTTCCAAATCCCTAATCGCTCTCACTCCCTGTCTTCTCCTGTTTTTATCGTCCCCTCTCAGAGACGGACAGCAACAAAGTCAGTGTTTTGCGCCGGGGAGGTTTCCTGCTTGGTCTTGTGCGTGTGAACTAGTCACGATCGGACAAGACAAAGACATTTGAACAAGGAGGTTAGATAGAAGGAAGAGAGAGGAAAATGTATAATGACATAACAAGAGAGACAGAGAGAGAGAGAGTGGCTATTTAAATTATATACTGTAATGTAAAGATATATTTCCAGGTTAAAAAATATATAAAATGTTCGCACGCACGCACGTACGCACGCACGTACGCACGCACGCACGCACGTACGCACGCACGCACGCACGCACGCACAAACGCATGCATGCATGCATGCACACACACACACACACACACACACACACACACACACACACACACACACACACACACACACAGTCACAAATACTGTAGGATGATTCCCTAACCAACTTATAGACATCAAGTCACTGTATTCTAAGTTAAGGCTTTTGCCCCCAAGTGAGATTGTGTTAAAGTCACCATGAAATGGTATTCAGAGCAATTTTGGCTTCCTTTGTTTTGACGTATCTCTGCATGAAACAGGATACTGAGGCAGGAATGAATGCTTAGAGGGACTTATTGAATGGTGTTATCAGTCAAGGAAAGAAAAGGTGCCTATCCCATTTCTGTCCATAGTTGGAAAAAGCATTTCGCAAACTCTAGAGTTTGCGCGTAATACCATCCTTGGTAATGAATTCCAGTCAACTGAACCGTGACCAAGGCATTTTTGGAAAGGGAAATAATATGGTGACTGACAAATTGTGACAATGCATCTCCAACCCATCTTGCTAACCCTACAAATGTTGTACTGTAGCTTTGGAAACACATTTGATGCAGGTTGCTTCAAGAACATTTCAACAACATTTGGCTATTTGCTTTTTTCCATTTTCCTAAATGTAACAGTGAAAGCAGCCATACAAATAATACCAAATAATTAACGATCAAGTAACACAATATAGCACATGAAATGATGATGGATTAAATAAAGAACTGATTCAATGACTGCAATGTTCCTTAACCATTTATACCCACTGTATATGTCATTTACTTACTTACCGGACTGAGTCCCCCATGGTTCTCCTCCTTTAAAATAGCCAATATACAAGCTTGTGGTAGCTCTGCTATTTCCGTTGAATGTTCACCCCAGAATAGGGATGCACATATTCCACGTGGTTAAAGACAAACCATGTGCACAAGAGTGTGATATAGGCCCAGGCCGTAGCGTAACGGTCTGGGCACCGGACTGGTAATCCAGTCGCAGTGTGCCGCGGGTTCGACTCCCGGACCCGACACGGCCTTTACTGCATGTCATCCCCCCATCTCTCTCCCGTTTCCTGTCAGCCTACTGTCTGTCCCTTCAAAAATCAATAAAAGGCGTAAGCCGCAAAAAAATATCTTAAAAAAAAAAAAGAGTGTGATATACTCCTTTTTGTCTCATGTTTTGTAAAATACAGTATTTGTATTTGTAAATAGAACAAATCATTATCTGTTCTCTTTAAAAGTATTATAATCAATTCATTAATATTAGTTTTGACCGCAGGTCGCATTTACTATGAGAACGGGCAATTCCCGTCAGTCAGTCAGTGTATCACTCAAAATCCCCATACATGGGAAAGCCCCCATATATGGTGCCCAGGTCTCGTGACATCACTATGACAGCTGACGCATCGCGTTGCGCTGCGACGCGTTGTGAGCTTGTAGATCGGCTATTTTCAGCAAGTGTAAAATCAGTCATTGCGACGGCATCGAGGCCCGCCAAAACACTAAAACATTCCAGTTGACTAAAATGTGACTAAAACTAAATGAAAACTATTCAAGAGACTATTATGACTAAAACTAAAATCTAAATTTGCTGCCAAAAACAACACTGACTAGTGTCCATGACTCTGTTGCAGGGAAAGGCTTCCCGCCAAGAACGTGTACTACTACCGCTGTCCCGACCACCGGAGGAACTACGTGATGTCCTTCGCCTTCTGCTTCGACCGGGAGGACGACGTCTACCAGTTTGCCTACTGCTACCCGTACACCTACACCAGGCTACAGCACTACCTGGCAGGCCTGGAGCGCAGGAACCTGCCCTACCTGCAGAGGGAGCTGTTGGGACTCAGCGTGGTGAGTCAGGGGGGCTATAGGGATAGCCTGACACTCAGCCAGAATGTTCATTTCATTTCACTTCTACAGAACATGTTTGTTAATGGGCGTGGCTAGCGATTCAGGGCTGGAGTATATATATAGTATAGGGAACCACTGGTGTGTGTGTGTGTGTGTGTGTGTGGGGGGGGGGGGAGTGGTTGTGTACAGTCAGAGAATCTCATAAGGTGTGTGTGTGTGTGTGTGTGTGTGTGTGTGTGTGTGTGTGTGTGTGTGTGTGTGTGTGTGTGTGTGTGTGTGTGTGTGTGTGTGTGTGTGTGTGTGTGTGTGAGAGAGAAGAGAGAAGGACATCATGCCTCCTGTCATAAAGTCAGCCTCTCATGTTATTATTAGGACCAGACCTTAGAGATGAAGACACTACTGTACATACAGGTATATGAGCGAGTGAGAGTGTGTGTGTGTGTGTGTGTGTGAGTGTGAGTGTGAGTGTGAGTGTGAGTGTGAGTGTGAGTGTGAGTGTGAGTGTGAGTGTGAGTGTGAGTGTGAGTGTGTGTGTGTGTGTGTGTGTGTGTGTGTGCGCATGCGAGGGTGCATGCATGCGTATTTCATGTATCCAACTTATTTCAGTTTTATGCGCCTTGCTATTTGTGAGTGTGAGTGTGAGTGTGAGTGTGAGTGTGAGTGTGAGTGTGTGCATGCATGTGTGTGCATGTAATCAGCCCTCACCTCGGCAGTATAGCAGCTAGTGGATCATACTCAGTGCCTCCGGTCCTGTCTGCTCTTATCAAATAATTGTAGGAGAAAAACTCATTAGAAATGCTTGAGAGATTACCACTTTTTCTTCTTTGCGCCAATGTTTGTGAAGGAGAGCTTGCTGCGAGGGGGGCCCCATGAAAGTACAGGTATTGATAAGAGGGCCACATGGCCATAAAATACCAAAAGCATTCTTGATATTTATGAAATAACGATATTGCCGGGAAATAAATCTGAGTAATGCCTCTGTGAATGAAAATATCGGGTGACACATTGTAATTACCACAAAATAGAAACAAGTGTATCTCTTTCTCATTCCATTCCCTCAGCAACACAGATTAGTCTGTCTTTTCACCCTAAAAATGCAAACTTGAAACGTAATGGACAGGAAGTGTGTATGTGTGTGTGTGTGTGTGTGTGTGTGTGTGTGTGTGTGTGTGTGTGTGTGTGTGTGTGTGTGTGTGTGTGTGTGTGCGTGTGCGCGTGTGCGTGTGCGTGTACGTGTACGTGTGTGGCTGCGTCTGCGTGTGTGTGTGTGTGTGTGTGGACAAAAACAAACTGTGTATGCAGGCTGTCTGCCACAGCCACAGCATATGTTTTATACATTTAAAATGATTGTATTACGTACGGCTGAAATGTTGCAAAACTTTGGAGTCATATACAGTACATACATCACAGATAACATATGTGATATAATCGATGACTGATGTCACAGGATGGTTAATGTTTTACAGATAATTAAGTCATCACAGCACAATACAGGTTGTAATAGTAATTTCACCTCTTTATGCCTGCTGGCATTGCTATTATCAGCTAGTATCAATTCATTCAGTACCATTTTACAGTCTGTTGACGGAAGAAACCACCTAATCTGTGACCGATGACATAGCCCATTGGTTCCCAAAGTGGGGTCCGGGGACCCCCAGGGGTACTTGAGGGAGTCCCAGGGGGTCCCCAGCTAAATGATAGTTTGGAACCAAATGGACCCTTATGGGTCTGTAACTCAGAGAGTTGTACAAATGGAACCAAACCGTTTGGTTCCATTTGTACACTCTCAGAGTTAAATTAACATTGATTTTACAATATAAATTGGCGGTCCCAGAGATAGAAATGCCATTAAATGGGGGTCCGTAGCCTAATTCTGGTCAAACCAGGGGGGTCCTTGAAATTCAAGGGGTTGAGAATCACTGCTAGAGCTGTAAAAAAAAATCTTCTCTTATGGGGGTCCTTTATGGGGGAACCACTGACATAGCCAACAACATGATGACTGAGGACAAAAACACAATACAGAATCAATGTTCTCGACAATGACAACACGCATGTTTAGTTTTTTTATTGGGACAAATGGAGGACGTGTGTGTACGTGTATACTATACATGTATATTATGTATATATGTAACACCGAGGACATTCCTATGTACAATAGGAATGTCCTCGGTGTTAATCCATTTGTACACTCTCAGAGTTACATTAACACTCTCAGAGTTAGATTAACACTCCAGATTTAACTGTGTAGGCCTACATTGTGTCCCTGCTAATTGCGATTGTACCATTATGAGATTATGTTTTTTATTTTTCCCACTGACAGCGTTCCACTACAGGCGCACACAGAGAGGAGCAGGGGAAGGCTGCCAAGGCTTTCAGAGTCAGGATTAGTATTCACAGTCATAGAGACGTTTTTATGGACGCATTTTTCTTTTTATGTTCTCTAGACCTGGGTGGCAGACAGCCCGGCCCAACCCTCTCATAGCTCTTTTTTTCTCCTCTGGCTCTCTGGCTCTTTCTTTCTTATCCCCCTCTCGCTGTCACCCCCCTTCTCTGTCTCACTCTTGTCATTCTCGTCCTCTCATATCATTCGTTCATGCACCCCCCCCCCCCCCCACACACACACACACACAGACACCGTGTGAGTAGCTACAATGCATTGCAGCGGGATGCCTTTTTAGCTTGCAGATCGGTGATTTTCGGCGTGAGACACCGGCACGCTACTCTGTCGGTCTGTCCGTCCGTCCGTCCGTCCGTCCGTCCGTCTGTGTGTGTGTGTGTGTGTCTCTCTCTCTCTCTCTCTCTCTCTGTCTCTCACTCACTCTCACTCACTTGCTGCCCTTTCTACGGCAGTAACACCACCATAGCATTAACCTTCTAATGGGCACCGGTATCTCATGGGAATTGGAAATGGGAGCCGTAGCCATTTACACTGGCATTCTCCTATCTTGCTGACTAATTTGTTTCCTGTAATGCATTTCTTCCATGCAAGATCTTGGTCATCCAGCCTGTCCACTAAATGGCTCCCCTCCCGAAAAGGGATTGGCTCATTTCACTTTTTATTTCACTGTAGGGATACAGAGCTGCTTATTTATTTAGCTTTTATGAATTAAGCTATCTGCTGTTATCTGTTGGTACATATTGTAACGATCCCTGGAACTGGAGGCAGAGACATAGTTTACAGGTTGAGGTTCTCTATTTATTAATAAAGGAATGAGTACTTCTCAATGACTGTCATGCAGAGTAACTCTGTGTTGATCACACACACGACTGCATTACGCTCAGCACATACACATAACATCCGTCACTCACTTCCCCAGTCCCGGAAGGCACACCCCAAAGTCACTCCTATTGGCTGAAGCCGTATACAATATTATTTACAGACTTTTACAGGCTGTCTCTGTCTCTGTCTCTGTCTCTGTCTCTGTCTCTGTCTCTCTCTCACGCACGCACGCACGCACGCACGCACGCACGCACGCACGCACGCACGCACGCACGCACGCACGCACGCACACACACACACACACACACACACACACACACACACACACACACACACACACACACACACACACACACACACACACACACACACACAGCCTCACCATGCACACTCACGTATGCACAGACAGACAGACTTTCTCTCTTTCCCCAAAGATTTTATCGAGAGTTTTTCTCCTCTGCTGGCTTCACAGCCCTAAATCCATTCTTCTTGTGTCAAGGGATGTGGACATTCACGGAGACAAGACACTGACCCTGTACAGTGTACACTGTTTCTCAAAGCCATTGCCACTGCCAGTGCCACATATCTCCTCTCAGATCATTTGGCGAAATTGATGACCAATATTCACATGGCTGCTCTGTTCTTATTTCATACTTAGGTATATAATAGTGCTATGAAGCAAGAAGGGCATTTGGTTCTTACTTCATACTCGTAGTAAGTAGTACTGTGAAGTAATAGCTTGAATTATGGTCAGTTGGAAGTGGTTCGTTCATTTGCCCACGTCGCCGATTGCCAAAGCGTATTTCTCATTGGTAGGCAGGGTCCGTACGGGAGTTTGCACTGAGGCAGCACTTTTTTCAGTTTTTCCTGAGCCAGGGCCCTCATGGGGAAAGCAGGGCTGTGACACTATTAGTCACCTCTGACACAGCACAGCTTCTGGCTACTGACCAGATGGGATGGGGGGTGTAAATGAGAGACCGCAGGGTTGGGGAAGGAGACCTGGTGCCACAGACCAACCTGGAGGCTGTCTGAGGCACCTCATGCTTGGCTACCAGCTTGTTTTCTTAATACCTGTTTGTATACTTCTGCATTCCCCCTGTCGAACACACACCTCAGAACCGCAGTACGCTTCAAGTCCCAGTCACTTCATCATCTTTTGAAATCTCTGAAATGACGGGGTGATTCTGGGTAGACAGGCTTAAATGTGCATGGACAAGGCAATAGCATGCTATTTGACTGAATGCTTGTACTCTGGCACTGTGCTTGCTGGTGCCGCGTGCCAAATAATTGATCTACAAGCTCGCAGATTAACTATTTTCAGTTCACGACACCATTGTTGCTCCACCAAGAAGCGACACCAACGATACCAACGAGCGACCCCATTGAGCGACGTGACCATCAAGCAACAAAGTATAATTCAGGCTTAAAACATTACTTAGGTTGTGATTGAATTTCAGACCAAATCCTGCCTGCTATCAGTGTTCTGAGGCCATGTCTGCATGGGGGTCCTCTCAGTGGGAGTGAAATCTTAAAAGTGTAAGGTTTATCATTTTTTAGCTCCTGAACTAAGTGGAGGGGAGTGGAGTGGGCATGGCAACTATATTTGCCCGGCTGCCTCCCTTGCTTCCCTTATCTCTGTGTTTGTACACTGTGTGCCAAGATCCAATCAATAGCCACTCCAGCCGTGGAGAGAGGAGAAGGTCAGCCTCTACACTGGAGGAGCTAGTCTAGGCTAACTGATGGATACATAGAGATCAGAGGAGACACGCCACAGGCCAGACACATGGATGTAGGAGGATGAGAGGTGGCTGTATTGACACTAGGGCGAGGTTGTTCTAATCCGCATGGAGGTACGAGACAGACGGTGACGACGTGGTTAAACCTTAGACATTATATTCAACACAACCATTAGAGCAGCACTGTTCTTCTGGCCTCTGCTCAATTCTATCACAGGAGTGGACTTTCCACTTTGCTGTAGTTTACAGTGTGAGCAGCCAGTTTCTAAAACACTAAAATGTCCCAGTTTTCACCAAAATTATAATAATATATAATATCCTCCTAGCAGCAATATGGGTACCAAGGAATGCAATATGCAAAATGTGCAATAAGCCATAGAAACAGTATCGACTGAACTTGAGAGAAAGGAACTCGTGCCATTAACATTTTTCTTTGAACACCTTTCTAAGCTGGGATGACCAGATCTTATACATGTCATTGCAGGCTGACCAGACCATACCCTTCCTAGTTTGAAAGAAGATATATATGAACCCAACTTCTTGTAAATGGTAAATGGTGCATTTATATAGCGCCTTTATCCAAGGCGCTTTACAGAGATTGTGCATTACATTCACCCATTCACACACACATTCATACACCGATGGCAGCGGAAACCATGCAAGGCACCAACTAGCACATCGGGAGCAATTAGGGGTTCAGTGTCTTGCTCAAGGACACTTCGACAGTAACTCTGGGGGAGCCCGGGTTCGAACTGGCAACCTTACGGTTACCATCCAGGCACTCTACCCCTGAGCCACCGCCGCCCCTGTAGTCATCAACCTGTTTCAGAGTGTTTTTATAATGTGGTTATTGACATCATTCATGGTCAAAAGTAGTTAATAGTTTCCACTCTACTTTCTCTCACTGCTCTTGACACTGGAGCTACTCTGTGAATGGCTCTTTGATTGGTTTAAAATGGAGAAAACTCTCCAACCACTGCCTGTCACTGAATAGTTTGTAGCTGAATAGACTGAATAGCCAAATCCTGAATAGCCAATCAGCACTCTTTATCGACTGGATGAGGCAATATCATACAGTGGAGCTGAATGGAAGCCCATTATAGCACACAACTTACAGTTGACATGACAAAAGTTATAGGAATGTCTCAACATGCATGTTTGACCTCAATACTATAAAGAGACAAGCACATTTAATATCTGGAAGCAGATAGTGTTCATTCAAGTGGAATTAATGATTTGCTTCCTACAGCCAAATGGAAATTCCTTTATCGTCTGGACCCTGGATACACTCAGCTCTATTTTATTTCACCTCCGCTCAGATCAATTTGAAGGACGGTGCTTAATGCTAGATGACACATCTAGAAACAGAGTACAGTATTAGATGATGTCCACTTCATAAGTCATCAAGCTTGTTTATTTTCTCTGTTATCATAGTTTTCTTTTTGTCATCTTCCCCTTTTTGAGTTGTGCTAGCCACTCCTATAGACAGCAATGTGTGTCCCTGTGTTTGAGCACGGAAATAGCATATTTTCACCACCAAGTGTCACTGTTGTGCAGCCTAACACACCAGTAACACCACTAAGTGTCACTGTTGCGCAGCCAAACACACACACACACACACACACACACACACACACACACACACACACACACACACACACACACACACACACACACACACACACAGAGGCCAGGGCAGAGAGCCAGTACAGTACAGTACAGTACAGTACAGTACAGTACAGTACAGTACAGTACAGTACAGTACAGTACAGTACAGTACAGTACAGTACAGTACAGTACAGTACAGTACAGTACAGTACAGTACAGTACCACGCACTTCAGACGGGTCTAAATTTTAGTTTTTCATAATATCCTTTTCTACCAGGCCACTGGGCATTTAGCGGATGGCCTCGGCAGCACTAATGGGAGATCAGGAGTAACGAACAAGGCACCTAATTGTGATAATATGTTAATCACAGCCTCCAAGAAGTAAAGGTCATCACTGCATCCCATCACAGGTTCTGTACATGGTGCAGATTTTCCGCCACTTTCCATTTGCCTTCATTAGCGGGAAACCTCTGTTCTGTTCCAGTCTCCATACCGACACGGGACCTGACTGTATCTAGCCCATTTAGGCCTGACCTCAAAAAAATAATTAAAAAAACATCTAAATATTTTCACGATTTTTCAAAAATAGCAGACCTACAAGCTCGTAGCGTGCCACTCGGTGGCGCGCTATGAGCTTGTAGATCTGCTATTTTTCAATAGCTAAATTATAACATAATGTTTAAAACACCAAAAGGGGCACTCAGAATAGGCTAGGCTGGAGTTGGAATATGACATCAGAGTGAGGGGCTCTGTCCTTTGGCCCCAGACAACAGACTGGGGAGGGCTATTCGAAAAGGAGCAGAAGATAAGCAGGTTTATGATCTATATGATCTTGCGTTATAGAGCTGTGCGGCCTGTTATCTCCAACCAATGGCTCCCCTGGGATATGAGATGCTTTATTACACATCTGCAACGCTGTATCAGCCAGGTTGGAGGTGGTGTGGTTGCTGGGAAGAGGTGTGAGGAGAGGAGACACATTAAGCATCGTTGAGTGCTAATTGTGTTGACTAAGACAAATTTTGCTATTGATATTTAGTTGACTAGACTAAGAATTAACCATTTCAGAAGACTAAAACAGGACTAAAACTAAATGGTGTGTTATTCAAAAGACTAAGACTAAATTGGAATTTGCTGTCAAAAGGAACACTGGTTGTTAGTGTGTATCCTACTGTGAGCTGGATGAAGTACAGAGTTCTGTTTGGCAGACAGATAATATATATATTTGTTTTGGCGAATGGAACTTATTCACGCTAATAGCTCAATTATTAATCATTCTCTCTCTCTATCCCTTCTCCCCTCTGTCTTCCTCTTCCCTCCACCGTGCCTTCTCTCTCTAATGAATAGGAGATAAACAAATGAAAAATGGTGTGAAACCCTAATAGTGACGTGACTGCTGGCTACTTGGATGGAAGGCTATAATTGTGAAATGAAAGACAGGGAAAAGGGGAGAAGAGTGTCATCTAAAACTGGGCTTCTGCACCAGTCAGCAGTCCCACTTCTTCTGCACCCCACCCTGCACCCTCTGCCCATCTGCCTTTCAGCTTCCCGAGGAAATATCTATTCCCATCCTTGCAGCTGTGTTACAGCTGTCTATCTGTCCTCCAGTGCCAATGGATATTTGCTCTGCCTGCGTCTCTAGATGACTCTCAGGATGGAGCACTCCCTCTGTCTCATTTGGGCGTCACAGTGCTCTGTTCCCGAGGGGACACCAGAGAGGGAACAAAACAGATAGCATTGAGGGCTTTTAATAAATCAGAATACACCTTTCTGACAGTGTAATTGCTTTCCATTGCCGGGCCCACATTTAGCAGGAAGCAAGAAAAAAGAATGCATGGTGTGCTACTTGTGCATGTGTGCGTGCACACATGTCGTGGTGTGTGTGTGTGTGTGTGTGTGTGTGTGTGTGTGTGTGTGTGTGTGTGTGTGTGTGTGTGTGTGTGTGTGTGTGCGCCTGTGCGTGTGTTGTGATGGTGGTTATGTGGTGGAGGTGGGGCGGTTAAGAGACAGAGAGAGAAGAGGAGTGAAGATGAGTGCGGAGCAGAGCGGAGGCTATACAGTAGATCATTTGTTAGGGAGAAAAGAATGAAAATTAATGAAAAGAGAGCTGCTCGCCCTCCAAACGCAGCCAAGCTTGAAATTCACTTTGAGGGAAACTTAATTTGTTGTAAATGGGTGAAAAACATATTACTGCACAGCACGGAGTGAGGGGCTGAGCGGCGTGTTGCGCCCGTCCGTCTGTCCTTCCGTCTATCAGTCCGTCTCTCCGTCTCTCTGTGCGTGCGTGCGTGCGTGTGCTGTTTTGTGGCAGACGAGAACGCCATGCTCTGAATAGCTCAGCTGAGAGGGAAGAGAAACACAGGAGCCTGTTAATAACTCCAGTAACAGCATTCTCTTTCTACATGGCTGCTCTCCACCACTCGATCCTAGTGCGTCTGAATAGAACTCTGGGATGTGTTGGGGAACTTGTCAAAAGTTGCTCGCTGGGAAGAAAAAGTTTGGTGTGATCACTTAAGGTGTGTGTGTGTGTGTGTGTGTGTAAAACCCTTGTGTCATTCTTTTGCTTAGCTCACATATGTTACAACTTAAGTACTTCTATTTTTTATGTATTTTCTTCAAATGTATTATGATGTATTATTTTGATATTGATGGAAAATTCACAATTATTATTATAATTAAGCTGTTGTTTAATTAACAAGAGGAAGGATTTGACGAGGAATTTCCATCATCAAGACTCATTTGAAGCTCATTTGAATACACTGAATTAGTCTAGACGAGCTTTGAAGCTCTGAGACATGCTGTGAGCTACAGAGTCCTTTTCACCTGTCCCCCCCCCCCTTCCCCTCTCACCTCACTCCTTCTCATCCTGTCCCCCCCCCCCCCCCCCCCCTTCCCCTTTGTCTATAAGCAAGACTCTCACTCTGCCCCACCATCGGGGGTGGAGTCTATCTCTGATATAAACTGTACCTCTGTGTTGTATCAGGATGCTTGCCTGGGAGACCGGCCTGTGAGCTGGAGCATCCGTGTACTGGTGTGCACGTTAAATAAACTTCAACAAAGATAACTTGCTTGCCTCATGATAGACCTTCAAGCCTCTTGATTCCTCACGCGTTTAGAGTGTGTAAAACCTGCCACGTCAGTGTGTGTGTGTGTGTGTGTGTGTGTGTGTGTGTGTGTGTGTGTGTGTGTGTGTGTGTGTGTGTGTGTGTGTGTGTGTGTGCGTGTGCGTGTGCGTGTGCGTGTGCGTGTGTGGCTGAATGTGCCCATGTATGATGCAAGTTGTTTATTTTTTGCATGTTTGCCCATGCTGTGTATACATTTTAATGAATATGCATATCATGCAGGGTTTTATTTGAGGAATTTCCGATACAGCAGTGATCAATCCAGTCGGTTCAATCAGTTGAGCTGGAGGTGAGAACCCAGTGATGACTGACAGGTTATAGTATCTGTTGTAATCTGTTTGATCCTCGCCTGCAGTCGCAGACTTCAACCACTCCACAGGCCTGTGTGAAAGGAATATGAAGTGCATCAGACTGCACCCGTCCTTGACCCAGGCCTGTACAGAAAGCTCTTAGCTGTCTATCCTCTCCATTTCCATACACAGCAGCGATCAAGTGGATGACAGAGGAGGTGTATACAATGCTTTACACCTCCTCTGAGAGGTTGAGTTCCTATTTCAAGTCCTCAACCCCGATGCGCAGCACTCATTGGTGTCATCCACGGTCCTTAGAGCGGCATCTATTTACCACATGGTCTCCTTGAAGAGCGCAGGATGTTGTGAGGGATGCATCAGCTATAGGGGGCCAGTGGGAAAAGAATAAGGCCTTTATTGTGTGAAGCAGGGCCTTCTCAAGCTGTGTTTTTCCGAATCTGGGGTTGGAAGCACCAGCTCTTGCAGAGTGTTACCACGTCCCGGGCTGAGTTCTTAAGGTCCATTGGCCTCTCACCCACGCTTGGCCGGGGGCGTTGAGTCTTTGCCCTCCCAGAAGCTCAGCCCATCTGACTCAGACCAGTGCTTCGGTGCGCCCGGGGGGGCCTGGAGACCCCCGATAACAAACAGCTCCAGTCAAGCTGCTGCTCTCCTGCCGCCCACGCAGGCCTTTATCCACCGCACACAGACACCTAGCCCCCCCTCCAAGACAGCCCCCCGTCACCACCGTCGTCCCACCCCCTCCAAGACAGCCCCCCGTCACCACCGTCGTCCCACCCCCTCCAAGACAGCCCCCCGTCACCACCGTCGTCCCACTCCCTCCTTGCACAAAATACATTTTCTTCTCTCTTTCCTCAGTTGTTTTTTTCTTTTTTTTCTCTTTTCCTGAAGTGAGAAGAAAGAGAAAAAAAAAAAGATGGAAGTGACGGGTCCCATTTTTCCTCCACTTTTCTATTCTCTCCCACCTCTCGGTTTCTTGCTCTCCCACCACTGCACGCCCCCCCCCCCCCAAGCTCAGAATAGGTGTCTGTGTGCGTGCGCGTGTATATACCTGCGTGAGTGTGTTTCTCCCCAAGCTGGAGCATCTGCCCAAGTGTGAGAGAGATGGATGCCAGAGTCTCTCTCTCTTCACCGTGGCACAGTGTCTGCCCGGCTCGTCTGCACCTGCATATTGTGATGTAGTGCCTCTATTCAGCCAAGTCGATTGCCTTTAACAGGACCCGGGCACACTGGCCAAATTGAAAGGGATTGTGGTCTGCTTTTCATCAGAATAGTGGGAAAGCAGGGTGGACTGGACACTCCAGAGTGAGGAGTGAGGAGTGAGGTTGGTGTTTCTTTTTTTTTTCGGTTGGTGTTTCATGCTAAACAGTAAAAAAAATGGGGACCATTTTCAACCTAAACCCCATTGCTCCGTATATCAATAATATATGGCACATGTATTTTTTTTTTCGTTAAAAAAAACAATGTTCATAAAGATTTGGGACTCTGAGAGTGTACCTACAGCATGGCATTTGGATGGGCCCATATAGGGTTCCATTTACTCTCTGATGTACATGGATACATTAACATTGAACACTTTCACTGGCTTCCTGTTTGAGTCTACAGTATACCTTCCATCGATGGATACTGTCTGATGCCGTCTAATGGTTGTGCAAGCGTGTCTGTCTGAAATGAGTATTCTGTGTTGGCATCAATCCGCTCCTTCATTTCCATGTAGGGGTTGGTATAGAAATAGACAGGGAGAAGGAGGAAAACAGCTCCAGAGGAAAAAATGTCTTCATTTTCCTATTTGTTTGCTTCATACTTGAAATATTGTCATATGTGTGCTTTTTGTTCTCCTCCCCGTGTCTTCATTTCTCTTTGTAAGGCTCCAGGCTCCAATGAGATCTTCTTCTGTGTGTGCTTTAATGAGTTAGCAACAGGCGGCTTGTTATGTAGTTGGAGTGGCATATCGACAGACGTGCAAATATGTGCCTTTTAGACAGCTACGTGTACCTGCCAAATCCAAGCCCATCACAGAAGACATACATTCATAGAATGGGTTACCAACATCAAGTCAAACAGAATTAAATGAAACCAATTAACATGACACCCCTTTGACCAGTCTCATACTGAATTATTTAATGGTTAAACTTTGACTGAACCTTCTCTTGGTTTTCATAAAGTTTATATATATATATATATATATATATATATATACACACACACACACACACACACACACACACACACACACACACACACACACACACACACACACACATACACATACATACAGTATACACATATAATATGTCATGTATGTATGTAATGATTGTTATTTTCATAATTCCTTTATGGAATGTTTTTCGCTGTGCCTTTCAATGTTGGCAACGGTCGTGCAAATTATTCAGTTTTCTTCTCTGATCATTAGAAGCTCACCTCATCCTAATTGCCCATCACAAATGATAGAGCAGGAATGCATCCATGTTCACATGACAGCCCAGTGCCACAGACTGACGATATTTAGACAGATTACTGCTGTCAGTGCACAGCCCGGTGCCTGCCTCCTAAGTTCCAAGACTTGACTCGAGTGACTGATGGCCTGGAATAGCAGTAGATGTGTGGATGACTGATGTCGCCGGCATGCCTCCCTGCCTTCCTCTCTTCCTACCTACCTACAGTATACAGTACCTACACCTCCTTGCCTATACACTCCTCCTTGGTTACCGTGGTAACTGGCCAACTCTAAGATGGACATTTGAGGTTCCTTTTCATGAGGTACTTCTTTAAAATGTATAGTTAGGGGTTTTGCAACATGTAAAAACTAAATGCACATGCATGTTTGTTCCTTGCACATATGCTCCTCGCACATATGCACACACGCACGCACGCAGGCACAGCCACACACACACACACACACACACACACACACACACACACACACACACACACACACTGATTGTCAAGGGAAATTTCCTATCTATTTAGTATCTTGATCCAATATCTTCTTCCTATTGACCTGAGGACCGGGCCGGTGAGGAGGAGTGTATTAGCAGAGGAGGGAGGGTTGCGGGGTGGATGGGGGTTGAAAGGACGAATGAGAGGGCACTTGAAAAGGCAATAACCTTTATCCTGCTTGGCGTGCGTGCGTGCGTGTGTGTGCGTGCGTGCGTGCGTGCGTGCGTGCGTGCGTGTGTGTGTGTGTGTGTGTGTGTGCGCGTGTGCGTGTGGGCGTGCGCGCGTGTGCGCGTCAAATAGAGCCTCCCCATAGCAGAACCATTGTGGACCTGTCAAACTGCCACCATATGAATTCACACCAGTGTTGAAGAGGCACAAAGCGTCTGGCTCGAGGCTCCTCCAGTGTCCATCTCCTTTCAGCCAGGGATCAATAGTTGTCTTTGTCTCCAATCCCAACCCATCCCTCTCTCCCTAGGTCTCCACACACGCACACACGCACGCACACACGCACGCACGCACGCACGCACGCACGCACGCACGCACGCACGCACGCACGCACGCACGCACGCACGCACACACACACACACACACACACACACACACACACACACACAGAATATCTCTCCCTGTCTCCCTCCATAGTTTGACAGGGCTGCCCTAAATGTCTGCTTTAACTAGCCGCTCACAGCTCTCCTCACAACACATTTACATACACATCAATCAAACTGTCAAAGCTAAAGGCATGACGGCGTGTAAGAAACAGAATTGGATTACGGCCTCGTGTTGCCTCGCTCAGCTTATTGGCTGATTCTTGATGCACAAGTTGCACCGCCTGTAATGCTGTCAGTTACTTTTTTGTTGTTGTTTTTCCCGTCAAAAGCGCTCATTGCTGTCTGTTTCTGTTCTTCTGATGGCCGAGCAGGTTACATCAAACCATCTCCAAGACTATTTCCAGACGGCTGCATAATTCATCGAAGATATTTGAAAATCATGCTTGTATGTTTCATTATTATGTATTTGTGAAACTTAAATATCATTGCCAAGCTTGGCAATTAATCTTATTTGGTTAGCTGATGTTTAATAACCAGAACATTGGACAATCCATCTCCCAGTCCCTATCCCTATCAGGCTCACAGAGGCACAGTACAATCACAGAGGCCATTACATAGGCTGCCATTTGACCAATGACTAAATGATAAAAACACATCATTACCAATAATAGTGATTATAATATAATGCAATATAAATAGGATTATTATAGTAGGCATAATCGTGCAGCCTTACATCAGTGCTTCGTAATCAAAATAGCCTTAAAGCAGATTATACTTTGTCAAATGATGGTGTCACATGCCATAAATTACCATCTTTGTAGATTGGCTATTCTATGCACATGACACCATGGTACGAGAGAGCATATAAATTAAGCATTAGAAGTGGAATGAAGCACAGAGATTGCATGCATAAAAGGGCACTCGGTGAGCACAAATACAAAAAATGATTACTTTAAATCTATGCAAGAACAATACTCAAAACGTGTCTACACATCCAGGAATGCCATTACTGTACTTAAAGCACCCAATGACCACTTACAGTGACTTATATTTACAATATTGCAATTAATAATGCATTACATTGATGAGAATTATAGTACACTATGGTCCTTGCAAAAAAGCTAAATATAT
This sequence comes from Protomyctophum parallelum, assembly GCF_964188405.1. Taxonomy (NCBI): domain Eukaryota; kingdom Metazoa; phylum Chordata; class Actinopteri; order Myctophiformes; family Myctophidae; genus Protomyctophum; species Protomyctophum parallelum. Next base: position 26,297,735 of record NC_139701.1, on the reverse strand, counting down.
GAGATTAATTATACTTCTGTGACCTTGAGGCAGTGTGCACAAGACATTGTATTAGTTTGTTTGTGAATTTAGCTCTGGACACACACACACACACACACACACACACACACACACACACACACACACACACACACACACACACACACACACACACACACAGAGTGTGAAGATTTGACAAATAACTATGAGAAATGTACTGCTGAAAGTGCTGATCTGTCATTAGTATTTGCGAGATTTTCAACACGCACACAAACATAATCTCCGGCCCTGCCTTTGGATTGGTGGAGATGATGCGTGGGAGGTAATAATGCTGTATACATACAGTATGACATACAGTATGCATAGAATGCTAGAGCTGTTCAATGTACAGTAACACTAATTAAGGTATTGTATATTACTAGACTCGCTAATTCCTACCAAGATTAGCTCACACGCACACGCGTGCACACACACACACACACACACACACACACACACACACACACACACACACACACACACACACACACACACACACACACACACACGCATGCTCATGCACATTCACACATACACATACACACACACACACACACACACACACACACACACACACAAACCACCAGCATCATTATTTTGCCCTTTGGAGATTATTAATACAAATTCAGTGTTTCTGAAGACAAGATCAAAGGGTACAGTCCAGGGTTAAGAGCAAGGGAAGTGAGGGCCAATCAGGGGCAGATGGGCTGAAGTGTGTGGAAAGATGGGAGGTTGGAGAATGAAGGCATCATTTTTACTCCGCATCGCACCATGCTGGGTTCTGGGCTTGTCAATCAGCTTTTCTCACCGTACGGTTCCATCGTATGTTGAAATATAGCCTATAGCTCAGGCCTGAGGTGGGCATCACCAGGCCTGTTGCTGTCTTGACTGTTTGATCCCAGCAACAGCACTCTCTCCTTAATGCAAGCTTTACTCAGGAGGTTGTGCCTGTGTGTGTGTGTGTGTGTGTGTGTGTGTGTGTGTGTGTGTGTGTGTGTGTGTGTGTGTGTGTGTGTGTGTGTGTGTGTGTGTGTGTGTGTGTGTGTGTGTGTGTGTGTGTCTGGGGGTGGTTCAAAGCAAACACGCAGTAGTGTAGTCAGAAAAAGACGCCTAAACGCCTGAGGGATTGCCATCTGCTGGTGTATAGACCACTCATTCTCTCTCTGAAACGCTGCTAATTAGAAAATATTACGCTCTACTGTAAATGCTATTTTTGCACTAATATGTGGGCTGGGTGAAAAATAACATCACAGGCACTCCAGACCGCTAATTAAAGTGTATTTATGGCAATTAAATTTCTTTGCTTTTGCGGCCTGGGAGAGACTAACTAAAAGAATTCTTAATTTCTGACCCTTAGATATGTTTGATTTCGTAGCCTCCGCCATGCTGTGAATGTTAACTCAACGGCTGTAGGTTACACTGATAATCCTCGGATCTTGCTGTGTGATCAGTGTGAAAGGTAGTTTGCAGCTAGACCCAAAAGTGCCAATATTGCGGCTATTACCTAAATGTGTCTGTTTTACAAGTAGCCACAGTTAGACGTGAGAATTCCAACCCTTGTGTTTTTAAACCATTCACTGCATTATGCTACTGTCTAACGGCTGGGAGCTTGACTGAGAACATCTCACTATCCAATTACCAGGTGAAATTGGCTGTTTAATTTTACAGCCTCTACGTGGAGGCACTTCACCGGACTGATGGCTGGTGATTCAGTTAGCTGCCCCCAAAAACACGTTGTGGCTGCCTGCTCAGTGCTCACTGGCTGAAAAGGAAGACTTTCCACATATCGGTGTGTGTGTTTGTGTGAAATGCATCAAGAGAAGAAATATAAATCAAGCAAGGTGATGATAACTTTGGTGTTGACACCGCGATCCATCGTCCTGTCTCTGCGCTGACTGTTTTCATTTTAGCCAGCAGCAGGCTTTCTACCAGAATATAATTGTTTAGGTTTAATGAGCTGGAAAAAAAGGACAGAGAAAGGGGGGAAGAGAAAAAGAGAGAGGGAACCGAAAGATATATTATACAGAGAAAGAGTAGACTAGTAAACGGAGAGAAAGTTTTTAAAGCAGCACAGTAGACATTGGCTGTCAAAACAATTTGAGGTTAGAGGCACACATGTAATTATGGTAAACATGCAATTATGTGGTCTACACAGTAAAAACCTGATCGTTAACTATGAGGAACCAAATTGAACCAATTGGACCATGAGAGCATATTACGGGTCCATTTGATTCCATTTATACACTCTCAGAGTTAAATTAACTCCCAGGATCTTTGCTAGTCAGGTGCACTAGCAGCTAGCACCCTGACTGCTTCCTATCAGATATGATTGAATCTGCACCCCAGCCTATCAACTTCAGTGATTATGTCATAAAAGACCTCATTATTGTGCACCTGCCAGATCCACATTCTGCACAGGATGTTGAATTACTTTTTTTGGGGTCACTGTTTTCCAATAAATCCTCAGTCTGCTTTGTGTGGGGGGGGGGGGGGGCTTTTGTTTTTTACCCTATTCTTTTATATTAATATATATTATCATTACAATCCTATAGTGTTTGGGAAATCATTTGGGGCCCCACGTGCAATACCCTCGCAGCCCACCAGTGGTCCCCAGCTCACAGGTTGAGAATCACTGACATAGTAGATATATACATTTTATTTATTTGAAAATTAGATCACACCATTATGACTTTGAGGCTGAGGAAGGACAGGGAACAGTTACTGGACCAGGGAGATAACATTGATTTAGATCAAGTCTGAGAGAAAACAAAATTGTGTGTGTGTGTGTGTGTGTGTGTGTGTGTGTGTGTGTGTGTGTGTGTGTGTGTGTGTGTGTGTGTGTGTGTGTGTGTGTGTGTGTGTGTGCGTGTGCGTGTGTGTGTGCGTGTGCGTGTGTGTTGGACAGAGAGAGAGAGAGAGAGAGAGAGAGAGACTCCTCAGAGGTAAGCCAGAGAATGGCAGCCTTGGGAGGGGGGTTGGGTTGGGGGTGGGTTGTGCAAAACATCAAACTTTGGTCTCTTCCCTCAGATCGAAATTACCACCTTAGATGGGAATGAGAATTTTAATTAGAACTCGGGGCTATCTCATCTCAGAGTGTGTGTGGAGCTAAAAGACTAATCCCCCCACCAGCACCACTACCACCCCACACACATACCTACACTGGCCACTTTGTCTGCTATTTAATAGGCTCTTTGTTATCTATGTGGTCGGTTTTACTGGGTACTTAGGCCCCCCTCTATTGGAATATTAGGTATTCTGATGAGGCAGGTAGATGAGCTCTCCTTGCAGATGGCGCCTGCTATAATCAGCGCTCTCAAAAGTGACGCTCCTCGTATCTCTCCCACACTTATCCCTTTTTATGATTACCGAACACAGAGCAGCAAATTGTTATGAGCAAGACAGATCTATTTACTGGTGATGTACATAAAAGACAGGCGGTGCACCACAATTCCGTCCCATTCGGGTTGATTTGGTTATGTACTCAGGTTATTTATGGAATGGGCTGCAAATAACCGTCACATTCTAAATATTGAATTGTGTGATAGAATTGGAGAGAAATGGAAAGACTGTTGCGGTTCCATGCTCCGCACAAGGTGGTCTTTTTTCACTTGAGCACTGCCCCTCAAAATGTCAAGCCATTGACGTCAGGACTTTGGTACCCTATAGCCTACTTTGCAGTGTATCTTGTATCAAATACTAATACCATACCATATCTGTTAATGACTTATGGACATTTTACACTAAAGTATAATATAGAATGAAATTGGTACTCACAAAAACATTATGAATTTGTTTTTTGAGAAAGAACATTGCTAATGTGCCAATTAGTCTGTTAATTAATTACCAAGGAATTAATCTGCTCCTTGGTATTTCAAGTCTTACTAACCATGATAGCTGTTAGCTAAACATGTTTTAGCTAAATGTTTGTTCTGCAAATTCTTTATGGAAATTGTGGGATCGAGGATACTTTAGTGTTACCCTTAGATTAAAATGTCCACTTGTCTTCAGCATGCACTTTGTTCCTTTTGATTATGAACGTACGTAGCTTTATCCATTTTCAAATTCAAAGCCATAGATCAAATGCATTATTGCGTGCATGCGTGCGTCCGTGCGTGCGTCCGTGCGTGCGTGCGTGCCTTCTCGGCCCATGTACACAGGAGAGGCACATTGTCAGGTGCAGGCTGGGACCTTATCAATGAAGCAGCTCAGCCTGTAATTAGCACTATAATCACCTCAGTAATTCAACCACTGCTCACTGCCTCAACCTGCTCTGCCCCTTCCTATCATGCCTGTCACTCTGTCTCCCCAAATCCTCTTCTCTTTCTTTCTTTATGAAGTCTTTCTTTCGTCTCTTTTTTCAAAATGACACGCCAGTCAAATTTATCTTTTTCCTGCATTTTCGCCACTCTTTTAGCTTTTCTTACTCTTGTTTCTCCATTGTTCCCCTATACCCCCTCTCCTTACCAACATTGTACCTCTGTCCTTCATTTGTGTGGATCTTGAGCCAAATGAGGGAATTCTCTTCATTAGTCGCATGTGGGCCAATGTGGCTGGAGTGAAGCTGAGCGCGCTTAGTACAGTACAGCTCAGCACAGAGTCAACGAGGTGGTTAAGGACTCATGTTTAATGCTGGTCTGGGAGGGGAGGACTGCACCACACACAAATCACCCATTCTTGAGATAAGGGACAAAACTTTTTTCAAACTGGATTTTTTTTTTTTTTAAGATACATTCAAATCAAATGGATGTATTTGTAGACACAGGTCTCAACTACCAATATTGAGAAGGAACAGGTTTTTCGCATAACATTTCTTTCTAAAATGGGACATTTATGCACTTAATACCCGATTCATGTCAACTCCGTCAGACACACTAAAATACCTTTTAATTGAATTTGATAATTTCAACAATAATATAAAGTCCTCAGTTCTCTTATAATGGCTTTCAGTAATCAAGTTAAGTAATACAATTATTTTAATATTGTTTTTTTCCAATATCACACTATTATGAAATATCCAATTTCTCAAATTCGTCATTTCAACCTCTATTTTCAATATAATAACATGAAAACCATGTAAAAAATTTTTTTTTCTATTTCTTTGGAAATTAACAAAAACATCACGGGACGAACATCTGACGGAGTTGACGAACATCTGACGGAGTTGACAAGTTTAACTGATTTAGGTTCTAGATCACCTAGGATCTTGATTCTGGTGACTAATCCCACATTTTCAAGGATGAGGAATACAGTGGTACTATTTATATTGGCCCTGTGACCATGGCAGCCATTTTCAAAATGGCAGCCACCTGCTGTTATCTTACAATAACTCAAGTTCTACACCACCTAAGATCTTGATTCTGATGACTAATCCTACGTTTTCAATGAGGAGGAATACAGTTTTATCTATTTAGATTTATCCCGTGACAATGGCAGCCATTTAAAAAAATGGTGGACCTGCTATTATTTTACCAATTTAGTCAGGGAATAGGCCTATTATCAGAATAATGTCAAATCTGTGAATACATTTCTTACCAAGAATTTTTTCACCAATGTGTTTGTAAAGGTGTCTACTAACATATCCCACATTGGTTTCTATTGAACCACCCTAGAGGCATTTTTGACAGCTGCTGAAAGTTGGGTACCATACCAAGTGGCTATGGCAAAACTAGGGAGTCTATGGCCAAACTAGGGGTCAAACCCCTTGGGCTAAATTCGGCCATATATCCACTTGCCCAAATGTGCTGACCTCATTTTGTGATGATGGCTATGGCTGTTTTCAGCCCAAGGAGTGTTCTTCGTGCATAGCTAATGCTTGGAATGCATTCAGAATCATGAAAACTCCCTAGTTTGACATGTCACATGCTACTTAAAGCATAATGAACATTTTGCCTTATATAGGTTGTTGATGGTACCCCAACTTTCAGCAGCTGTCAAAAGGTCCCCTAGGGTGGTTGAATATAAAGCAATGTGGGATATGTTAGTAGACACCCTTCCAAACACATTGGTGAAGAAAATTCTTGATAAGGAATTTATTACCAGATTGTATTAATATCCCCTGACTAAATAACTCATCTTCTAGACCACCTAGACCCGACTTCACAAACAGAGACCCGATTGACACCTAAACAACAAGTTTGGACAGCCCCACCAATTAGTGTTACGGAAAATAGCAAGTGTCTACCCTAGGCCCAGAGGGAGACACAGAACTTAGATGCGGCTCACATGTTGCACGACTCCTCAACAAGCTGCCACCAGGGATGAGAGCTGAATTCTGCCGCACAATGCTCTGCGGCCCAGGAGCAACCAACACCCTGTTGGAGTTCTCTGAGTGGTTGAAGCATGAGTCCTAGCCATATAGCCTGTGCAAAGGCAAACACCTTGAAGACCTGCTTGAGGTGAACAGTGAGCAGTGAACAGTGAGCGAAAGACTGAAGACAGAAGATCTGCCTTCAGGACTATCAGGCAGGATGTGCAGACACTGAAGGCATCAGTGTCGTTCTGTGTCCCCAGCATGTCAACCAAAGCAATGTTACCAAATCAAAGGAGCCTTCACCTCAAGTCACCTGGGGCTGGGTGAGCAATCGTATCCTGTATCTAGCCTCACAACTAAATACAGACACTTGGCCAGACTGCCGTTTGAAAGGGTCAAACCCTTCATCCTGATTGGGGAAGACCACCCCACCTAATCACACCAACCAAACAAGTGAGGTTGGGGCCTCCAGGTGGGCCAGTAGCCATCTGCACAAGACTGGGCTGGACCCTGCAGGAAAGCAATCTCCAGCCAAGACAATGTAAGTTGACTATAACAGAGCCCCAGAACACAGAGCTCATGAGAAGGATGGAGAAACACTGGCAGGAGGCCACCAAGATACAACGCCACACTGCAGTGGCCAGTGAAGTCAAACTGTGCGTCTGTACCTGAAAGAGACAAGTCAAAGGCCAGAAAGCCCACCTCCTTTTAATGTCCTGTCAGTAGCAACTCAACCTGCACCTGAAATAAGCCCTGACCCCTCCCAGAGAAAGTTCATCCTTGAAAATGTAATGATTAGTCGCCAGAATCAAGATCCTTGGTGGTCTAAAACTTGAGTTATTGGTAAAATAACAGCAGGTTGGTGGTCACTTTGAAAAACAATGGCTGCCATGGTCACAGGACAAATCTAAATAGTACCACTGTATTCCTCATCTTTTAAAATGTATTATTAGTCGGCAGAATCAAGATCCTATGTGGTCTAAAACTTGAGTTATTGTAAAATAACAGCAGGTGGCGGCCATTTTGAAAAACAATGGCTGCCATGGTAACAGGACAAATCTAAATAGTACCAATGTATCCCTCATCCTTGAAAATGTAGTCTTAGTCACCAGAATCAAGATCCTAGGTGGTGTAGAACTTGAGTTATTGTAAAATAACATCAGGTGGCGGCAATTTTGGAAAATGGCTGCCATGGTCACCACGAGACAAATCTGTGATGGCCCTATAGCCAAAAATGTTCCTTAAGGCATGCTCTAACTGTGTGCCAAATTAGAATACGTCCCATTATTCAAAAACTATAATTGTATTGTTTTAGGAACACTTTTGTCAACTCCGTCAGATACATGTCAACTCCGTCAGACACAAAACCTGACGGAGTTGACGTCTGACGGAGTTGACAAAATGTCATTTGTTTTCATCTTAACCCTCTGTAGTACAATGTAGCCATTTTGTTTTTGCTTCATTTGTTAGCTAAACCTAACCCTAAACTTTTATAATAAACATTATTTTGGAATTCTTAACAAAGATCATAATAATGTCCTGACGGAGTTGACATGTAAAAGCTGTGACCACCCTGATATCAACATTGTTTGTTTAAAATATCAAACAATTGAATGCTTTTCAGACCAGGTGCTCCACAGTTGCAACAAATACAAACGGGACTTGGAAAAGGAGTCTTCAGGCTAAATCTGTCGACAATATTTTCTGATTAATTTAAGACTTTTAAAAAACCTGACGGAGTTGACGGGAGACGTGGGACACACATTTGATATGAGATATCTAATGGAAAATATAAATTAAAATTATTGTGTATATTGTTTGCTATGTTGTTGACAATCTACTTTAATTTAGTATGTATATTTATGTGATTGTGACAGTATTAGACACTTTTTTAGCAGTTTGAAATTATGACCACTTGCTGGGGACAGGCTAAATACAGGCGTTTTTGGGTACAGTGCCTGCTTTTAACTAATTCAGATGGCATATGAAAACAATTATAATGAAATTAATGGCATAATAATACACAACTGTATTACATTTAACTTTGCAAGTGCTTTTATTTTTAATAAATTAATTTATTTTGAACAATAATAAGGCTCTTATGTGTGGGACATGTTTTTTCCACTTTTGTCCCTCATCTCAAGAATGAGTGAAATGCATACCGACATGTACAGTATTATACAAATCCTTTCCCGTACGGGTGCCCGGTTTAGTTAGTGTAATATGATCAATGCATTATTGAGTTCTAACCTCAATATTATGTGTAGAAATTCTTGTAGGTTGAAAAATGTGTTGCAACAATGAGATTAGATCCGATTTATTGTCAATGTACAGTAGGCCTACAGGGTATTCCTCCCGATATCAATTATGGATTTTAGCCTAAGGTTCTTCAGAGGACAAGTTTCAGATTTCCAATCATTATTTTTATTTATGTACATTTACAATCAAGTAGCCGACAACTCTGTTTTATATAAGCTACTACTGTAGGTTTCCTATAACAGCAGCTGACGAGTAGCCTATAGGTCGTAAGTGTGGGAGTTCAAATCCTGCAAGTACTAAAAACTAAGTAAAATGTGCTTCGGACAAAACCTCTTAACTGCATTGGACCCAACTGTCTGCTAAAGCAACTAACTCCACCACCTCTCCCCCTCTCATGCAAGTATTTGACAATATATAAAATCACAATTCCAACTTTGATGAGGCAGTATTGCTTTGTTTTAAGCAAAGTGTTTTTTCTTTCATTGGATGGTTGTGGTCGACATATTGACATACTGCACTCACTCTTTTAGTTTTTGTACTCTTCTGCTGAGTGCCCTGGAAATGTGTTTATTCTGTACTTCATATACACAAACACATACACGTGCCATAATAGCAACTTGACATGTAGCCGCTGCAATTTGACCCTTTTGATTCTGTATGCTATTGATACCCGAAAACACCTCACTGTTCCCCTCAACCTTCTCATCTCCAGCCCCTACCCATCCCACTTCACCCCCAATTTCCAATTTCCACACTAACCCAATTAGCATCTCGTCAATAATGCTCAGCATTTCATTTTGCCGCTTTAATTAACAAATTCAATTTGCTTGAAAACCGCTGTGAAAACAAATTAAAACGCTGCGAATTAAAAGCCTGCAGCTCCACAGTGGATGTAGCTAAGGTGATTACAGATGCATCAAAGGACTGTTTTCTTGTTTGTTTTATCTTGGGAGGGGAAGAGAGTCTCAAGAGGGGAAAGGCAGCGTTACGTGCAGTGCCAGGTCAGGGCAGGGCAGAGCAGGGCAGGACATAGCCAGCAAAGGGGAATGTGCATGCAGGTGTAGGGTAGGCAGAAACACTAGAGGAGACTGAGAACTATTAGTTTGGGAACATTTTAAAAGCTAAATATGGCAGCACCAACCGTGTAGCAAAACTGCTGAATCGGTGCACGTACCTTTGCCTCCATATTAGGCCGTGCTGGGACCCATGAAAAAGTGCTTAGAAAATTAGTTTTGTTCCCATGTCATGGGAACTACTCATTCAATTTTTTTCATAGATAATACCCTTCTAGACTTTGGGTTAAAAGTTCTACTCATAATATCCTGCAGTATTTTGTCACAAGCCATAAATGTATAAACAAAAAACGAAAATCTTGGTCTGCTGTTTTTGCTTGTAACATGTGTTTTTGGCAACACAAAGTCTTTCTCAAATGTCAAATGCATATACTTAACATCTGAAACAAGTATTGGTGCCTTTACTTTACTCATATGTGAATTTAGATTATGAAATGTAGCATATTTGTTAAAGAATATGCTTCAACTTAAGTGTTTGCCACACAGTACAATGAATCCTACACAGTAAATTGTGCCAAAAGCTTATGTTTCATACATAGAAAATGTCTCAACCTACTGTGTAATGAAAGGTAGAAAAGAAAATCAGGGCACCTTGGACCAAAATGGCAGAAAATCTATCCAAATGTTACCACGCCCCCTAAATTTGAATAATGCAAAGAAATGGACAAGACTAAAAATGTGTCTAGTACTAATAAGTACTAGAGGTCAGAATTATTATTATCATTGTATGAAACATTTATTTATTTACAAGTTCCGCAAAGTGTCACAGCATCTGTCATTTGTACATCCAACCCCCCCCCAAGGAAATATATGAAAATACAAAATAGCATACAAATGCATCACAATAAAACCTTCTGTTGGCTGTGTAAGTAGTCTGTGCTGTTTGCATTTATGCATTGCATTTAAATGGATGAAGGCAGTGTGGCAATTCTTTAACATCTTAATAATCTTTGAACAAAACAAGTAGTAGGCCATGGTAACATGTTGGGTTACTCATCCCTATCACTTTCATCAGAGTCATCATCCCATGTACCTCTTTCTTCTGTTTCTTTTGACACATTTTCACAGTCCTGGCAGTGACATAAATCAGTACAAGACAGTTTTGCAGACATACATGAACATCTTTCAGTCTCACATTTGCTTTTTTTACAATTACAGTGGACTACCTGCAACACACTATCAGGGGCAGGATTTCTAATCATCCAGGTTACTGTTAACTCCCCCTCCTCCATGCCCCAGCCATTGCCAATGGGTGAAGGAGCACACATCCTACTAGTCAGAGAACGTCTCATCACTGCTGCTTGTTATTTTGCCCTTTTGCAATGTTGGTGGAGAGCATCACTTGTTGGGGGAATGGACAGTTCTGGCAAAGCTGATGATGCCGTACAGAATGATTTGTACCTTGCATCCTGAAACAAGTTCTGTGGCCCTTGTCTTTTAGACTGTGGATTGTGTTGAAGGTAGGAGGTGCTTTCAATGTGTAAACTGACTTCGGCAGTGGCTGTCTGTCTGGTCTAGACATTGTTTCAACAACAGAACTTTGTAGCATAATGCCATTTGTATGGTGAGTAGTTCCACGACCTGACAGTGTCTTCTCCCCAAAATCAATGTTATCCCACACCAGTATGGTAGGTGCCTTCTTTGAGAACCCCTTAGGAATTTTGTCTCTGCCCTCTAGAAGTTGTAGTTGAGCTAGGCTAGTGTCTAGACTGACAACTGTGTTCCATGAAGCACAGTGTCCTAATCTATTCAGTAGTGACAAAACAATTGGATGAACCTGTTAAATGGCGAACAGTTAGACCAAGACACAGTGACTTAGGCGTCTGCTTCCGACCTTTAGATGCACAATGTATTGACAAACAGATAAAACTTTTAGGTTCACATCTTCAGGGATATCAACATAACAGTCTAGTGTTGGTTCCTCTGTTGCACCTATAATCCAGGAAATTACATTGAATAGTTCAACTGGCACAACAGATTTTGCTTCAGAAACATTCAAATCCTCTGCTGTGGGAGGCCAAGGGCATTTCATACCGGGAGTTTCATTTACAAGTTCAATATCAGTCCTGCACTATACAGTGTCCTTGTGTGCTCTGTAGTTTGTCCAGATGTTTGTTCATTGTCACTTTCAGCTTGGCTTTCAGCTTGGCTCAGTTGTTGTCGTGTCTGCTGGATAGCCTGTCTAACAGTGTATCTGCTGATAATGTTTCAACAAAAAACAGTTCAGAGATGTTGCGCGTTGCAGCTGGGGGAAATCACGGGCCAACCGCCTTTTCAGTTTATCCTGCCTGCAAAATGAAAATATAGAAAAAGACGAGCACAAATGTATAAATAAAGGGATTTTTTCACAATGAGAAACAAATTAATTTAAACATACTGTCATAGCCTTTCTTGTGAGCGAATAAATCAATAAAATTGAAACTTTTCAGTATGAAAGAGGTTCTTTTTTGTTTACTGAACTATCAAGGACACAGTTACCTGTAGTCTGAAGCATCAATATCCTCATTCTTCTTAACAATGTCTATGAACTTCTTCCTTAGTTGGTTCATTTTCAGGATTTCTTGTTTATCGATAATCCTTTGACGGATGACTAATTCGCAGAATATGTTGTAGCTGGCAGCAAATGGTTGTTCATTTCTGAAAACACACACACACAGTAAAAAAAAAATACTTAACATGTGCAAAGGTGTCTGCTGTCATCATTGTATCTAAAGACAGCCAAAATACAGAGTATATATATAGTATCACACATTTACGATTAGAAATGTGGGTGAAATTTGTTTTTGTATCTTCTATCCATTATATGGTTATTACAAGACAAAAATAGGTGAAGGGGGGGGCAAGGAGATCAAGGCAATAAAATAAAATGCTCCCTCTCTCTCTGTACGTGTGTCAGTGTGCGTGTGTGTGTGTGTGTGTGTGTGTGTGTGTGTGTGTGTGTGTGTGTGTGTGTGTGTGTGTGTGTGTGTGTGTGTGTGTGTGTGTGTGTTGGGTGGGGGGCTGTAAATAACAGTGACCTGCCCCGTTGACCTCCATGCATTCCTGGGTTAGGGTTAGCTAATAAAGTAGTAATTCAATCAGCAGTGTTTCAGTCTCTGTTCTGTAGATAAACACTTTTTTTATCAATGATAAATAATATAATATAATAATATATAAATGCACTACATCACAAGACCACCGCCTTTCTATCTGCAAACTTCCTTACCCAAAAATACATGATATTCAACATATTCAACAGAGTGATCCCACAAAGCCTTGGCCTCAAACACAGCACATCAAAGACCTCTGATTTAATGGGAAAATGATAGGTCTATATGTAAATACCGGTAGCACAGTTATCGTCATAATATGACAAATCAATATTTCACAGTCCAAAACTAGCATGCATGTTTTCCAGTCCCATGTTAACGTGTGTGTGTGTGTGTGTGTGTGTGTGTGTGTGTGTGTGTGTGTGTGTGTGTGTGTGTGTGTGTGTGTGTGTGTGTGTGTGTGAGAGAGAGAGAGAGAGAGAGAGAGGGAGGGGGGTCGCTTACCTGACAGACACTGTTTCTGCTTGTGAAAGCTTCTTCCGTTTTCCAACAACAGTAATATATTTGTCCACAAATGATGCAGATGGCTGGAAGGACATGGCCAGCAGAAGGGACGGGCAAACCTGTCCGAGACCGAAGTTTCTTTCGGGGGGTTTCAGACGTGACTGTCCGAGGCAGCGTTCTCCTTCTTCCCCCTGCACCGACTGTGTGCAGCGTTTCTCGGCCAAACACAATCGTCTTTTACAAATAAAGCGACGGTAACACAGCGTCCTCGTTAGAGTCCTTTGATTCCCTTTTACGCACTTTTCCCCGCTGTTTTGGTTTATTTTTCCCCTCTTGGCTGCTTGAACTGGTGGCCGCCATTGCTCTAATATTATTATGGGAAGGGAATGAAGCTGCTACGCGATTGGTCCACGTGACCAAAACCACACCACTCCCCTTGCACATATTATTACGCCTTGTAAGAAATAGTCCCGTCTTTGACCACTAATTATAAAAATACTGCAGGGTGGCACGAGTAGAACTTTTTTATTTGGACATTCTACCTACAAATCTCTTTTATGGAGAAAAGATTGTGTAGTCCCTCTTCCGTGGGAACAGAACTGAACGAAAAGGGACCTCACAATACGGCCTATATGATAGAAGAAAATTCACCAATCATTAACTTGTTTCTGAATGTCTTAATCTCTCTGTTTTGGATGGTGCAATTGCAATCTCTGCTACTGTAAGGGCTTTTCTGTAACAATGTTGTTTGCTCTGCAGTGGTGGAAGAAGTACTCAGATTTTGTACTTTTGTACTACTAAAAGTGCCAATACTATAATGTAGAAATACTACTAAAAAGTATACTAAAAAGTACAAACGTTTTTGCATTCAAATATAATTAATTTCTGAAAGTAAAAGTACTCATTTGCAGAATGTCCCATTTCACAAGTTTCCAAATGTATAAAAAATGCTTTGAAAATATCAGATCTACAAGTTCACAACTTGTATGAGCTTGTAGATCGTCTATTTTCAAATATGCTGCATAGGGCTAATGCATGCATTGCATGCTTTGTAACATGTTTTGTAACATGTTTACTAAAATAGTACTGGTAGCTGAATTTGACAAATAATTGTAAAGTATACCAAGTATAGAACATTGGAAACATGTAGTGTTAAGTAAGTAAAAAATCCTCAAAAGTGTATATCTAAGTACAGTACTTGAGTAATACTTTGTTGTTTTATGCCACTGGTTGTTTGGACACATTACTCCAGTAGAGTAAACTTGAAATGTACAGTATATCATAACTTTAGATAATAGATAAGGAAATAATAGTGTGACCAGGAGGCATTCCCAAGAGACTTTGGTATACTGTAGGACTGACCTACAGTATACCAAAGTGACCAGTATGCTGCGCACTCCCCTTAAAGGTAATTAAAAGTGGATATTTTATTGGCCATGTTTAGCTTTACCTGACAATATATTCAGCCTAATCCATTGCAGCATGGGTACTGTGCCCTTCACAAGTCCACACAAAGTACTGGAACATTGCAGAGCATTGCAGAGGATAATTGCAGTGGTGTGAACAAGGGCCACGTTGGTTTTACATAATCAAGAAATAGCACTGACTATGCACAAATCTTTGAATTTTAGAATGAGTTATAATGGAAACGTTTAACTGTGCTTTTGCTCATTGCCTTAATGTGTAACGTTTTGTCTCTTTGTTAATCATAGATCTGAATAGGCCAGTTTTAGAATGCTGCAGACCAGGCAGAAAGTAGTAGCCAGTTTCAACCATAACTGCATTTTGCGATTTATGGGTCCATTGTGGGGCATGCATGTTTCAGGTTTTCATCTGATAAGACTATTTTTTCAGTTTTACAATAAGCGATGAGGGTGGGGGGTTGACCTTTTACTGGGGCCATTTACGAATTGCTGCCATCCATAAGTGCTCTATTAGAGCAGTTTGAAAAGAGAGTATAGGGACTCACACTTCTTTATGGCGGTTGGAAGGGCATTCCACATTTCTGTGGCATACCAGGAGAACGAATTGAAACCCTTGTTCGTGATAATCTGGGTTTTAATGTCATCTGTGGAGCTCCCTCTGGTGTTGTGATTGTAGACTTGATTTACGTTTTAGTAGTAGTTAGACAGGTACATGGGTATCAATGAGGTGTATCTTGTAGAGTAGACCATGGGCCATATTGCAACTTCCTTAAACTCCAGTTTAACCATGATTGATTTTAGGTTCTGGTGACTGATACTGTCACTGTGTCTGTATGTCCTTCTAATGTGTGAGGGAACTGTGTTATTTTCAATTATCATTGTGAAGTCATGTATAGACCAGGCAATTAATTGTATATAGCCTGCTGGTGAATGTTTAGGATGGTAAGTTATGCATTTGACAGGATTGGCATTTTGCAAAGAGACCATTTAATGTTGGCAAAGTGAAGGACTGTGCTTTCCAGTCATGTTTCACCCTCATTATCAAAATCAATACAGCTGACCTGCCATGATGATGACTGCTATTGACATCATGAACATTGATATATGCCATGAATAAATTAAAAATAAAGACACAACACTGTTTGGTATGGGAATAAGGATCCTGTTATTTATTTATTTTATTTATTCAAAAAATTGTAATGACTCACTCCAGCTGAGGGAACAAAAAGGTTTGCTCCATCTATGAGTATACCATCAGCTGAGGGAACAAAAAGGTTTGAGCCATTTATGAGTACCATCAGCTCAGGGAACAAAAAGGCCATGTTCATCAAAATAAGTAAGCTTTTTGTTTGCCTAATTATTATTAATTTCAAACAAAAAGCTTACTTATTTTCTCACAACAAATATGTATTGGTTTGTAGACAAACTGAAGATGTGGAAGCCAGTATCTGATTCTCTGGTTTTCATTAATGGAAAATTATATTATCTTCTTTCCTCCGTTTCCTCCCTTTATTGTATCTGTCTCTCTGTGTCTCTCTGTGCCTCTCTCTCTCTCTCTCTCTCTCTCTCTCTCTCTCCCCGGTTATCTCTCGTCCCCCTCTTCTTTTCTCTGCACTGGAAGCTAATTATTGTCCTGCTTAATTACCAGCAACACAGCAGCATGGCCTGCTTTAGCTTTAAGAAATAAAACAAGAAAGAAATACGACTCGGCCCTCTATTCCCATACCTGATTGAACTCTACCTAATGGAAAACTTGCTAGATAAAACCGCTTTAGTCACACAACAGTTTGTTTCATTCCCTTTCCTAATATTTCTCTCGATGTCTGGTTCCTTTAAGATAACAGATATTTGAATTAGTTTTTGGGGGAAAACTAACAGGTTTGGAAATGGAAAGAGGCTGCAAACAATCAGAAACGTACAGTGCATACATTCACCAGCACCACTCCTTTGGATCCATAAGGGCAGGGGTTTTCAACTGGTTTTGACCCAGGGACCACCATTCTGACTAGCAGCAGCCTGGGGACCACCACTGTTGTGTCGGGTGGGTTCATCGTAGATCTACGATGGACCCACCCGACACAATAGTGGTGGGGCATTCATGCACCATGGTTTAAGATTGTTTTTGTTTTCTTCTTACTTGTTACTCACTAATCACACTATCACAGGCTACATTCATGAGCTGGACAAAAAAAACTAAGTATTTTATTATCAAAAGTTTAACAAAAGTGTTTTTTACTTGTACTAAGCAGGACTCAAAATAAGTCTCAAAATAATAATCCATTTCAGTTAATCACCCAAACACTGAAGACACATTTGACACTTGGTGCATTTGACAGTCACAGAAGGTTTGTTTCTGACACACACACACACACACACACACACACACACACAGAAACAGAATATATATATTTTTTTCTTTTTTTTATTTTTTTTATATAAAAAAAAAGAAAATATTTTATTTATTATTATATTATTATTATATTAATCTAATAATCTTCTCTTTATTTTAACCAACCTACAACCTGCACCGGTTTATACATTACCTTTCTAACATACAGAGGGAACTGTTCAGTGTGTACCGTCACTTTAAAAGCGTAATGTATACATCATCGTACGACGGTGTCACGCACCAAAAATAGCCAATCTACCAGCTCACATTGCACCTGGTTGCATCGCGTTGTGAGCTTGTAGCTCTGCCTTTTCGGCAACGATAGACTGAGAAGTTGCACATTGAATACGTCACATATTATGTGAGACTATTCAATCGATCCGCGGCAGATATTATAACTCTATGGCACTGAGATTTGACTTTCCCAAACGTATTATTATGAATTGGATGAATAATTATGGCAACGTCTTACCGTGCTTGCCTTGGGCAGCAAGCACGGTAAGCATGCATGCGTTTGGTGGAAGCACAACATGCGTTGGGTGGAAGAGAAGGATGGTTGTTCCGCTGCAGCAGCTGATGGCGCTGTCAGCTTTTTTTTTAGTTTATTTGACACGTTGAGCACTTGACTTTTTAAATTGTAATGTTAGATTCGACTTAATTTATTATTATTATTCACAAACAAGTAAAAATAGTGCAAATACGTTTTATATATATATTAGAAAGGTAAAAAAAAAAGTAAAGAAAAAAAGGCAAAAATACAACTTTTCTGAATGCCTGGCTGCGGACCACCAGCAGTACCTCCGCAGACCACCAGGGGGCCGCGGACCACCGATTGAAAACCCCTGCATAAGGGTAATAAACCAATGGCAGTGTACATCTCCTGACCTTCAGTTCCAATTAGGGCCTGAGGAGAGATGGGGTGAACTTTTCAACCTTACGCCTTGTCTATTGATGTACCAATAGAAGAGCAAGGAGATGGGCAGGTCAATATTCAAGTTCACTGTTGTGGTGAGACATGCCAAGTTTGATTTTGTTGCTATACACTCTAAAAGTTTGCTTCTAGGTCCAGGAGAAGAGGTTTGACTATCAACTACCTGCATGGGATAACAGTTTTCCCCTTGCGTCCGTCCTCATTTCTGAGAAGGAAACCTTATCGAGCATCACAATAGTTCAGGCACACACGGCACTTAAGCGGCTTTCCACACTCAATCTCCCTTCATTCTCTTTACTAACACTCCTTGATGATCCCCTCAGTCATGGCTACACACTGCCTGTCAGACACATCCTGGAGGTACGGAAGCTCACCTTCAACACTGTCCCGGGCCATCAGCACCACATGTGCCATGGTGTGCGTGGCCCATTCGAGGTCCTATGCGATGCTTATGCTGAGGAACTTGGATTCACTGACCCTCTCCATAGGCCGTGAGCCAGCGACCCAAAATTGGGGTCATCGGTATCAACTGGGGGGATTCATTCTCATAGTGATTTTTGGGAAGGTATACACCCCTAGTGCTAGGACAAATGTGATAGCCTTGCATCTGTGGTAGCTTTCTGTGTATTATCACTCCATTTATATCCACATGCCAAAACACAGTTTTCAAAATCCGAATGAAGCATTCTACTTAAAACTGATGGTTCTCTCTTAGTATTGACCCTCTGTCTTTGAAAAATTGTAAGGATAAAGCTCAGACTATATGTTTAACAGAAGCGTTTAGAATAGTTATCTACGGTGACAACATACTGTGAGTACATTCCATAAGATGTACCGGTAATTCTGTTTTCATGAAAGATCTAACACAAAGCAAAGGTTTCCTTTGTAAATAACCTAAAGATTTAAAACCATGTTTACCGGTACATACATATATTCTAAGGAAATGTATTATGAAATTCAATAAACAGACTATAGTGCAAGTGTGTAAGAAAATATCCAAAATGACCACTGAAGGCCTGTCAAAAGGAGTATTACCTCTGTGTAATACTCTTTAATTCTTTCAGCGCCATTGCCGTACATCTAGGTCAATTGAAGCCTATTTTTTGGTTGCTATGGCACCAGCTAACGGGGATCCTTAAAGGGACATTTCACCCTTTTTGCATAAAACTATATGTTAATGACATTTAGAAGATTTAGAACACTTTCCTGGAGGTCTTTATGTGGTTTTAGATATTTTAGATTGTAGCAGTGAGCCCAGTGTCTCTGATGTCATGGACACTGGGCTCACTTACTTCCTGGACTACAATTCCCATAATGCTTTGGGGCACTGCTCCTCCTTGTGGATGGGGAGGGCTGTCTTACAGAGACAACATGTAGTCCAGGAAGTAAGTGAGCCCATTGTCCATGACATCAGAGACACTGGGCTCACTGCTACAATCTAAAATATCTAAAACCACATATTACACACATAAAGACCCCCAGGAAAGTGTTCTAAAGCTCCTAAACGTCATTAACATATATGTTTTGGCAAAAAGGGTGAAGTGTCCCTTTAATAATAAAAATCAAATCAACTTCTTCACTTTCTGTATTGAAGTGATTGCTTTGAACTTTTCAAAGCATTAAAGACAATCAGAGACAGTGACAAGCTTGAGCAGTTGAGACGAATACCATAAGTCCAAACTAATGATCCATAATGTATAACAATCATGGATAAGTGGTCAGGACAAAAAGGCTTTTCGGGGAGGGGTCAGAATAAATTGGTTATTCATCTAAACTGTTCTGACGCCACCGGCCATTATAATATCTAAAAAACAGACTGCAGTGAGATTTTTCGAGGCGCAATGTTCTGTTTGGTACGACTGCAACGCTGTTGATGAAGATAGGGTCGTGCTCTCTCCTCTGCCTCCTGTAGTCCACGATCACCTCCTTGGTCTTCTTAAAATTGAGAGAAAGGTTGTTCTCCTGACACCACTGTGTCAGTGATCTGGCCTTGTCCCTGTGGGCAGACTCATCACCTGCTTACAGGGACTCAATGCGCAGCCCTGAGGGGCTCCTGTGTGAAGGATCAGAGGGACTGTAATGTTGCCCATTCTCACCACCTGCTGGTGGCTCGTCACAAAGTGAGGGTGCAGGACTAGTTAACACAGCTTTGTGTCAAGCTTGGCAGGAACTACAGTATTGTGCAGAATGCCAAGCTGTAGTCCACAGACATCATTCTTATGCATCTGTTCGCCACATCCAGGTGAGAAAGGGCGGTGTGAAGTGTCATGGCAATTGCACAATCGGCGGATCTGTTTTGACAATATGCAAATTGCTATGGGTCCAGTGAGGCAGGCTGCGAGGCAGCACAGAACAAACGTAGTCCCCTCACCAATCTCTCAAAGCATTTACTGACAATTGAGGTGAGGTCGTCAGGTCTCCAGTCATTCAGACAGGATACTATACACTGGAGTGCTTGGGGACGGCACAGCTCACCTGCTGCAGACTGTCTGCAGCAGACATAGTTCTCTTGCTTACGTGTTAATTCACTTTGGTTTTGTGCGTGCGTGCGTGCGTGCTGAGCATGACCTCCAGGTTAACCTTTCAAGAATACACCTGCTAGTTGAAAACATTACACCTCATAAAAACTGACTGAGCCTTTCTCTCATCCTGATGTATACAATAAAACATTAATAGGCCAACTTATACTTCTGATTTGTCTTATTTTGACTTATACCTCTCATTTGTTTAAGGCAGCACTATGTAGTTTGGCACACTTGGCAAGACCTAACCGGTTGAATGTCTGAACGCAAGTAGCGATATTGGATGGAAGTACCGCCATATACCACTGTTTCTGGGGGAAATACGCACGACTGAAGTCCCACCGTTATAGACACTGTGCATTAGGTTGTGACTAGGCGTTTCTCTTCGCATATGAGTAAGGCTAGTAATTTGGTGGCCATTTTGGACACATAACATGGCAGCCAATGTCTTTGACTTCATTACCCAAGAGTCTCTGCAAGCGGTGAGGGTTTTGCCAGTCTGTGCTTTGACTGCCAGTTCTGCCCTGGTGCCTTGGCAAATGCCTGGATGAAACTCCCCCTCCCTGAGATTTTTGGAAGGATGATTGTTATTGCTTAAACATGTAATTTAAAATGTTGTGGCAGATAATATGCTAGACATTTGTTAAAATGTAACATGGTGCTACCCATTTTTGGCGGGAACCCCTTTTGGTGTTTTAAACATTATGTTATAATTTAGCTGTTGAAAAATAGCAGATCTACAAGCTCATATTGCGCCACCGAGGTCTGTTATTTATTTTTAATCGTGAAAATGTGTCGCAAATTTGGAATATATATTTCAGATACATATTTTCAAATACATATCATCAGCACCACTGATATAGAAACATGAGGTCTATGGGGAAAATGAATGGGGAATTATTTCCTGGGCCCTCGTCATTCTGAAAGGGGGACTATAGGTCCTCATCCAAGCTGAGTAGTGCAGCGTTGTCCGGACTGTACAGTATGTCTGACATGGGTCATTGATCCAGTCTTCTCTGGTAAATACCAGGTCACTACATCTGCACTCCATCAGCCCAGGGTCACTCACATCCCAGTGGGAAAATGAAGATGGGGGGGGTTGTGTGTGTGTGTGTGTGTGTGTGTGTGTGTGTGTGTGTGTGTGTGCGCGTGCGTGCGTGCGTGCGTGCGTGCGTGTGGTTATCAAGTATGGTCTACTATCAGCGTCCACAGGTCACTGATTGATCCCCAGTGTCAAGGCGTTGTCATTGATTCTCTACCAGGTCACAGAGAAAGCTCAAGGGCAAGTTCAGCAGGGAGTTATTACAATATGTGCCATCATTTATTTGCAATTTAAAGATTGGGCAATTCAGATTGATTGTATGCAGTCCAAACGAATCAGACTTAATAAGATTTCTAAAGATGTGTCTCAGTCTGAATAATAATAATAATATCATACTGTCAAAACATCACTTGTGCAACACATAGTGATGACAGAACTGAAGTGATATGTTGTGAGACTATTTTCGGTGTGCGACACCGGCATATAGCCAAGAATAAATCAGGCAATCAGGCATAAATTTTTCTCTCTTACACATTGAAATAATGCTATATTTTATCCCCTTCTTTCTGTTTGCCTGTGTATGTTATTAACTTATTATGCTTTGTAATGTGAAGCACTTTGGTTCGACCTTGGTCGATGTAAATGTGCTATATAAATAAAGTTTATTTATTTGATTTGATTTGATACAGTACGTACAGTACACTCACTGTATGCAATCCTACATCCTACTATACTGTAGGTGCAGTAAGTGATTTGTGTTTGTTTTGAATAAGTGTTAAATAGTAGTAATATTACTGATAGTAATCATTGCTAGAGTGTTTGTTCAGTAACAGGCCGGGGTTTCCCTGCCTCTACTAAATAAACAGAAAATGCATTTTCAGGGCAGTATGCCAATTTTATCGAATCAGGAGAGAGTAGTCATACAGGATACGGGATAATTAAATTGGAAGTGAGGACACAAAGAAATGAGCAGATAAAGTTCAAACAGGAACACTATAAAATTGAAGCTGATAAATGGCTACTCTCAACTGATTGCCTGAAATTGGCAACACACCTGAAAAGGTTTTTTCTGTTTATTAAGAGGTGGAGAGACCCCTGTTACTGAACAAACACTCTATAGCAATGAATACTATAACTCGCTTTAAACTTTTCAAATTTGTTTTGTTTTGACAAAAAACAATCACTTATACTCTACCTTTTAAATTTACAAAACATTGTCCGCTTCAGTGGGTTGGCCAGTTGATCTGAAAGTGAGTGAGGAAGCCAATTGTTAATTTTTAAGTTTATTTCCTTTTTTGTGATGGGCTATGGTTTTATTTTTGCTTCAGTGTTTACTCTGAAAATGTAATGCTCCATGGCCGTTGTGATTCTATGTCCTATGATTATACTATAAGTCCACCAAATCTCTGTTCGTCTATGTGTACATCTGTAATTCACGTATCTGACACAGATTAGCGGAACACATTTTAAACCTTTACATATTGTATGTACGTATGTATAGTACTATTATGTGTTGTTGAGCATGCATGCAGGCTTTCTGCAGTCTGGTGCAGGCATACAGATATAATGGTACTATGAATGGCCCTGCTTGACTGCTCATGTCAGGCTCTACTTTTCTCCCTCACCCTCAAAAAGTGATGTATTCAATTCAATGCACACATTTTGTCCTACACAAACATTAAATCCCATTGACAATGAATGGACAATTTTGAGTGTTCGTGTAAACACAAACATTGAAGACGAAGGTGAGGATGCAAATTCTAATTGGCCGGAATGAGATGATGTATGATGATGTACGATGATAAGATCGCCCCTCACTTCACAGTGAGTGAACCAATTCAGCCAGAGGTAAATCTAAGGAAAAGCTGAAGTTAACCAGGTCTTTTTGTATTCATATATCGCCTCAGCGCGGGAAGCCTTTGCACCCGGGAGTGAATCCACAGTCCACAGTCCCTCTAGACAAAATAAATGTGCTGCATCAAAATAATACAGCATTATCATTTCGTACCCCTCCCTTCTCTCCATGTTCCCTATAGTGTCCTCTCTAGAACATGCACGAAGATAGCATTTCTGGATGTGTCTTGGCTGTTTTCCGTCAGTGCAGGTGTGGAAGCGTGTGCATGGATGTTCCTTTCCAACGCTGGGATACAGCTGTCTCTAAAGCCAGTGCATGGATGTTCCTTTCCAACGCTGGGATACAGCTGTCTCTAAAGCCAGGGTCAAGGGCCACGGACCCTCGGGGTGCTCGTTCACAAAGCGAGCCGTTTCACAGACAGCCTGTGACAGAATGATGGAGGGAAGGGTCCTCGCTGCCAGCTTAGCTGCCCTTCTAATTGGCCTCCATGAATATTTAATGAAATCAAGATGAAATTCAATCATGGCTTTTAACTGCTCAATGGGAGAAAGGGGTATGAGGTAGGAGAGTGAATTGTTACGTGTGTGTGTGTGTGTGTGTGTGTGTGTGTGTGTGTGTGTGTGTGTGTGTGTGTGTGTGTGTGTGTGTGTGTGTGTGTGTGTGTGTGTGTGTGTGTGTGTGTGTGTGTGTGTGTGTGTGTGTGTGTGTGTGTGTGCGTGTGTGCGTGCGTGCGTATACAGTATGTGTGTAGTCTGTGTACAGCTGTTATGTGCAATTGTGCAAACCTGCACTTGTGTGTGTTATCAGGTTAGTGCAGTCCACAGTGTTCAGAAGACTGCAGAAACAACAGCAGCAGCAGATTATTGTGGCTGTCCGTTAGAAACCTTGTACATCCCAAACCGTAACTTTTCAGGAAATGAAAACAACAGAATTTGTGAAAATAATCAATCGTTGCGCATTTTTGTTTGACGAAGTAGGGCATTAAGTAAGTGACAAAAAAAACAAAAAAATGCAGAAAATAGATAGCAGGGTTATGTGCTCTGTGCTGGTGACTCTCTCTCTCTGTCTCTCGCCCAGGAGGGACCTGTTTTCCTCTCTCAGAAGGAATAAATCTTTTATTTGTTTTGTTGTATTTTTAACCAAGGACGCCTGGTCACGCAACAAAGCCCTAGCTGCTCTCCTATTCTCTCCTCTGCACCTCTCCCCAGCGTACCACAGCTCACTTGACCTGACATTGTCATGCAAGCAGAGACACGTGTACGTTTATGTACCCATTTTACTATAGAAACGGGTCAACTGTGACCTCTTCTACTAGCTTCAATGGTTGTTCATTCTATGGCAGCTATGGTATTTTACCAGTTATTTTCCATGCTTAAAAACTAGGAGAATTACGACTTACAAATTACTTAAAAATGCCTTATTATCAGTGTCAGTCAGATATCAAAATCATTCTTGATATAATGTCACGCCGATATGATCTGCTCCAAAGAAAGCTGTTTTGCCGAAACACGTCAGCGTTCTCAATAAAATCACCCGTCAATGCATTGACAGGGACAAAATCACATTTAATCAAAGCATTGATGTTATAGGGTTAGGGTTAGAGTTAGATTCAGTGTTGGGTTAGTAATGTCGGACAACACGCGTGTTCACTGTCAAAACAGTAGCCATGATCAACGCAGAATGCAGCCTACTGAATTTCTCCAAAACTGTCAAAATATAACGTTTGGCGCTGGAGAAGGTTGTGGTAGGTCAGTAGACACGTCTACTGCAGCATTCAAAGCTCTGATTTAACCTGATTTTGTCACTTTCAATGCAAACCCTACACTTTGTCTTTCTTTTATCTGTATTGTGCTGTGTTTTTGTATGGACGTAGTGATGGGTGCCTGCACGTATGCACACATGGCATAAACGCATGGTGTTGTGTGCGAGCACCCTACACCTACTCTTTCTTTTATCATTAATTTTTAAAGAGCCTGCGCAGGGACTAGATGAAATTTAGCTTTGGCTAACTCTGGCCCATTTACATTGATGTGAAAACTGACATGTTGATTAATGAGCTTTGTCCCTGTCAAATAGCGCTCGTTGGCTGTGTTTGTTTGGTTAGCAAACTGGTTAGCCATAGCTAAGATGAGATGAGGAGACAGAGATAAAGGAGACAGAGATGAGGAGACAGAGATAAAGGAGACAGAGATAGAGGAGACAGAGATGAGGAGACAGAGATAAAGGAGACAGAGATAAAGGAGACAGAGATAGAGGAGACAGAGATGAGGAGAGAGAGATGAGGGGACAGAGATAAAGGAGACAGAGATAAAGGGGACAGAGATGAGGAGACAGAGATGAGGGGACAGAGATAAAGGAGACAGAGATGAGGAGACAGAGATGAGGAGACAGAGATAGAGGAGACAGAGATAGAGGAGACAGAGATAAAGGAGACAGAGATAGAGGAGACAGAGATGAGGAGACAGAGATGAGGAGACAGAGATGAGGGGGCAGAGATGAGAGACAGAGATGAGGAGACAGAGATAGAGGAGACAGAGATAAAGGAGACAGAGATGAGGAGACAGAGATAAAGGAGACAGAGATGAGGAGACAGAGATGATGAGACAGAGATAGAGGAGACAGAGATAAAGGAGACAGAGATGAGGAGACAGAGATGAGGAGACAGAGATGAGGAGACAGAGATGAGGAGACAGATATGAGGGGACAGAGATGAGGAGACAGAGATGAGGGGACAGAGATGAGGGGACGGAGATGAGGAGACAGAGATAAAGGAGACAGAGATAAAGGAGACAGAGATGAGGAGACAGAGATAAAGGAGACAGAGATAAAGGAGACAGAGATAAAGGAGACAGAGATAAAGGAGACAGAGATGAGGAGACAGAGATGAGGAGACAGATGAGGGGACAGAGATGAGGGGACAGAGATGAGGGGACAGAGATGAGGAGACAGAGATGAGGAGACAGAGATGAGGAGACAGAGATGAGGAGACAGAGATGAGGAGACAGAGATAGAGGAGACAGAGATAAAGGAGACAGAGATAGAGGAGACAGAGATAGAGGAGACAGAGATGAGGAGACAGAGATAGAGGAGACAGAGATAGAGGAGACAGAGATAGAGGAGACAGAGATGAGGAGACAGAGATAGAGGAGACAGAGATAGAGGAGACAGAGATAAAGGAGACAGAGATGAGGAGACAGAGATGAGGAGACAGAGATAGAGGAGACAGAGATAGAGGAGACAGAGATGAGGAGACAGAGATGAGGAGACAGAGATAGAGGAGACAGAGATAGAGGAGACAGAGATAGAGGAGACAGAGATGAGGAGACAGAGATGAGGAGACAGAGATAGAGGAGACAGAGATAGAGGAGACAGAGATAGAGGAGACAGAGATGAGGAGACAGAGATGAGGAGACAGATATGAGGGGACGGAGATGAGGGGACGGAGATGAGGAGACAGAGATGAGGAGACAGAGATAGAGGAGACAGAGATGAGGAGACAGAGATGAGGAGACAGAGATGAGGAGACAGATAAAGGAGACAGAGATGAGGAGACAGAGATAAAAGGGACAGAGATGAGGAGACAGAGATAAAAGGGACAGAGATGAGCAGACAGATAGACCTGCAGAGATGAAGGGAGATGAGTTGGTCTCATGCTCACCACCCTGTTACTGCATGTGTCCTCTGCCCTAACCCTGCGTGCGTGCGTGCGTGCGTGCGTGCGTGCGTCCGTGCGTGCGTGCGTGCGTGCGTGCGTATACAGCATGTATGTGTGTACAGTATAGGTGTAGATCCAGGGGGACAGCAGATGCTTGTCTCCAGCCTCTGACCTCATCAGGCGAGGGGGTCAGTACAGGATCACTGCACACAGCAGTCAATGAGCCCCCCACTGTTATTAATGCACAACCTGTGTTCCATGATGCCTGCATTACACACTGTGCACATTAAAAGAACAACAGCCTAATAATGTCATTAACGTCCTATCAACGTGATTACAATTTTCTCATAATCTGTTGCGTGTAAATACTAAATTATACACGTATGTGCAGGCTATTCCTGTACTGTATTGTACAGGGATCATATTTCACATACAGTAATACATGCATTTTCTATAATGTAAACTTTTATCTAAAGATGGCCCCAAATCATTATTGTTGTAGACATTTGATTTGATGTATATTATGATATTCCCGTGATATTATGCGACTTCATTTTAGCACTATCAGTGTTTTTGAGATATCAAATCTCAATTTTTAAATTGAAAACTGTGGAAGGTCTGGTCTCTGCGGCAGTGTAATTTTGTCATATTGACTTTAAATTAATTTGAAATGAGCTACAAAATGATGGTGGTTTTCAGTCCCCACACACACACACACACACACACACACACACACACACACACACACACACACACACACACACACACACACACACACACACACACATAGCGCTTCCAATTTCCATGACATCCCTCACTCGCTCACTTTCACACTGATAACAATCAGCAAATATGACAAGTAAATTCTGATGAAAATGTTGGCAAATGGGTTTTGGGTAGATCATGCATGAATATTTAATTTAGTCATAAAGTGGGTTTTAGTACATTAATACATTCTTTTCCCTCCACCCCTCATCCTCCGCCCACTGTATCCCCTCTCCCCCCAGATAAGGCTGATTTATAGCCTACGTGGTTGCATGTCTGTGTTGCACGCCGAAAACTGCCGATCTACACACTGGGAACGTGCCACAGCCCAACGTGACACTGACGTGCAACTAAATACTGTATAACTGAGGCTTTCAGATGGCAGTGTGATCCGTTATCTGCGTCATCTGTCCTGCTTGTGTTATATACTAATGGAAACGGAAGCCGTGATGAACAGATATTAGGCAAATTAAGACTTTACTGGAAGGAAAAGGAAAGAGTATTATGTTTGAAGATACAGAAACTAATTGAGACTCCAATAGACAGCGGACTTGGTAGACAGACTAATACATGTTCTATGAGCAATGTGTGTTTTAGCCAGAATATTGATTTCACATTAACGGAGGTGAATAACAGTGATGAAAGAGCAACATGCCTATTATAGCACTGATTTACATCTCTGGACTAAGTCTGCATAATGCATAATATTTCAATGCTATCTCAGTGATACTTGATATTTAACCACTAAATTACATTGACCTCTGGTTCCCTACATTGACCTCTGGTTCCCTACCACTAAGTGTGTTTTTCAAACCTAATAACCCTTTCGCATTCACATTAGGCTCATTACTAGCATGGCTACATCAGATCTGAGCCAAACCCAGTTTGCAATTATTGTTTTGTAGTGGGTCAAGAGACAGGCAAAATAATCCACATACTGTACTGTCATTGTTAACACTTATGTGTTCCTTTTTTAAACTAATTTTAACTTTATGATGCAGTATGTATAGTGGATATTGTTTCTTGGATGAGCAGTAAATTATGTCTCTCGTGCGTGAGATCTGGTTTGAATCCCGGGAAGGACATATAGAAGTTATGGCATTTTGCAGCTTTAAGGTGTGTGATTACTTTACGTGATCTTGGCTGCTCCAGTC
Source organism: Protomyctophum parallelum (assembly GCF_964188405.1). Taxonomy (NCBI): domain Eukaryota; kingdom Metazoa; phylum Chordata; class Actinopteri; order Myctophiformes; family Myctophidae; genus Protomyctophum; species Protomyctophum parallelum. The sequence continues at coordinate 26,268,865 of NC_139701.1, read as the reverse complement.
AGTCAGTTTTTGTGCTTTGTTGCTAACCTGTGGCAGTGTGCTGGTATAACCAATGGAGTGGCTTCTGAGGGTCTCTTGAGAAAGAAGAATGTTGTACCTCTGTGTTTTGTTCCCACAAACACTGCAGTTTGTTGTTTGTTTTTTAGTCTGCTTGGATGTTGCTTACAAGATGGATTGGGGTTTACTTTGTCAGCACAAATTCAGACCTTCGAACATTTCACTGCAATTTTCAAATCAATTCAGCATTTGTTTGTAGTACTTTGTACTGTCCCACGTGGTACAGACACAGCCCTACAATGCATTCCTCATAAAGGCTAAAACAGGCATACAATACAATATACGGTAAACATCCTCAGTTCATTTATCCATTTGTAACTCTGAGAGTATACAAATGTGTGAACACTGAATGAACTTAATTATTTTAACCAAATATGGTAGATTGCAACACATATGGGTTGTTGGAGATGTACTGTTGCCAGGTAGGATCACTACTGGCTGTCAAGAGGTATTGCATGAAGCTCAAAGCATAATATCTTTCCTGCCCAAACAGGCTTTCTGTCTTATTTCAGGGGTAGAAAATGTTGGAAACACAGTTTGAATTCTTTGATGCTTTTACAGTATGCATGGCTTTAACACAGAGGATTTTACTGTGTAGTAACCTCGTTCCCAGTCTTTCCTCATCTCCTGTGGAGTAAATGCTGCTACGGAACTATGTTACAAAGTGTCTATAGGGTGGGGCTTACATTGTATACTTTCCCTGGAAGGTTGCCAACTAACTACCTGAAATTCAGATGGGACACCCCGCCGAGCGTCCCTTATTTCTAGGAAAAATAAGAGACGCCCAGAAAAAAAGAATGTCACAGTATATATGTAGCCCTACAGTTTTTGTATATTATATTAACAACCTGTATTGTAGTATGTATATGAGCTATTTGAAATTGTAAGATATGTGTCACTGATTGACTTCCAAAAATAAGGAACAAAGTAGTTCAACAGGAGGACACAACTATTAGTTTCCAAATATAACGGGACAAATCCTTATTCCACGGTACGGTTGCCGTACTGTGGAAGCTTTCTTTTTCAACCAAACACAACGCAGCGTACATGCCCTGGAAATGTAAACATATCAGCATCAACATACAGTACCTTCATTCGACATGACTTCCTGTACTTCCATACTTTTAGCCAATCTTGCGTAGGTAGTAACTAACTACTGTATTTTAAACTAGCCTACTATTGGTGACTCATGACTGGTACCCAGCACAATGGCCAGTCCATCCCAGTAGGTATATAGTAGTACAGTAGGTGTACAGTATACTGCAGCAGATACAACTGTTGTGACGAAAAGAGAGCCAGAAGGTAAAGCTCTCTGTTTACAGAGCAATCTTCGTTCCACCTATGGTCATGGTCATGAAGTGTGGGTCATGACCGAAAGACTAAGATCGTAAATACAAGCGGCCACAATGAGTTTTCTCTAGCAGGTGGCTGGCATCTCCCTTGGAGATTTGGTGAGAAGTTCAGTCACGTGAGAGAGACTCGGAGTAGAGTCGCTGCTTCTTCCCCTGGAAAGGAGCCAGCTTAGGTGGTTCGGGCATCTGGTTAGGATGCCTCTCGAGAGTCTCCCCAGGGAGGTCCTCGATGCACGTCCCACTGTGTGAACACGGGGCAGACCAAGGATGAGATGGAGGGATTACATCGACCTTAGAACGCCTGGCATGACTGGAGCTCACTTGTCTAGCAATTGTCCCCGCGACCCGACTACGGATAAGCAGTTGAAGATGGATGGATGGATGGATGGATGGATGAATACTGCAGCAGAGAGAGGGGCCAGTGAGCTGCTATACTTTTTGTATGGAGGCGGACCTCGACAAGGAAGTTGATCCCCCGGCTCTTGGCTGCATTTGATAAAGATTTATACAATCCTATTTTCTGCCTTGGATTGCCTCTGTTAATATGATTCTCTCTCTATCCCACTCTTTCTTCCTTTCTCTCTCTCTCTCTCTCTCTCTCTCTGAACACTAAGCATCTTATCCATGTAACGCAGTGACAAAGGCAGAGACGAGAGAGCAGTGGTAGTGTGTTGTAATTCTCTAATTCATCCCTGATTAATTATCTCTGGATAACCGGATGATTTATACGTGGTTGAGCACCGTGTTGCACACCAAACATCGGCCATTTACAAGCTCACAATGACGCGTTGCAGCGACATGTTGTGTGAGGAGATCTGCTGTTTTCTGTGCGTGACACCGGCACCCAACAAAGTATAAATCACCCTTAAGCAGTGTCAGGCTGCATGCACTGCTCACAGACTGTGTGTGTGTGTGTGTGTGTGTGTGTGTGTGTGTGTGTGTGTGTGTGTGTGTGTGTGTGTGTGTGTGTGTGTGTGTGTGTGTGTGTGTGTGTGTGTGTGTGTGTGTGTGTGTGTGTGTGTGTGTGTGTGTGTGTGTGTGTGTATAAACGTGCGTGCGTGCGCGCGCGCATACAGGAAAACAACATTGTTAGCAGTTTTCATGAGGACGTTTGTGGTATCAGTGGTCAGTGGAGCATGCACCTCTGGGTTTGTCCATATATGATAAATATAAACGTCATGGATTACCATATTTTATTCATATATTTTTAACTTCAGTGTATTGTTTTGTCAAGGTCTCTCTCATGCAGCCACTTGCAAAAAATAACCAGTAGAGGGTGCTGCAAATGCAAATTATTATTGTTTTGCTCACTCAACTCTACAACTCAATGTGCATGGGTGTGGTTGATTTATCTATCGTTTTCAAGCATTTTAGCGTCACTGTAATATACCCAGTGTTAACTGGACCATTTCTAACTGAGAGTGCACAAATGTAACCAAATAGACCTGTGTACTCTCTCGGAGTTAAACAAACAGATTGGAACAGTGCAGTCCCTGGTGGACAGTGGGGGGTGTACACTGGGCTGTGTCCGTACAGCAGCAGTGAGAAGAGGAAGTGGCGGGGCAAAATGTTTCTCTGTTGTTATTGATTCCTGCTGGGGCGAGTCAACAATCTGCACAGCGACATGCTCGCTTCTCTCTCTCTCTCTCTCTGCGTGCGTGCGTGCGTGTGCATGTGCGTGCGTGCATGCATGTGCAGTGAAATCCTCAGTGTTCTTTTAACGCTGAGTGCGTACAAAGGGAACCACATTATGAGATGCATTGTGAACTTGTAGATCGGCTATTTTCAAAAGATTATTATGCAATTGAAAACTTGAAATGGGACATTCTGCACAATGAGTACTTTTACTTTTTGTACTTTAAGTACATTTTGAAGCCAATGCTTTTGCACTTTTACTCAAGTACATATTGAATTCCGGACTTTTACTTGTAACAGAGTATTTCTATATTGTAGTATTGATGCTTTTACTTAAGTAAAAAAATCCCGTGTGACGCGAGGAGTGCTCTTATCATCATACATCATCGCAGCAATCACAATTTGAGTCCTCAATCCTTCAATGCTGGTGTTTACACACTTTTGTCTTCAATGTTTGTGTTTACACAAACTCTCAAAGCTGGACATATAGGAGGGGCTAGCGGCCCTCAAAAATGTGAGGGGATGCACACGCAGATCCGACACACCAAAGGTCAGACGTGCGGAAGCCAAAGGTCCGACACGACATTGCATGGGTCCGACATGCGTTGCACCGCGGTTAGGGTGTGGAGCAGATCCCTGCTCTTCTCTCAGCTTTATGTTCTCAGTCGCACGTGGTCACAGTGACCTCTGCTGGTCAGGTCACAGTGACCTCTGCTGCTTGCTGCGTCTCTCCAATACCTCTGCCTCATGAGTTTGTAGATCATCGTCTAGCAGTTGCTCTGGATGAGTGAACATCTCACATGTAATATGGAGATGAAGATATATATCTTTAGTAGTACCCCACCGGAGAGCCCAACTTCAGAGGACTCTCTGAGAACCATGCTGTGCTCTTGGTCTATTAAGCTGTCATTCACTGTGACCTTACATGCTGTGACAGCCTTCATGACACACACACACGCAGACGCACACACACACGCACCGGGCATACACATGTACACATATGCACGTACACACACTCATCTCGGATCAGAAGATGTTTATTCTTGTGGGACTGGTATTTATGCAGGGGTGAGGACCTCACCGTGAGGTGTTGATTACTGCAGTGCTCAGAGGCCTGGAGTGTGAGTGTGAGTGTGTGTGTGTGTGTGTGTGTGTGTGTGTGTGTGTGTGTGTGTGTGTGTGTGTGTGTGTGTGTGTGTGTGTGTGTGTGTGTGTGTGGAGGTTAAAGAGATGGGTGAGCCAGCAAGCATCTCCTCTAGACTCCTCAGCTGCTAGAGATGTGAAGTGTAAAATTGGGCACTCTTTCAAATGCGCTCCATCAGATCAGTCTTACACACACACACATGCACACGCACTTACGTCATACGCACACCACAGACACACACAAACAAACACACACATACACACATGCACACACATACACACAGAGAGAGGCACCCTCTCAAACACTCATCAAGAGGGGGAATAAATGTACTGTAAAGATAGAAAAGTTAACGGACGTCAACCGTCCGTTAACTCTGCAAATCTTTATAGATTTTTGAAAGCGAACATCTTTAACTAAATTCTTTGCAGGTGGTCCTGGAACAGGGCGGCCAAATGCATAACATTTTGGGGGTCATTGACATGAAAAAGTTTGAGAACCACTGATATAGCAACATACATTCGTTATGCTGCGTTCACGCTGGCAGATGCAAAAGATTCAAAGATACAAAGCTACACAGCGTATTTGTAGATTTATATCTTTGTAGCTGAAGTTGAAACTAACTCAACTTTTTTGTGGCTTTGTAACTGTTGTAGCTTTTGCAGCAGCTACAAACGCCGGATGTATCTTCATGTCGCTGGCTTCCATTGAAAATAAGTAGAAGTGGATCTTTGTATCTGCAGCATTAGGATTTAGTCAAGACATTTGTAGAATCGGCCACATGCAGGTCTCAATGGAATAACCTGACAATTTCTTCTCCCTTTTTTCTTTCAGCAACAAAGGCAACTTGACCTGTTGACTATCACCAACCCAGGTAAGATGCCTTATCCTAATATAAAACTGTCTGTCCTCCTTCTGTCTAAATCCCTTCTTCTGTCTAAACCCCTTTTTCTCCTATGTGGGTTTAACAATATCTGAAGATGTACACAGGCATTACATTGTTACCATGTGCAGACACACTCACAAACGATATTTTGCCACATTCAAGTAGTTTTTTAGTTGTATTTTCTGGAAACTCTGTTCATCTCTAAGGCCAGAGTTTTCGCCATTAATGTGCATGCGTGGCCATGTGCGCATGCATGGCCACGTGTGCAACTGCGCATGCATGCAGCAATGCGTGGCCATGGTGTATATCTATTCTACGTCCGAGCATAGACATGGTAACGCCCCGCCTGCCTCTGATTGGCCTACCGACACTGCTGGCCTTACCAGACTTTTCTCCGAGGTGGATAGCTATATGCTGGATAGTCTGCTGCGAGGTTACTCCATGGTGGGAAATAAATAAAGAATACAAGTACGATATAATACAAGAGAATGACAGCTTGGCACGCGCGACAGTAACTTTTATGTTTTGTAGAAGAGGCAAACTAATATATTGTTTATGCCATGTGTACAGTGTAAACTTGAAACATTATTGTACTGTAAATAATCAACACTAACACTTTAATTTAGAACACAGCCAAATCAAATCATACAACGGCATAAACAATATTAGTTTGCCTCTTCTACAAAAAGAAGAGGCAAGCTATCATTCTCTTGTACTTACCTAGTTACTAGTTAACTAGTACGTAAACTGCAGTTTACTATGAAAACCTTCATCTCCTGTCAGTCCGTCAGTCATGCCTCGTGACACGCTCCATATATGGCCAATACAGAATTCATTCCATATGTTGATCTGACCTCATCAAACCCTGTACACTCAAGACACGCTCCATATATGGCCAGTACAGAATCCATTCCATATGTTTATCTGACCTCATCAAACCCTTAAATCTCCATATATGGAGCTGACTTGTTCTGACATTCCATTTGTTGATCTGACCTTATATTGGAGCCAGCCAGCAAATCTACATCTGACCTCACGGACACCAGATTAATAGTTTAATTCCTGCTACTGTGCTGTTATTAAGAAGCTCTGTTGTTCGACGTCGCCCGTTAGGGCAAGGTCTCTTGTTCGACCTTTGTTATTCGACCTCTGTTGTTCGACCTCTGTTGTTCGAGGTCTGTTGTTCGACCTCTGTTGTTCGACCTCTGTTGTTCGAGGTCTGTGGAAGCTCTGTTGTTTGACCTCTGTTGTTCGACCTCTGTTGTTCGAGGTCTGTTGTTCGACCTCTGTTGTTCGAGGTCTGTTGTTCGACCTCTGTTGTTCGAGGTCTCTTATTCGACCTCTGTTGTTCGAGGTCTGTGGAAGCTCTGTTGTTCGACCTCTGTTGTTCGAGGTCTCTTGTTCGACCTCTGTTGTTCGAGGTCTGTGGAAGCTCTGTTGTTCGACCTCTGTTGTTCGAGGTCTGTTGTTCGACCTCTGTTGTTCGACCTCTGTTGTTCGACCTCTGTTGTTCGACATCTGTTGTTCGACCTCTGTTGTTCGAGGTCTGTGTAAGCTCTGTTGTTCGATGTCTGTTGTTCGACCTCTGTTGTTCGAGGTCTGTTGTTCGACCTCTGTTGTTCGAGGTCTGTGGAAGCTCTGTTGTTCGACCTCTGTTGTTCGACCTCTGTTGTTTGAGGTCTGTTGTTCGACCTCTGTTGTTCGAGGTCTGTTGTTCGACCTCTGTTGTTCGAGGTGTGGAAGCTCTGTTGTTCGATGTCTGTTGTTCGACGTCTGTGGAAGCTCTGTTGTTCGACCTCGTCCCTTAGGGTGAGGTCGCTTCTCGCCCTCAGGGCGTCTTACTGGTAATATCCTCCAGCCATAATGTTCTCTAGTTTCACTTTCAAGTCAACTAGGCTTCTTCCATGCCCTAGCAACTTCTATTTCCAGTATGATTTCAAAATAAAATGTGTTGAATGATCACTTTACTACAAACAAACAAAAAACTTCTTGCTTTGAAATGCATGTAGCTTTGAGAGGAAATAGATGCCCAGCGCTTGACACCAGATGCTCGACATGCGTAACTAAAAACAACAACAATGGAATGGATGAAAAGTTTATAACACAAGGCTGTGGGGCAAAAGTTCATATTTACCATGCTCTGTAACCAAGACAATGAACACTGCGTGAAAAGAGGAGTTAACGCGCAATTATGGGCACTGTATTTTGCCTGTAAACCTCAAGTTTAGCGGGCATATACAGTTAATATACGGTAATATACAGGTGTGATGGTACAATTTGGGAGTTTACCGGAGTTTCCTGGAATAATGGAACAAAAGTGTGTTGCATTCTCTTTCATCATTTACAGGCTTGCATAACTGGGTAAGTTATAGTAATTAGCCATATGCTACATGCTAAGCGCAGCAGGCAGGCAGGCTGTGTACAGTCTGTGCGTGACGATGGAATATGTTCATTATGTTGTTGTCAACTGGAAATGACGATAATAAATGGAGATGTTTACTTTGGACGTTGGAGAAACATCGGCTGACATGGTGTTGGTGGTGAGTAGGCTACTAAGTAGCTAATCTTCCTGAAGTTAAGAATGAATTGGCCATCCTGCTGAGCCTAAACAAAAGAATAAACAAAAGTACCTCTCTATACCTGGAGGCATGTCCTACTACCCGCCTGTCCATCTTTCTGTCATGCCACGAGGTATGTGAGTCTGTGACTACAATGTTTTTTATGCTGAGGCATGAGGCATGATTGCGGTGTAACCAGAGTATCTTTGGACATTGAACACATTGAAATGTATAGTGTGGCATGTTGTCATAAATAGGACAATATTTTTGTATCACCAGTCAACAGGGGTGTCAATTCGGTATTGCAAGTTCTGGCAGATGCCACACCATGGCCTCTTAGTCAATATAGAAATTTGTTCAATATGTTCAAATACATTTTCAGGAAATATTCACAATTGGACATTATTGTAAAACAAAGCAACTGCAACCGAGGAAGCCAGGTATTACTGTGTCCCTAACGTGTTTTCATCAGGTGAAATTTGACATTTTGACATTTGATTGTTCTTCTTCCCATTTAATGGGAATGCCCAGTGCCAAATAGCCACATGTAAAATGAGGACACCATGCAGCTAGCAAGATGTCAGCTCTCACAAAAATGTTACTTTTTTGTGGAAATAACATATGTTCAGTTGGTGTTCAAAGTTATCTGAGGACCACCATGAGTGATGATACAATAACTAATATCATGCTAATTGTAACATTTCTAAATTAGTTTGTCAATTTGAAACCCTTTTACTCATTGATGATGTGACATGAAATGCAGTACCCTATGGTCACTTTTACAACTGCCATGACTGAGGTTTTGAAGGCATTAGTAGGCTCTGATGTTATTACTGCAGTCTGGTTTATTGATCTTTGATTCTCTCAGTATTTGTTGCATTTGGATTTTGGATCATTAATTGAGTGGTACTGTTGCTTAGTATGAATGGAATCAGTAATGTAAAAAAGAACACTTGGCCCTTTCCTATATTTAATTAGTTTCAACTGTACTGTACTGTACTGTACTGTACTGTACTGTACTGTACTGTACTGTACTGTACTGTACTGTACTGTACTGTACTGTACTGTACTGTACTGTACTGTACTGTACTGTGCAACAGTGACACTTGGTGGTGAATAAATGCTATAACGCTATTTCCGTGCTCGGAACACAATATACACACACATTGCTGGGCAATGGAGTGGCTGCACCACTCAAAACTGAATTGAAAAAGAAAACGTGTTCAAACCCCACAGCAGTATTCCTCTCTCTTCTGCTCTCTGACACTTGCACTGTCCATGGTGCTGAAATGAGCATATCAGAGAGAATCATCACTCAAGAACTTTGTAAAGGGTGAGACTTTGAAAAGCTTAGCTTAAGTTGGCTCAACTCTCAAGGCATACAGTATGCACATTGCACACCTACGGTTTTGAAAGTTAAAGATTAAATCTATAACACACCAACGGTTTTGAAAGTTAAAGATTAAATCTATAACTGACAGTTCCCTGCCAGTGTGTTGTGTTATTTTATAACACAGCACCACTTACCTACAAGAGGGTTCAGCCAATGTTGGAGAATTCTACTTGAAAGTTAAATGTTGATGCAGTTTGTCACATGACATTGTTATACCCAGTTTTCTATCAATATAGCCTATAGTATTATGTTGGACCAGGTAACCTTGCCAAGACCTTAGATTTAGCTGAATTGGCACCACTGTCACTCAATCAAAGGTTCTGTTGTGATTTGAAATGTGAGTTTTAGTTGTTCGCTGCCACCACTTTGTGAGTTCTTTGTGAAGGGACATATAACCTCTATAAGGTCATATGCCTGCACAATTCAATGGTAATGGGGAATGAGAAACCTCTGATCGTTATGTGATTGTGTGACACTCCACATGAGGTGCAGGGAGAGAGAAAAGAGACAGATTGGTTTCTCAGCCCTATGCACAAGCATGCTTGACATATTCAGATTATGTATAGGGATGGCGCAAAAAAGAAACAGAAAAACCCATACAAATTCAGCATGCTCATTCAGCAACTACATTGCTGCTATTTCAAGATGCCACTGTATTAGGCTACCGGTATTAGTTTCGGTGCATGCACTGGTGAATGTCAGCACTCAAATGTGCTAAACTAAACACTGACTTAATACAGCTCAGACTAAGTTTGCATAGTACAGATCCCATAAAACCGACGGACAGGCGCCCAATTGGCTAGTCCTGGTCCAAAGCCTCACGAGACTGGTATCCCGTAGCCTGGAGGGATGATCACTCGCTGATTAGTAATTCAAATAAATGAAATGCACGCACGCACGCATGCACCCACGCACGCACACACGCACACACACATGTCCATCTTCTGGCAGACTAGGAAAATGTTGTTCACTGTGTTCTCAGGGGACTTTAAGTACTTAAACCCTATACTTCCTTGAACAGGGTCTCCCCAGGCTCTTATACTCCACTCCTTTTTTCTTGTAGAAACAATTAGCTTGTAGATCAGCTAATTTTACAGGATGTTGGCCTGTTTTTGCCAAATGTTCTCATATTGTGACATGCCCAGAAGAGGGATGCTAGGGCTTGTGGTTAAGTAGCGTCAGAAATGTAAGGCTTTTCCTCACTGGGATAAGTTACAACATGTTCTACTTCTTTTAACACACGTGGTGAGTGCACATGTTTGTGTGCAAGCCTTATTGTTCTGTCTGTAGAGAGACAGATACAACAGATACTAAATCTGATGGGAATGTCAAAAAACAAACAACCTTGTTTCACTCATTCTTCCATGGCCTCTCATTGTCACCTTCAAAGGTGTCACTTACACATTTTATTAACTCACAACAGCCACTTTGATGGAGACATCAAACCCAGCTAATGTCCATATTTTCAGAATTTCATTAAGAGTAACGTCTGTCTGTTAAGTTTCACATTATAACCTATTACGAGCCAGTCTGTTGCTGTGATGCTTAATTGATGGCACTGCAGTGTGTTTGCGCGCGTGCGCGCGTGCGTGCGTGCGTGCGTGCGTGCGTGTGTGTGTGTGTGTGTGTGTGTGTGTGTGTGTGATACTGCCACATAAATGTGGGAAGAAATGTATTTCCTACCCTGGTATTGAAAGAAAATTAAGCATAACATACTGGGTGATAACAAGGGAATATATTGGTTAAAATATGTTTGAATATTTAACCCCTAAATGTAGTGTATGAAAAAACTGTTTGGTTTTGTTTAGTTGAATATGTCATTGATTTTCTATTGACAAGGTCTGATCATAGGGGGAGCTGTATTGACAAGGTTTGATCATTAGGGGGAGCTGTGGGGAAAAGGTGTTAGCGAGGAAGTGAGGTACAGTACCAACTACCAGGAACAGCTAAAGTACAGGAAGTGAGGCGGCCGATGTGAAAGAGACTCTTTTAAGGCCAATACTAAATCATAATCAGAAATTGATAAACCACAGAGTAGTGGGGCCCGGGGGCCGGTAAACTTTGAGATCTGGAAGAAGAAAAGTGTGGTCAAATTAAGGAACAATTCTGATTTAATACTTTTGGGATTACTATTTTGATACTTTGTATTTTGAATTGAATTATTATTTTGAGAACTTCACACGTTGCTATTCAGATTATTTTTTACAATGAAAAGAAGTGTCGAAAAGGGTGTTGTTTTCCGTAAGTATTTCCTGAAAGAATGCAGGAAAAGTACAGGAAAGCCTGAAGTGTTGGAATGGCACATCTGGATAAAGCTATTGCAATTTAAGTTTTATTTTTGGTCTGCAATACAGTTTGGTTACAGTATAAAGAATTACAGGACCTTTATTTATTTTAGTTCTTTAATATAACTCAGACATAACAATTTGATGGTGCTGATTGTTATAGTGTTTAACGCGCACGCACAGGCCACACGCCCGGCCCGTCTGTGTGTGTGCGTACATGCATGTCGCTGCCATATGCAATGGAGTGTACGGCTCTCCCAGTGTGACTAGTTCAGGAAAAGCGTTCTTACAGTACTCGCACTGTGAGAAATCTGTGCGGGCGTCTCGGAGAGGCAGCTGTGTAACGAAATGAGCCGCCGAGGTGTATAGACGGAGAGCAATGAGGAGAGGAGAGGAGAGGAGAGGAGAGGAGAGGAGAGGAGAGGAGAGGAGAGGAGAGGAGAGGAGAGGAGAGGAGAGGAGAGGAGAGGAGAGGAGAGGAGAGGAGAGGAGAGGAGAGGAGAGGAGAGGAGAGGAGAGGAGAGGAGAGGAGAGGAGAGGAGAGGAGACAGATGGGGACGACGGGGAGGATGCAGAGGCCCATATGTCTAAAGTATCTGGATGCTCTAATATGCTTTGATTAGAATAATGTTTATGTGTGGCACGTGGAGCCCGGACTAATTTAGCAGGTTTGCGTGGCATCTGTTCCCCCAAGCCCTGAGCTCAGGCAAGACTGGTCCTGACCTTCACAACTTCACAGAGGGCATCTGCAGGGGGAAAAGGAGATGGGGGAGGGGGGGAGTGGCAGATAGACCTAGAGAGGGAGGGGGGGTTGGGAGAGAGAACATGAGACTGAAGTGGTATCTAATACCAATATCTAATACGGGTGTAAAGGGAGGGGTGTTGTTACAATATGTTGTGTGTTCGACAACTGTATGTGACCTCAGAAAGTTTCTGAGCTGTTTCTGAGCTGTTGAACTATAGGGATGCCGCAGGGTCTATGTGTCTGTACTGCTGAACTATAACTATAGTGATGTCGCAGGGCCTGTGTCTGTACTGCTGAACTATAACTATAGTGATGTCGCAGGGCATGTGTCTGTACTGCTGGCGATGTCATAGTGTCAACACCAGATTATGGAGCTGGCAATCCATTCCAGCCTATAGAAAGACCTTCCCCCTAGAGACAAAATATCTCATCTATCTATCTATCTATAAATGCACCAAATCTCTATACGTGTGTGTGTATGTACACGTCTGTAATCCACGTAACTAAATCCACAACAAATTCAACACACGTGTTCCACACCACCACAGGGAGTGCAGTGCCCGATGTCCATATTTGGGCATGCCTGACAAAGATCTCCATATATGGGCATAAAAGGGACACAGACATAATGACTGGGTGGGGCAGGCATTTCCAACTTGCAACGTTCCAAGTAGGCCAGTGCCCAAAGGGGAACCCCTATAGACTAGTGTACAATGATGCAAGTTAAGCAAACAAGAAACTTTTATTTTATGCATTATTGTATCAAGAGCCAAACCCAAAGCAGTCCGTCGTGTGAGACAACCATCCTCAGACATTACGTAAAGGTGCAGTCAATGAATAGCGTGTTCCTTTGACCAGTGCAAAGCACAGGGTGCTGTGTGTAAATTATTGCAGGTCTATTATTCAGCCTGTTGTTACGCATGACCTTGAAAGCAAGACCAGTATATTCCAAAACTCCACAGACATACTTTACCCTGCCATGCTGCGTATTACTATTCACAGTAGGTGAGCATGCGTATGCATGGATACGCACACACACACACACACACACACACACACACACACACACACACACACACACACACACACATAGGTTTGGAGGTTATTCTGTACCCAACATTTCGATCTGTGTGGGTCGTTGTCAGGTCTGATGTAGCCTGACCCAGAGCGAGACATTTCTCGTCTAGAGGGGCGGGTCGCGCCTCAGAAATGCGCGCACCCTGATTGGATCTCATCGATCTGTCCGTCACCCCCGGCCCCTCCTCTCCCCCCTAGTGCAGCGCTACGTCACATCATTTAGAGCGACGCCCACCCGGAAGGGTTGACTCCCACTTTTAGACTTGTTCAGCCCACGGCTTTTTCCAGGCTTTCATCTTTCGCGCAGACGAAATGAAAGCCTGGCTATCGAGGCTAGGTCTGATGTGTCTTTACTTTAGACAAGTGTACAAATAACGTGATGAGGATTTAATGATTCAGCCCTGCTGGATTCTACTGTACATTACTGTGTTATTTCTGTGCAGGGCATTCATTAACTCATCAGAAGAATGCTTCACACACACACACACACACACACACACACACACACACACACACACACACACACACACACGGCTGTAATATATATAAGCAAACATACACACGTTTTCACATACACACAAAACTCACACTACGTCTATTCTATACACTCTCTGCCCCCCCACACACACCCCCCAACTCACTGCCCACTTGAGCAGCACACGGTGCATCTGGCTCCTGTTGAACACAGCCTGACATTTCAGACTACTGACCTTTACAGCCCCGCCACAACTAAATAATGATTAGTCCTGGCAACTGTTCCACCAAAACAGAAGCCTGGTTCACAAGCACACGCACGCACGCACGCACGCACGCACACACGCACGCACGCTCGCACGCACGCACCTGAAATCTGGTAAGTACACGCAGACACTCATCAAGTGCACACATGCAGTGCGCACAAACATACACAGCAACAGGAGAACAAAAACACCTGCAGTGAAAAAACGTAGTCTTTGTCACAGTGAGAAAATGGGGTCCACATATTGATTTGAGAGGTCATTATCATTTCATTGGTTTATCGATTAGATTGTCCTTTTCCATATCTGCACACAGCACGAAATAATGTGTTGTTCTAAATTAATTCTGTTTGGTTCCCCCCCCGCCACACACACACACATCCCTCATGTACTCTCAGCATTACAGTGGAAAAAAGGTCAATTATATTCATGAGATCTGGGCAGATTTGTGTGTGTGTGTGTGTGTGTGTGTGTGTGTGTGTGTGTGTGTGTGTGTGTGTGTGTGTGTGTGTGTGTGTGTGTGTGTGTGTGTGTGTGTGTGTGTGTGTGTGTGTGTGTGTGTGTGTGTGTGTGTGTCCAAAGCAATGAAGCAGCAAGGAGATAATAGGCAGACCTCAGATCTCCCCTTCATGCTCTCTCTATCTCTCTCTCTCTCTCTCTCTCTCTCTCTCTCTCTCTCTCTCTCTCTCTCTCTCTCTCTCTCTCTCTCTCTCTCTCTCTCTCTCTCTCTCTCCTCTCTCATGCTTTTCTCTCTCTCAATCGTTTTCTGGCTGTCTCCATCTCCATGCTGTTTCTGACAGAACAGAATAGAAATGTTCTTCATTAGAGCCTGTGATTCTACAGATACGTTCCCTGTGTGCCTCTCGCTTGACTCACTGAACTCTTCCCCAGTGTGCCATGCATATCTCCGGGGTTACAGGTCACATTGGAACATGACTGAAGACCAGTGTTTGGAAAGGTACAGCAATCAGATGAGATGTGCTCTGCCATTTTGAGCCCAGTGCTCTATGCCATTGTGAGAGCAGTGGTTTGAACACCTTCGCAGTAAAAATGTGTTGTTGTAACTACAGTCTGGCAGCCGGGGTTAGGTGGGAAATTTGGTATAGTATTTTTTATTGGCCTATAATATTGTCTATATACATACAATCATTAATCCACTTGCTGACCGGCTGTCACTATTGGTCAATATTTTTAATAGGGGATTCTTGTGACCCTACCATTAATTATTTTATTGCCACCTACGTTTATTACCCCCCCCCCCCCCCCCCTGGGACCTGTTCTTGCCAGCTACGTTTATAAGCGTAGACATTTAATCCATATATGAACGCGCCGTCGGTCTGT
Organism: Protomyctophum parallelum; assembly: GCF_964188405.1. Lineage (NCBI taxonomy): Eukaryota > Metazoa > Chordata > Actinopteri > Myctophiformes > Myctophidae > Protomyctophum > Protomyctophum parallelum. Next base: position 26,253,658 of record NC_139701.1, on the reverse strand, counting down.
TTACCTTTTAGCATTGCTCCGGCTAGTATAGAGCGTCGCAGTCCCTCCCCCCCTTTCAGAACGACCAGTGGCCCAGGAAATGAAATGCAATGCATTTCTCCTATCGGATTTTCTTTAAGTATTTATTTAAAGACGGTTACGCCGCGGACAAAGCCAACTCGGATCGTGAGAAATCATGACAATGAACACAATGTTTTGGGCCGATCAAATAATTTATAAGAAGAAAAACAAAACAAATAGTGTTGTCTCCTGCCTTTATTTTCTTCTTTCTAATGATTTGATCGGCCCAAAATATTGTGTTCATTGTCATGATTTGTCACGATCCGAGTTGGCTTTGTCCGCGGCGTAACCGTCTTTAAATAAATACTTTAAAGGTATATTCAGTGATTTCACTCAAAAAACCTTAGGTTTCGTTTTTGGCTGTGGGACCCAGCCTTTCGTCCAATCAGGATAGAGAGTCAAAAACGAAACCTACGTTTTTTTGACCCCCAGGGGTTAACTGGGGACAGGGAGGAACTCCTTATATGGTCAGCACACTCTATAGTAGGGAGGATTATCACAACAAAACAAAAAAATAAGTGATATTTGAATTAAGTGAAATCACTGAATATACCTTTAAAGAAATGCCTATGAGAAAATGAACGGCGATTTCTTTTCCGGGTCTCTCGAGGGGGCGGGACTGCGACGCGCTATAGCCTTCCTCCTTCACCAACAGTGATGTTTTTTTAAATCCAGCTCCGTTGAGCCTCCATTATAACCCGATTTTCAAAGCGCCGTATCTCCAAAGGTTCGAGAGCTGTCCATGGTGAGCCGGCGCCCGGCGCGCACCCGACGATCGTAAATCATTTGTGATTTTGTATTGCATCGCATCGAAAATGTAGCTGGTTGTCCTGCTAGCTAAAGGCTGTGGTTTGTGTTGTGTGGTGTCGTTCCACTTCCGGAAGCCCCCACCTTCCTGTTTAACCCTGAAGGACAACAAGCTCCATAGCATTGAAGTGAATGAGCGGCAGTGAAGCGGTCAAACTTTTTGAACACTAGATGGCAGTAAAGAAGGTTTAACATCATATGGCAGGCAAAAATGTCAATCTTTCCTTTTGCTTTAAGTAGCATGTGACATGTCAAACTAGGGGGTTGTCATGATTCTGAATCCATTCCAAGCATTAGTTTTGCACAAAATGCCTTTGGCTAAAAACGGCCATAGACATCATGACAAATGTGATGAGGTCAGCAAGTGGATTCATGAATGTATGTATATAGACAATATTTTAGGCCAATAAAAAAGACTATATACCAGATTTCCCACTTTAAACAAAAGAAGCCTGTCGGCTGCCGGACTACTAGATGGTTCCATTTCTAAGTCTCTGACTTATACAAATGCATGAATTAACACTTACTGTGTTGTTGGAACATTTAATGCACAGATCCTTACAGGTACATTTTATGCTATCAGAATTAAATTAACACCTGATCACACTTATCGCAGGTTAGTGTTTTCAACATTACAATAAAACATTTAGGCATTTAGCAGATGCTCTCATCCAGTGACTTACAATTGTGAAATCTGAGTAATCAAATCATGAAACCTACATAGTCAACAAACGACTATATAGTCTAACATGTGACTAAATAGTCACATGCTGTTAGAATGAACAATGTGCTTAGGATACCAGGTAAAAAGTACCATACCAGGTAAACAACAAACTTAGTATCTGTCTAAAGAATGCTCTATCTAATTAACATTCTTAACATTTGTGGTCAAGCAAAATAAAACAAATTTGAACAAGTAGCCTATCCAACATCTAGTGAATATTGCTAGCATCTCTCTAAAGGTAACACAATACTAGAAGAGAGAGGACTATTAGGGGGTGAAGTGGAGTCTGAAGAGGTGAGGTTTCAGATTAGCCTCTTAATTTGAACTGTTTGGCTGCATGGTCAGATTGATAGTGGTTTCAATTTGTTGTATATCTGGTTTCAGACTGGTGTCTGTGTCTCATCTGGTATCCTCAAATTGTAAATAGTTTAGGGTGTTGGTTGCTCTGTATTGAAAGGAAGGAATCTATTTTAATTGTTTTAACCAGGGAAATATATTTAGATTATTTGGTGTAGAAATGAAGGATGAGCATACATACATACAGTACTTTCAACATTTCATATACTTAAGTACCATTTTGATACCAATAATTATATTTGTGCTTTTAGTTGTAACAGTATTATTTTCTAGCCTGGAAACCATACAAATCTGCCACAGGAAAACAAAATCCCTGGAGAGATTCGTCTGGCACTCCTCAGTTTGAATTACATTTCACTCACACCAGAGTTGTGAGTGACCAATCAGAGCCCTCTATTCAAATTAAGTGAGCCTTTAGCTGTGATGTTGGAATCTGTTTGTAACAGCCCTTTGGAAATAAATCTTCCACACCGAAGTTCCAGACTATCTACGCAGTGTGCCATGGCAGGCTATTTATTTTCTGCATTGCAGTATAGTACTTTTACTTGTATTTACAATGAAATACTTGAGTGAATACTTTTTCCACCACTGGACCATTGGAATAATGTTTTCAAACAGAAGAATATTAGCCTGAATTTGGCAAAGAAGAACAAACAGCTGGATCAATTGCAATGGTTTTTAGAGCCACCCTTCCTTTCAGGTCCAAATCATCTAAAATAGGTCCCAGAAAGAATTATTGAAATAATAAAATCCTCTAGACTATGTTCACTGTTTTGTTAACAAGTTGGTCTCTCACATACAGTATATATTACACCGTGACCTCAGATGACTGTATCTGAGTGGAAAGAGAGGCCTTCTGGGAACCAGAAGGTCACCCTGAGCAAGACACTTAACACTTAGCAGCTCCCTCAGAGATATCTGAGCAGACATCTACTGGGTGATGCAGTAAAAGGAACTTTCTCTCTTTCATAGTCTCCTTTCTCAACTGCCAATTACACATAAGAAACATAAAGAGTGTGTGTGTGTGTGTGTGTGTGTGTGTGTGTGTGTGTGTGTGTGTGTGTGTGTGTGTGTGTGTGTGTGTGTGTGTGTGTGTGTGTGTGTGTGTGTGTGTGTGTGTGTGTGTGTGTGTGTGTGTGTGTGTGTGTGTGCTACTGTGCTTGTTAGGTTGTGAGGTCAGTTAATTATTCATTTATTTACCATTGAGTATACACACATAGGAATTTGTTTTGAACATGAATGAAAACACAGCACACGTTAACACACAGCAGCCCTGGACGGCGCCATCTTATGAATTAATATTACGCCAAAATAAAACAATGCATGTTGCTGTTAGAGCAGGGCTTTTGCACAATGCACAGGGCATTGGCTGGTAGGATACTTGCTGTAAGCCTATGGTTTTACATTAGTGAAACACAACAACTTGATGCAGTGCTGAGTGAATGAGAGAAGTCAAGGGAGAGTGTTAGAGAGAAGAGATCGAGGGCTGTATTTATAAAAATGCTAGCCAGCCTTTGTGTAAACAAGCTTCTGTAAAACAGCACTTCTTATTATTTTTTCATATACTTTATCTCCCTCCGATTCATTATGGTGGACTATGCTATCAGTTTGATGTGGTAAATATACAAAGCAAACAATGAAGGGGATGGTGAGTGGATCTGGGAGGGGGGATGAGAAGCGAGAGGGCCATGCTGTCCACCTCATAATATTGACTATTTTCCAGCTGATTTTGTTAAAGGCTTCTCTGCAGCGTGGCTAAATAAGAAGCCGCATACTAATGAATGGAGAATTAGTGTGATAATTCACCAGCCAAAGAACAAAGGCAAGCAAGAGAGAGGAGCCCAGATTGATATGGGTGCCAGGGTATGATATTGAAACTGCTTTTAAAATGTGTAATAAATAAAATCATTATTTTCAAAACTTGTCCCTCGGCCATATCCCAGAGGGTTCATTTAGACTCTCCCAGGCTTTCATTAGTAATGCTTCAAGTAAACATCCACTGCTCCTCAAAGTACCACAATTTCACACCCTGTACACATAATCGGCCATTTGTTGGCGGTTGGGAGAAGAAGAAGGAGCAGAAGTAGAAAAGGAAGGAAAAAAAGAATAAGACGCGCCAAACTGAACTCTGTGGACAGTATGACGTCTGGGAAGCGTGGCCTCTGTTGGCCTGTCTTATTTCTAAGGGTGGGAGACGTGGCAGAGGTGTGTAGACAGGCTGTGAACAGGTTGTGGGCTCTGAGATTATTTCTTTGTCACCTAGTGGAGGCACCAGTGTTGCTGAGCACTGCTGTGGAGCAAATCCTCCTAGAGAGGACTGATTGGATTTTTGTTCCAGGAAGCCTTTTGTGTCGACAGTATAGGGACTGGATAATAGAGGTTGATGCCACTCTGTCTCTTGTGTTATGGATGGTGGATCGAATTCTTGCCGTGCGTGCGTGTGCGTGCGTGTGTATAGGGTGTCTGTACTCTTCACCCACACATGCAATTCACATATTATTTTTAATGAAGTAAAAATAAACTACATTTTTCTACATTTAATTTGTGTATTCATCTCATTCAGTTGTGAAAACAGACACTTGGAAAAGAGTATAGGCTATATTGTTTGATTGAATACTTTATTACTTTGAGCCAAGCCCCTACCAACTAGGCTTGTTTCCATTGTGGTCCCCTGTATAATATTGGAATCGGTCAGAATCGGTATCGGCAGATTGCAGACCCTGCAAATAATCTGAGATTGGATATTGGTTATAATTTCATAATCGTGCACCCCTACTCACAAATAAACATGACATCAGAACACCCTATAGGGGTTGAAGTGCGCACACACACACACACACACACACACACACACACACACACACACACACACACACACACATACACACACACACACACACACACACACACACACACACACACACACACACACACACAATGTGCATGCATACAATAATGTGTACATTATCTGTACATCTAGTTGTACCTGTAAAGCACATACAGCACATACATTAATAGAACAACATACTGTAGTACTCAATAGATAGTGTTATTAACCACCTGCATTCAGACTGTATTGTCTCCTTCAGGAAGGTAAATATTAGGACTAGCTTGTGACAGTGTGGTTAACGGTCCCTATAATGGCCCATTGAAAGGCTTACTGTACTATAAGGCTTATACAACTTTTCATTATAGGGTACCTTGTTGCCATGGAAAACTATCAACATCAGCAGTGCATTGAGGAATCCACCACAGTTTACACGTTGCTTGGAAAAATCTTGCATGGGATTAGACTGCCAGCCCGGCACACACGTCATCATCACAGCGCCTCGCAAAGATCAAAGTCACTTTCAGCCTTTTTCAGTCCCTGTCTCAGTCTTCCCATCAAGTACAGTATTGTACGCTGTGGTTATGTGTGCATCCATACGTCACGTGGACGTGTGTGTGTGCAATTCTTATGCTTCCAGTTCCATGTGTTTCTCCACTCTGAGGACAAGTTGCATTGTTTCTGTATCTACTGTATCTACTATAATAACGTTACAATAAATGCCCCGAATCTCTGTACGTATGTGTGTCTGAAATCCACATATCTGGAGAATCGTTCGACCAACGACAATTCAAATTTGGCACACACGTCGCAGACGACCCAAGTGCAGTGCCCAGCGTTGAGTCGGTCGGGTAGGCAGTTGTCCAGAACTGCCAGAAAATGCTTTGACCGTGGGGGTGGCCCAAATGAGCCAAGTGATTAACATGCCAACTCCCGCCTAAACTTGATTCGGCAAATTCCCCAAACCTGTCAAATTCCCCAGAACTGCCATTTGATTACTTATAGTCAGTCTACTTTCCACATCAGTTTGCACACTCCAGACACATTCTCCACAGACATTTATAATTCACAAAGACTTTCCAGAACCTGGGTCCTATAGCTGGCACTTCACGGCTGGACGCTTCTCCCCCGTCACACAAGTATACTATGTGACAAAAAGGACTTAAAAGTGAAAAGGGTCAAAATCACTGGCTGACCTCTGTATATATGTATCCAACTTGGGAGGGACGTAATATGAGCTGGCCTCGCTACAACATTTTCCTCCCAAACACACACACACTAGCCTACATAAAATAAACGGGTCTTTGTTTGTAATGCAGAGAGTTATGTCCCAAAAAGTACACCTTATGAATACTGTACTTTTTTAAATAACTTTTAGTCAGCATTATTTTAGTTCAATGGACCCAGAAACGTGTTTATTCTGTATTATTCATCATTGTTTAGAGTTGCTTGCTAAGATGAAAAGCTGATTTGGACATGAATAAAAACATGAAATAGAATGAGGAAAGAGGGGGGGGGGGGAGGGCTGTGGCATAAACAAATTAATTTCATTGTGCTTTGGGGACTCACTGCTCTTTCAACAAAAATTATAACAAGATTAATAAGACAGCTTGAAGTAAAGGTAAAGCGAACTTAATACCGCTGCTAGATTTTTTTTTTTTCAGTCACAGAAGCACCCCGCACTATGTATTATACTTAAAATCAATCTCGGACTCCAAGTTTACAGCAAGCTGCAGGCAATTTTCTGCAGACAGATTTGAGTTCAGCGACCTTGTCTGTCCTTAACTGACAGTGTGGTGCACATGCTCTTTGACTGTGCAATCACGTGTGTGTGTGTGTGTGTGTGTGTGTGTGTGTGTGTGTGTGTGTGTGTGTGTGTGTGTGTGTGTGTGTGTGTGTGTGTGTGTGTGTGTGTGTGTGTGTGTGTGTGTGTGTGTGTGTGTGTGTGTGTGTGTGTGTGTGTGTGTGTGTGTGCACGCACGTGTGCGTGGGTGCGTGCGTGTGTTGATCCAGGTGCGGGTGGTGAAGTAAAAGCAACTGCTCCTCAAAGTTTTTTGGAAGAGGTTTTATCTGCTATTACTGTATCTGTCAGACGCAGTGCACCTGTGAGCCTGGCCTGGCCTCGCCGCATGCCGAGCTGCTCTGGTCACCAGTCCAATCCCAGCGGCTCCCTGCTGACAGCTACAGCTGAGAGTCTCTCTCTCCCTGGCTACCTCCGTCTCCATCTGACAGCCGCCCTGGAGGGAGAGGCTTGTTTAATTTATACTCCATCGCACGATGCTGCAACATGTTATTTTCTAAACAGTCATTGTCGGCAAGCAACTGTCATACTACAGACTATAAATGTGGCTTTAACATAAGCTGTATTCCCACAGACCGCAGACGTCCCACCAACCATGTGCTGTTGCTGCTGCTCCACTGCTTCTAAGATTAGAGCAGAGAACTGAGAAAATATATTATAGAAAGAAAGACAAACCTGGGGACTTGATACTTTTGGTTTTCCTGTGTTGTGTCTGACATTCGATGTCTTGGCAAATAGGGGACAGACGAGACAGTTTGTCTCACACAGATGGTCAGACTCAGAAATGTTGCTATTGCATGAAATGAAACCCTTGCTCTGCCCCTTTCATATTATTTGTGGCTGTATATATTTGTGGCTTGTGAATCTGTAATCTAGTTAGTGGAGAACAACAGCCTTGTGACCCTGGCCAGATCAATAAAGGTTGAGTGTTCCTAATGAACTGAATTGACTGGTGCTGAAATCTGATCAGTATTTTCTGTGGTGGTCATTATGCCACTGTAGAGGATGATCAATGTCTCTTGGGTGGATCATTGAGAATATTCTGCATGCAGCGGCAGGGCTTGCAATGATACCGTTCTAAATACTTAATGACGCATTTACTTGTCTGTCTGTCTGTCTGTCTGTCTGTCTGTCCCTTTTTCAGTTCAAAGGCTTTTCTTTAGGCCCAGCAGCTTTAGTAATTGTGCTTACTGTATACAAGACATGCTGTTCATTTCATGGGCTATCAGCTGTTAAATTGGCCTTTTTCACGGTTCATTAGCTATTCACACTCAGGGAACTTATTAAAAGTCTAGGGCCTAGATTTTGAAGGTGCGTTTTACCTATGGTAATACATAAATTGGCCTCGCTCTGCGCACATTCGTATTATGAAAGGCATATCGGCCCGTGTTGAACGCACACACATTATGGCATACGGCGTTCCTGAATATTTTAGCATTGTGGGAGTGTCCATATGTTAATTATTTTCGCTTTGCGCAATTTGCTATTAAGCCCCTTGACCTAAAGACGCTCAGCGCATAACGATTAGACGTGGGTCTGACCACCTCATAAACGCAACAAGCACTGTTTGATTTTACACTTGAGCGGCTCTGGGAGGCTGGTAGAGTGTTGCCATGTCTGTTTATTATAAGCGGCTTCTTTTTCTGTAAAGTTGCTTGTAAATATTGGTAGTTGTACTATTTTGTGGTTGCTTTTCTTGTTTCTAAAGTGGTTATTTGGGCTTTTCTCCTAATGTTGTTTAAACCAGTGATCCTCACACAGCACATTCCCATGTCAAGGATCCCCAGATGAATGCATTTGCCCAACTAAGGACGACTAATCCAAAAATTTAATAAAAAAATTCCAAGATTACTTTTGAAAATAGCAGATCTATACCAGCTCACAATGCATCACATTCATTCATTAAAACTATGAACTCTGACTGCAGGGGGATATATATAATGATCATTATAACAATGTGCAAGAAGGAAGAACTTTATATTTGTGGTCAATCAAAATATGTTTTTTTTATTTTAATGTGGTGTCATTAAAAATTAATCTGGATATGGCAGACTCACTATCTAGAAAATAAAAACATGGCACTTCATTTAAAATAGGTTACAGACCCCTGTTATATGCGCTTATTTTTATAGACCTATTTACTTGTTTCTATGAGACATGGCAACAGCCTCGTTTTGCGTCTTTTTTTTTTTTAATGTTGAGATTAGAAACGGCCATAATTCTTTCATTTCTCAACCTTAAAAATAACCTTTCATATGCTGTATCACACCCGATTCAAGTCTTCTTCAATAAAATGCTACGAGCGAACTCAGCGAAGACCATACCATCGGGGCCACAGCATTACGCAGCACGCATTCAACTCATTCCTTCGTCGTGACTTGAATGAAATAAAATATAATAAACGTTATTTTACTGGTGTTTTTCAATAGAAACAAATAAAGAGTGTGTGTAGGCTACTGTGTGCAAGTGCAACAGTGCATATAGCCTACATGCATGCACTAGGTTATATTTCTTCCGTGTCGGGATGGTGATTGAGCTCTTCAAGTTCACAGCCCGTTTGTCTTTCATAAAAAAACGTTGATATTAGCCTATAAACACTCATGGTTCTCTCATTTTTTATTAAATGTAAAAATCTCCATATTCCTTAGGAATCTTGCTTTCATTCGCTGTATGGTACATGGTTCTATCGTTATCGAATTAAACAATATCAAACGAACTTGCATGTTCGGGGGTTAGACGATTCTGGGAACATTACGCATGGATTGCCAATTTGCCAATATGCTGCTATCTACTCGCAGTTCCATTCCGATCTGAAAGGTATAGGTGGGTCTGTTCTTTTGAGGCATAAAGGTGACAGCATGCAGTGCAATAGGAATAATTAACCCAAATGTGACAAAGGCATGTCATGTCTTCTATGGTGCCAGCCTGAAGAAATGTAATACCACGATCCCCAAAGTGCGCATTCCGTATGTGACATCAGCTGACTGGTAAAGAGAATAGTACGGACATGTTGATTGGGTACGTCTCAAACACGCCTTAAACACACCTATGACTAATTCAAGGCCGTTTTACGCACTCCACGGGGTGTCGAAAGCGCTTCTTAACATGCTTAAAATTGCTATATGACTTTCCACACGCCCCCAGCTCTAAAAACTGTAATATGATTAGTAATATAGAAGTAAGTAAAATAGAAGTCCTAAATGGCACCCTAGGAGTTGTGTCTACCAAAATAGAAAAGAAGTAGTAAGATTGTCCTGATTGATTATGGTGGTTCACTGCCTCTAAAAGATCCACTGTAAATGCTCCATTTTGGACATCTTAAAGCATCAAGTTGCCTTAATGATCCTTCTGTCCCTGCTGGCCTCTCTTATGCCTGGCATAATGTTGCTGGGTTTGTCATGTAGATGCCATCCCTCTGGCTGGCATCAACCCCTGCCAACCATCATCACAAGGACACCTGTGCCAGCGTCTGTCCATCCCTGAAGATTGGCACAGGTGCTGCATTTTGATTGGCTGTCTGTGCCACACTAAGGTTAATGCAAGCCCCAAGCACTGCAGACATTAATCTGAAGCCCTCCTCCTGTTCATTCTCTTTCTCTCTCTCTCTCTCTCTCTCTCTCTCCCCCCCCCCCCCCCCATATACAACCACAACCACACAGACACACATCAGGAGCATGGAATCACTTGTATAGTTAGATCTATCCATCCGTCCATCTGTCTTTATCATTCCAGACAACGCTGTGATGATGACGTGTGTCCCGGCAGTCTAATCCCATCATCAACATCATTACTGCTATTATCCCGTGTCTCCCTCTAATGCTGGCTAATGGGTGACCAATAAAGATAGATGAGCCTGGCAGTGTGTAGCTAATAGGCAGGACATGATGTCTGGCTTCATGTCTCTCTCAAGTCTACACTCAGCCCAACTGTATGTAGGTGAGAAATAGCTGAATTATATTGTTTACCTACAGTTATTTCCCTAAGGTAAAGTGATCAGTAACAGTGTCTGGCATGCTAATGTGCATGCCAAAAATCTCAGAAAACTCAGATTCAGAGGTGGTCATGTGCAATGTTGGTAAGAATGTCCAAAGAGATTTGAAAGGGAATGAATTTCAGCCTTTTTCCTACATCACAAAACTCAATGCACTACAGCGGTTCTCCTGCTCTTGAAGACAGATATGTAAATGTAGGATCACTATATGTGAATTTAAATCTAACTGATATTCCCCTAAGCTATGACCACTTCAAAGACAGGAAGAAAGCTTTGGATTCTGAGCATCCTTAACTGGCAGAGCCAGCCTTGAGGACAAGAGCCATTGAACAGAAGCATATACTGTATTAACGATAATCCTCTGTTGAGAATCTCCTCAAATATCTGGTCCATCACTCTCATTCCTTCTATATATTATGAAATATTAAATGTGATATACAGTATGCGCTATAGAAGCATACGTATATGTATCATTAGCTCTGTGTCGGAACATCTCTACAGTAGGCTACAGTGGACTTTCATCACTGTACTGTACCATTTCTGCACACATTTCTTGGAACCTATACAGCTCAAAGAAATAATCAGGCATCTTGCTAAGAACAGAGCATACATACTGCACCACTAGAATAAACCAGCTGGTACTATGGTTTTTGTTGGCTTGTTTTTTTTAGAATCTATTCATCATCTCTCACACATATACTGATATTGGCAAGTGGAACTGCCATGGTACCGTAACTTACATGATTGGGAAGCTGGCATTTGAACTAATAATAACCAACGCTATGCCTCAAACTATAAAATGAAATAACAGAAGAAAAAAGGCCATCCATAGTTCTGCATCAGTTACTTTTCAATTACAGCAGCTGAAGCAGAACGAAATTGTTAGTGTCGTTTATCGACTGTGGTGCTCTCCATTTAGAGTAACAACTGAAAGAAATCCATCCCATTGTATAACTACCTGACTGACTTACAAAAACAAATAGTTCCTTTCCATCACCTTGAATTAAATCTAGTGTCAAACAACATAGGACACATATGGAAACACATGGAAGCAAAGACTCACAGACCAATGAAAGAATTAGGTAGGTCAATGTGTGTATATGTATGTGTATATATATGTGTATATGTGTGTGTGTGTGTGTGTGTGTGTGTGTGTGTGTGTGTGTGTGTGTGTGTGTGTGTGTGTGTGTGTGTGTGTGTGTGTGTGTGTGTGTGGCAGTAATTCCTGAATAATTAATGTCCAAAACAACGGCACTCGAGGTTTTGAGTAAAAAAAAAAGCTATTAACATTCGGATTTTAAACAGCTGATTAACCTTGCTAAATTCAATTCACGTCTATCTTGCCTTATGATGAATCCCGATGCAGTGATGTGCCCAGGCGAGAGTAGCCGAGCGCAGAAACCCTCCCTCCAATCCCCTTTTGTGTATATATTTTTTTTTAATACTTAGAGGGGAAAAACTGTCAACCATATCCAAAGTGCAGGGACCAAAGACTAAACAAATAATGTATGCATTCGTTAGGTTCTTGGAAGACGATATGTGCTACGCGTTGTCCGTGTCCAGTGTAACAGATTTCACACCTCTGCACAAGACAGATTTTGATAATCAGAAGGTGTATCTGGTTCACAGAACTGAAGAGAATGGCAGCAGCAGCACAGGCCAGCCGTGCGAAGCACAGATCCTTGCCCTTGCAGGTAAGTTGGGCGTCTTTTTTACCTTTGTGTTTTCTTTAAAACGGACGTGCAGTGATCGCTGCGGTCATGGGACTGTGTGTTAACGTGTAATAAGCGCGTACTATTGTCCGATCAGCCGCTAACGGACGGACAGTGTGTTGTGTGACACTGACAGGCAGCCACAACAACAGCAGCAGCGTCCTCGGTGGCTAGCTGGTCACACAGCTAGCTGCATGCAGGGCATGCTAAAGTTAATATCCAGTAGGCTATAGCCCGCCGTCGTGCCTCATTATTGTCGCCCATCAGTCATCTTATAGAACGTGTGCTACTCTCATGTTAGCGACGCATTAATGGTGGCTGGCTGGCTGACTATCCCCCTCTAAATTACGTGGCATGCATTCACACGGGTTGTTTACAACTGCTAGCCAACGTCAGCTAGCTTTCATCTCATGTGTTCTTCTTTCCGTGTTAGCCCAGTTAGCCGACGGTGCACTGCAAAGTGCATAAGCATCGCTGCTGTGTAGCTATTATCTGCATGCGCCGCTGCGCGTTCACGCATGAGATGTCACTTTCAGAGGAAAGACATTTTGGCAGTCGTCGGGTTTCCATCGTGTCGTCTGTGTGCAAATGTTTTCATAGATGGCATGGTTGGGGGTCGGGGACATGATCTCTGTTTGGGTTTCGAGGATCGTGCTTATAGCTTGTTAGCTCATGTAACACGTACTTGTAATGTAAATATGCGCTGCTGCTGACAGGACAATGTTTTCAATATGTCGTACGAGAGTGACTTTTAACAACGTCAATGTCAGTAACTTCGTTCAAATAAAATGACAGACCCAAGTGAAACGTCTCGAAGCAGGTAGGCTACAGTATAGTTTCCTATAGCCATATATACAGTATGCCAGACTCGGGTATTTAGCTAGATTACTAATCTCTCTCTGTCTGTCTCAGTCTGGGTTTAAAGATCTGACACTGATCTCCTAACGTCAGCTGCTTGCATGTGTTGCTACTGTAGCCTGGTTGTAGCATAATTAGTGCAACTAACTAGTAATTAATCAGTGTGTGTGTGTGTGTGTGTGTGTGTGTGTGTGTGTGCGCGCGCACGCGCGCGCGTGTGTGTAATAATCTGAAATGTAATGTGCCTCAGCCAGAGAAATGGCTGAAGATAGAATGTATGTTGTATGTAATGTATGTTCAGATTCTGTATATGCCATTGCAGCTTGAGATTCCTGCAAACTTGTTGAACACAGTTTCCCCAACACAAGTTTCCCAATGGTTTCATTTCTAAATTCCGCAGAATCAGTAGAGGAATTTGAACACTGTATAATGCAAAAGAAGATGAAAATTCCCAAGATGTCCATGACGAATTCAGGAAACTCTATTGAGAACCACTTTGGGGAGGAGAGACTGCCACTCAGACACAAAAAGGTAGGCTGAGCTTTGTCACATCTCACACCTTATTGGAGCACAGAAGGCATGCATGTTACACCTTCATTATGTTTGCATGGAATGGAAGGAACCCATGGCATTGGGTATCAAACTCACTGCAAAAATGAAAAGTGTGGCATAGACAACACCCAGTGTGTAAGATTGTGTGTGTGTGTAGCTGCATTAACCTCTAAATGTTAATATATACAGCAGAAATACTCTTGTAGCTATATTCATAACACACAATGATGCATTACCATGAGCTTGGCCAGTGCCCCAAACCCCCCCGCTATTTCTACCATATGCTGGATTAACACAAATTCAGCACTCTGGACAGCTGCCCTTTCACAGACAAATCCTCTGAGCTGCTCATCAAAGAACCATGTGACCCCACTCCTCCCAGTGCCTTTTGAGATAGTTAGGACACTCATCATCACATGTCACTTATACAGTATGGGTATCAGAAATACACTCACTCTTTTTTCTTTTTCTTTTTTTTTTACATTCCCTAAAAATATACGTGGAGATTTGTCTTTGCATCAATTGTGCTGTTGTCTCCAAAGAGCGGGGAAATTTACACATTTTGTGTCAAACTTGAATAGGTGTACTGCACATCCAAATAATGATGATGTTTATGTCAGGTACTTACTTATACCTACCTACATTAGAATTTCCTTTCACTTTGCACTCTTTCCACCTTTCACTCTTTACATTCTCTTAACTCTTTCTATCCTAAATGTCAGTGTTGTCTGCTTTCCCCCAGGCGCTTTCCCATGACCTGGGACGGCCCTCCTCCAACTCCTCAAGGAGCCTGGCGGCGGTGGTGGCTCGCCTGGAGCGAAACGCAGCCAACTCCTGCATGGAGGGAGAGGAGGACCTGGAGGAGGACCGACTCGCCGACGAGGAGGAGGAAGGAGAGGACGAGGAAGAGGAGTTGGACGGGGACGGGGACCATCATCATCACCATCACCATCACTACCACCACCAGCAGCAGCAACAACAGAAGCAACAACAACAACAACAAGAAAAACATCATCAACCACCAGAGGACTTGGAGACAGATTGTGAGTCTGAGGTGGCTTCAGCCGTGGTTCCCAGGGTCTTGTACGAGGAGCTGGTTCTTAGCTATAGGCAGCAGGAGGAGGAGATGAGGAGACTGCAACAGGAGCTGGAGAGGACACGCAGGCAGCTGGTGCAGCAGGCCAAGAAGCTGAAGGAATATGGCAGCCTGCTGACAGAAGTCAAGGAGCTGAGGGATTTCAACAGGAGGCTGCAGGATGTGCTCCTCATGAGACTCGGCAGTGGTGAGACTTCACACACACACACACACACACACACACACACACACACACACACACACACACACTCAATTTCTTTATTTCTTTTACAATTCATTTTTTAGGAAAGGAAACAAATATAACGGGGTTGACAGTTCATGTTCACTTAAGGATACACATGGCACCTCCTCCTCCACACAGACAAACTGCCTATAACAGCCGAAACAGAACAGTATTTGGCGTTGCTTTTTGTCACGCCAGCTATTCTTAGGCCACTCATGGTCAGTTTATGCACATGGCCCAGGCTTCGGAATATCAGTATGGCAAATGTACAGCGATACCCCAGGTTTGTTCTACTTCCAAGTAGTGGTTGTCGATACTTAGAATGTTTATCTTGGAATGCCTGGTCCATGTACAAATCAAAGACACAGCCCACCTCCAGAATCAGGACCTCCTTGTGACTGGTGTCAACAAAGACAACATCATGTGTATTTGGGATGTTAGCAAAGACATCGCATGCACAGCTAAACCAATCTGGTAACACTCTTGAATGTTTATACATGTATGCACTACATCCATTTGTTATGTGTGCGATGGATTCTAGGTGTTCAATCATGATGGTTTATACAGAGTGGAGTGTGTTTGTCGGGATACCAGATTGACAGATTGTACTTGTTTGGTAATACTTGCAGTCTTGCTTTGATGGTGAATTTTAAAACATCCTCCCCAATAGCAGCATTTTTGTACATCGAAAATGCTGCTAAAAAGAAGTTAAATGGAGATACTGTAGCTCTTCATATTAGAGCATCAGCATAGAGTGTTATAATATAGGTCAGCTCAGGCAGTATTCCAACTTGGACAACTTGAACCCAGTGAAGACTAGAAAAAGTGCCCTTCTGGGCACAGGTCTCCACCAGGATAGGAATGTAGGACATTGCAGCTTGCCTTCATCTGGTGGTTGGATAAAAGGGCAACAAAAGTAAATTAGAGGTAAAACACTTTTCGGCCAGTTATAGCGCCACCTTGAGGCTGAGTTGAAATTGTTCATGTGGCATTTCTTCCTCGGCCTAGTGGGAATGTGCGTGCACAATTTCACGGAAATCACGCGATGTGTTCATGATTTGCAGCATTTTGTTTGAAACTGAGCACTCCTGTGAACTTTGGAAGCCAATCTTAACCAATCAGGATGGAGTCTGAGAAATCTGAAAGACCCGTTTCGTTGAATGGCTCTAGAGAGACTGTGTACCAATTTGCGCGATGTTTGGACAAAATCTGTAGGTGTACTGTGCAAAAACTTGTTTTGCACAAAGCGGCCTCCTGGTGGCGCTATAACAGGCCGTTCTGGAAATTTTGGGGCAGAGGTTCATCGTTGGCATCCAGGGAGTGTGTTTGCAAAATTTGGCATCGACCGGGTTAACGGTGGCCGAGATTAGCTGCTCACGGACACACGGACGGACGGACAGACACACGGACGGACGGACGGACGGACGGACGGACGGAGTGCAAAACATACTCTCCCCCCATGCCTTCGGCCTGGTGGAGACAAAAAGCACTACCCTCAATGAACAGCCTGGCCAGTGGATAGGGCATATTTTCATGGTTACAGTGTTATGGGATCTTTTAAGTGAAGATGTCCATGTTTTTAAAAGTGCAAGAGCCACAGTTTTTTGTTCTTATACAAAGTAAGTAAGATCACATAGACATAATTAATTAGCTTCTCTTTAAATGTGGAAGTGTGTTATTTTGTTATGCTACTGTGAGATCAACTTTGGAAAGAAATTAGAAGTACACAATAATAGCTAATAAATAAGATAGTATGCCAGCAAATAGAAACACCAACATCGGTCAGATAAAAACACCTGTAAAATCTATAATAGAATGGTCAATACAACAAATGAAAGACAATTAACAACTACACAAGTGACAAACTAATCAAGCATTGGCAAACTGAAAAGGGGAAGGTTCGATTTTAGATAAAAGTAAGAAGAACCGTAAATGTAGCTGTCCTCAGGCTGGATGCTAATTGGCCATTATGTAGAGTTTCCCATACTCCCAAATATGATGTAAAAGCAAAATTGCTTCTGTTTGAATATGATAGAATATACTTTATTAATCCCAATGGAAATATCCCAAACTGTGTAAGTGACTAACAAAGCCAATCACCAAGGGCGATGATAGTCTTGGAATGATGAGCATAGTACCAACCATTTAGTGTTTTACAGGTCAGAAGCACATTCTAATTCTTGATTTTATGGGGACCCAGGACTCAGTAAAGGTTGTTGACAGAGTGATGAAGCTATCTACTGTGTGTGTTTGGAGCCTGGGAGCTGAGTTTTACACATACCGCATTCTTCTGCAGGCAAGGGTAGATGAAAGGCCGTAGAACAGAGCATTACAGTGGTCAAGTCTGGAAGTAACAAATCCATTTACAAGACTGGTAGCATTTGGGGAAAAGAGTGATGGTGTGATTGAGGGCAATTTTTCTTAGATGGAAACATGTCGTTTTATCTCTGTGATTGATAGCGTGTTGGAGGGCCAGAGAGGAGTCTTAAGTGCATCTCAAGGTTGCAGATGGTAGGTGGCATGGACAGATAGACTATCCATTTCAACTGTCATTTACTACTGGTTTACAATTTGGTATTTTTAAGTTACAGCCACCTAAGACTTACAACTTTCTGAAGAGGAGTGCATAAGGGAAGCCAGAAGTCCTAACATAGATCTGATTAGTGGAACAACAGTGTAATGAGAGACCATGGCAATGAATCATTTTGCTAGTGGTAACATGTACTTAATAAACTATAGAGGGTATGCGTAAAGTGAATGGCAGATTGAGTGGCAAATCGAGTGGCAAAGTGAGTGACAAAGTGAATATAATGTTGTTTAAAGTCATTTCATGCAATGAAATAGGACTTTTCTGTTTGGATGTATCAAGTCAAGGCCAGAAAGTAGTTTTTTGACACTCATAACTTCCTGGTATGATGATGATGTCACGTGCATACCCTCTAGGGCTGTATCTCCTTGAGTGGCAGGTATAGTGTGAGTGTGAGTATTTGTGAGTGCCCACACTGCCCAGGGAAACAAAACAATGCCTTTAAACCAGGAGACAGGAGGACTGGAACTAGTGGAGGGCGGCACCATTCACTGTTTCTACAAAAGCTCTCCAAAGTAAATGGCTGAAAGCAGCAATCAGATTGAGAAGGACAAGAATGCTGAGTCCTCCAGATTCCATAGCCCTGAGAAGATTGTTCATTTCTCACCAAGGTTGGTTCAGAGCTGTGGTTAGGCCTAGATAAGACTTAAAGGGTTCAAAGGTGCATTGCACTTCCTAGCATAAACGAGTGATTGGAGATGAGGCTGTTGCGACCAGATATCTCCTACATGCCTAAACAATATCGTATCTACTATATCTACTATATGCACCATGTCTCTGTCTGTCTGTGAGTATGTCTGTAATCCACGTAACTTGAGAACTGTTCGCCCCACCGACTTCAAATTTTACACACGTGTTCCACACCCCATGCACAGGGAGTGTGGTGCCCGGTGTCGAGTCGGTCGGACCCACAGTTGTCCATAACTGCCTCAAAAGGCCTCTGCCTGGGCTCCGGACAGGGCCCCTGCCCAGGCTCCATATATGGAGCTGGCCTGTTCTGACATCACAACACTCCATATTTGGGCATGACTGACACAGAACTCATATATAGGAATAAAGGGACACAGAGAGACAATATAGAAATCTCCATATATCGGCATAAAAGGGACACAGACAGATGGGTGGAGCAGGTACTCTGACACGGGTACAACGGGTGTGGCATGGATCTCCAACTTCCATCGTTACCGACTCGGTGCTCTACAGCCGGGCATCAGTCTAGTAATAATAATAATAAAGCCTCATCCCCAACCAATATTCAATACTAGGGGCGCAATTAGCAATTATTCTATTGATTAGTTTTTTTAAATAAATTGAATAACCGAGAAGGATGTTTGTTATATATATTTTTGTTTTACAGCTCAACGTAAGGATGTGACGGTTTGAAAATTACAAAACCGGGTCGATATTGAATAAAAAAATCGACCGAAACGGTAAAACCGACTTTGGCCACTGGAGGGCGCACTTGAGTCATTTTCGTTTTTTTTCCATAGTGGTGTAAAGACCATAATTTGGACAACAAAGTGACAGATTTAACACATTTGTCTTTATTTCTCAATGCTCACACAAATGGAAACAAGCCATAGTGTTTTCTTGCCTACTTGGGATCAATTCTTTAAGCATTGTATTTGTATTAAACAATTAACGCATCGTGATGCATCTGCACCAGGCCAGCTATATAGGGTCCATGAGAGTCCAAAACATATCGCTGTCGTGTCCAGTGTCCAGTCCAAATGTGAGCAACTGTACCTACTGTTTAAAGCCACTGGCCGCTTGACTTTTCGCTGACGAGAAACCCCTCTCCCCTGTCGCAGGGTAAACAAAACGTCATATAGCACATGGCTAATGTGCCAGGGAGGAGGAGGCGGCGCGGCTGTAACTTTCTCCAGGCCAATAATGGATTTAATCATTCCAAATAGGTCTCTCCATTCATTGCTACGGTCGACATGCTCGTCTCACTGTTTGTTTAGTTTTGACTAACGCAAAGCTACTGCTGCGCTGTGCAGAAGAGCCATTGAAGTTTAAGACTCCCAGATTTGCGACATTGAGGGGGCAGAAAACTGAGCGCTCGAGCACTGTTCATGCAGCCTGGAGTTAAGCGGAGTGGGACTAGCTGTAGTTGAGATTGTAGAGCTTGTAGATCTGTCTGTTTTTGCAGCACCGGTGTCAGGGTAACAAAATAAGAAATTACAGGCAGAGATGAAGGAACTGCCAAGCAGCAGCAAGCTACGCTAAGCTATTAGCTAAGTTAGCTAACATCACCACCACCATGGCTGGTGTTGTGTTAGCTTAGCAGCTAAGCCTTAGCTTCTTGCAGTGCTATAGCATTCTCACTGTGCGGTCTCACGGTGCGGGAACTGTGGGCTGCTGCTTGGGGAGGAGAGGGGTTTCTACAGGCGGCTGCTATGACCAAATTGATTGTGTGCAACATGACAACTGTTTTAAAGTATTGTACAGTGACAACACTGCGTGGTCCCCCTAGCTCCACCCCCCTGCCCCCATTCACTTGAAACCTGACACCTGGTGTGTGTGTGCTGGGCTGCTGGCCGCTCTGCAGGCTACAGCAGGCAGCCAGCAGTGAGCCTGAGCACCGCGGCGAGCGTTGCGACCGCTTCCGTCGGCAAACATAAAAATACGGTTCGGTCGGTTTAAATAAATTAATCCGGTTTACTAGATGAAACCGGATCGTTCCGGTTGAACCGGAAACCGTCACATCCTTAGCTCAACGAATAAAATTAATAAAAGAAAAAAATCATAAAAGACTAAATTGATTACTCTGATTAATCACTCCAAAAGTCAAACTTTTTACTTTGTCATACAATCAATGATGACAAAAATAGCTAAAATAGGCAATTTACAAGCTTGCAATGTGTCACAATGTGATGTGCTTGTAGATCCTCCTGCTATATTTAAAACAGAATAAAATAATACAGTTGATTCTTTTTTATAATCGATTTGTTCGATTTACAGTGGCACCCCTACTCAATACTCAGATGCTCCATTCACTTATTTGTTTAACTTCCGCTGCACAGCACGTATCGTCTGCACACAGTTGATGAGGAGCATATCTGTTCTCCTACATAATTATGTGGTTTAGACTAGAGGGAAAAATGATGGGGACCAATTACATGCGCTACCCCCGCCCCTCTCTTGAAGCGACGCCCCCCTGCCCACTGATTGGTTGGGAAATGAAAAGTTGACTCACTTCCTATGCCTGAAATTTAAATGGCTTTGCCCAGGCTTTTCTTTTTGAGCCCAATGCAAATTAAACTAGAAAAAGTGTCCCTCGGGGCACAGGTCTTCAGGTCAGGTTGTGGCCTCCTGGTGGCACTATGATAGGCCAATGTGAAAAGGGTGCCATTTCTTCTTACGCCTTGGATAGCAATTGGATGATTTGAGGCATTTTGTTCCAAAAATGTGTTTTACAAAAATCCACCTGCTATAACAGGCCAATGTGAAAAGGGTGGAATATATTCCTCAGTCTAGTATGAAAGTCTGTGAAAGATTTCACGTAAATTGCACGCTGCGTTCATGATTTGAGGCATTTTATTCAAAACGGGCCAATCCTGCAAACTTGAAAGCCAATGTTAGCCAATTAGGATGGAATATGAAATATCTGACAGATCCGTCTTGAACACAAGACTAGAGCGTCGCAGTCCCGCCCCTTCGAGACCCGGAAAATAAATCCCCGTTAATTTTCATCATAGACTTTTCAGAAAGTATTTATTTAAAGACGTTTACGCTGCGGACAAAGCCAACTCTTTGCGTGACAAATCATGACAACAAACACATTTTTTGGGCTGAACAAATAATTGGAAAGAAGAAGAAAACGGCAGGTTACAACACTTTTTGTGTTGTTTTTCTAATTTGATTTGCCAGACGGACGGACGGACGGACTCACACACACACACACACGGACGGACCGGTGGAGACAATTAAAAGTCTGTGGACACTGACCAGACATCCATTCCACAGGAATCTTTGAGGGGTGATTGCTAGCCCATCCTATGCCCAGCTTTGTGTGTTTGTGTGTACCCCATAGCGATGATTTGATTGGCTGAGCAACGGAATTGAGGATAACAAGTGAGGACGCCAATTGTGATGGGCCGTACTGTGATGTATGATGATAAGAGCGCCCCTTACTTCACACGAGTGTGATTATTTTTTGTGTGTCTGTATGTGGATCTGTCTGTCCATGGGAAATGCCTTCCAAAATATGGTTGGTAGGCATTCGAGTACACTTGACCATGAAAGGCAAAAGCCGGACTCTCCATCAGTGTACATCAGGGGTGATCACCCTTTTTTGACTTGAGAGCTACTTTCAAAATGACCAGCTCAACCAGATCTACCCACCTGAAAATAGTTTAAATATGTACCTGAGGCTGAGGGGGCTTTAGAATAGCAGCGCTGGCATTACATATGAGACACATGCACTTGGAATGGGAAATAGAGGGAGAGAAATGGAATAGGTAGGGGTTTTTTGTATTTCACTTTTTTATGTCAACCAATCAAGTCACATTTAATTCAAGTGCCAAGAATTGTCTTTTATATATTTAATTTAAATATTCTTTAAGGGCATGTCATGTGATCTACCTTTGTGCCTTTGTGATCTACTGGTAGATCGCAATCTACCTTTTGGGCAGTGCTGGTGTACATGCTTCCTGTTTTCAACACTCTTTAAGAGCTTTACCCATTAATAGGCCTTATAGCCATTCTGAGTAATTATACGTAATAATTGCTTCTCTGCCATAACCTAATTTGGACCCCTTACCAAGCCCATCCACTTCTTTCTTTAATGCCGACCTCACCTGAAGGAATGGCTCACTTTTGTCATTAAACATTAAAAGTCATCAGCTACATTGGAGCTTGGTTTGGGCCAGCCACCAATCCAGGTTAGCAACTGTACTAAAATAACTGTTTGTCTTGAGGCACAGGGAAGGCTCGCCTCAACCCGGATATACGTTTGACAGGCTAGCACTAGTCTAAGGCTAAAGACCAGATGAAAATCAGAAACAGAAAACAGAAAGAGTGTGTGTGTGTGTGTGTGTGTGTGTGTGTGTGTGTGTGTGTGTGTGTGTGTGTGTGTGTGTGTGTGTGTGTGTGTGTGTGTGTGTGTGTGCGTGCGCATGCGCATGCGCGTGATTTTGATGTATTAGTATATATATATAACTAGCACTCATGCTAATACACTGTAAGCAACACATCTACAGATTGTGCAACATGCAGTGTGATTATGATGTCCATGCCAAATAAACACAACATAATTTCCCTTCTCCCAGAGCCTATGCATGATAATGGCACTCAGACAATCAAGGCAGAGGTGGTGGAGCCTGTGGTCGACGTGCAAGAGGCATGCAGAGAAGAAGCCAACACCAGCTCCAGCCTCTCTCCCTCACCCAGAACAGTCTATACCTTCAATGATGGCAAGGTTAGTCTCTGTGGACATTTTTTCCACTCATTACATTTGTTTCCCTTATCTCAGTTTCTCCTTTTATAACTTGCTTCGCTCTTACCCTGTTGTCTTCCGTATCTCCGTATGTCTTGTTTTTCAACCTGACCTGCTAGATTATACCGAGTGACCCCACTTAACCACTCTGACGCTCCTGATCACTTCCTTTTTATTCTTTCTCAATCCTTGGCTCTCTGCCTGCTGTTGATGGTTAGAAGCAGCTTTATTTCATAGGAAATGCTCTATTTCCTTTAACACGTGTGAACCAGAGAACATGTGGTTATAGTTAATCAGCCTTTTCTCTGCGCCATGGCTGCCCTACCCTAGCAAGTAAACAAGGTTTAGAAGATTATTATTGTTCCTGCTAGCCTGGCCAGCATCATCATCAGTGTTTATTAGGCTGTTAGGTCCTTTGCTCTCCCCACCGCTGTAAGTCAGCCTGCGTCCTGTCTCTGATGACAGGGAGGGAATTGGTACTACAAGCTCTGGGGCCCGCGGCCACTTCAAGCGTGAAGAACACAAGCAAATTAGAACTCTCCTGCATCAGGGACACCATATTAATTATTTGCACCGGAGGAATTTAAAGTGACTGACAGTTAGCCGTAGAAAGAGAACAAGTTGGAAAGGGGGGAAATAAAAGGGGACGAGAAAGAGAGAGAAAAATAGAAAAGAAGGATAGAATGCAGCAAGGGTAAAATATAATGTCTAACTTGAGGGTGTTGAGGATCTTGACTGCCGGCCAGGGGCCTGAAGCACCTTATTCGGACAGGGAGAAACCTTTTGGATGGCAGTCTAAAGACTTTGTGGTGATAAGACAGGAGTGAAGGTTAACTAGAAATTTTCGCAATTTAAAAAGATTGCAGAGTGTGGTTGCCGCAGTGGCTTACATATGCCCCTCCCACTAATGTTGACAGCCAATTACAATGTCGCGTCACCCCTGTGATCATGCGTAAGTGATTCGGAGGGGATTTAACCCCCAAAATTCACGGTTACATTTCTCGCATATGGATGAAAATGGAATTGCTTTTAGAACTTGGTTGATTGAACCTAACCTGACGCTGCCAGATCCAAGAAGCTTGCTACACAAATTTGTTTCACAGCTTATTGGGATCTGGGATCGCGGAAGCAAATTCGATGACGGGCTGTTCCTTTTTTTCAAGATACTTGGTAGATGATTGGATGGGACCGTCTGTCTATCACCGTGTGGGCGTGCAAACACAACCAATCATATTGACGTGTCTATATAGCTTCACGTCCGGTTTCGCACATATCCCGCCCTTAGCTCACGCTGATTGGTCCGGTACGGAACGGATTTTTGTCAGCTCAACTGCCTGAGAGATCCCAGATGATTGCTGTGTTGGGGAACATGGTTACCCAATACCGCCCTCATCTGGCAGCGTCAGGTTAGATTGAACCACCCCGGACATCTGATTCAAATTTGGGATGGATTGGCCCCTCCCACTAACTTCGGACGACGATTACTTAAAAAAAAAAATAATAATAATTTTAAAGTCATGTTTTTCATTTTTTTCATTTTCATTTTTTTTTTTTCATTTTTCATTTTTATTAAAGTTTATTTTTTATAAACGTGCGTGCTTGCGAGAGCTGTGTAAAGGCCAGCCAATAGGAAGACAGGGTGTGTGTGTGCGTGCGTGCGCGTGCTTGTGAGAGCTGTGTAAAGGCCAGCCAATAGGAAGACAGGGTGTGAGTGTGCGTGCGTGCGCGCACTTGCGAGAGCTGTGTAAAGGCCAGCCAATAGGAAGACAGGGTGTGTGTGCGTGCGTGCGTGCGTGCGTGCACTTACGTGTGTCTAGCCTAATTGCACAAATAGCAGACCTACAAGCTCACAAGGTATCGCAGAGCAACTCATTGAGATCTTGTAACTTTAATGTCAGCCCTGTAATTAAGCCCTTATATGTCTCAGCTGTGGAAGTAAAAAGAGTTCTACTACTTGCCAGCACTATGACTGGGAGATTTCAATGGTCCTGAATGGGGGAAACTATGCCCGAACAAATTGCTCTATCGCAAAAAGTAAAAGTCGAATGCAAATATTGTTTTCGCTGTGAGTGGCCTGAGATATTGAGGTACACCATGTGCGATTGTGGTGTTGGTACGATCGAAAATGTGGTTATAAGAGCGAGTTAAGAATTGTCATCGCGATAATTTCCTCGTAAGAATTATACAATGGAGGTCAATGAGCAGCTTGACTGTATTTGTGTCGCTTAAAAGGCTGTAGTTCACATTATGTATGTCTCTGTGCTTTGGTGGTCACATTGTGTGAAAGAGGACATAATTTATGTGGCTACAAAATGACCAAAGAACATGCGTGTAAAATGAATATTTTGGCCGGGACGACAATTTGTTTGGTAAATCTTCAAGGAAAGAATTTCAGTTTCTACACTCTAGTCAAAGAAGCCCCGCACTCTAAGTTGGCACTAATTAGGTGAAACGGCCTGCGATTGAACTGCCATTTCGGAAAAACCGTTTAACGTATTCGAATACGGTTTGAACCACGAAAAAGTCCAGAGTCTTGTGAGCTTTCTAAAGTTTAAATCACGTTTCTACGACAAAGTATGCCAGAGTAATGAGGCTGCAAAAGTGAGGTTGATTTAGAGATAAAATCCCATACATTGTCTATGGGAGGAAAAACTATAAATAACATATTTTAAAAAGTATAAACTTTTTCAAAACAACTTTTTCACCAATGAAAGTTCAAAGATAGATGAACATTATAAAGTTTAAATGAAGTTTCAAAGTGAAAGTATGACGGAGTAATACGAGCTCAAAAAAGTTAACTCTCATAAAGGATGTAAAAAAAAGTATAAAAAGTATAAAACTTTGTAAAAATAAAAATACAAGCACACATCACTGCAAA
Organism: Protomyctophum parallelum; assembly: GCF_964188405.1. Taxonomy (NCBI): domain Eukaryota; kingdom Metazoa; phylum Chordata; class Actinopteri; order Myctophiformes; family Myctophidae; genus Protomyctophum; species Protomyctophum parallelum. Next base: position 26,227,742 of record NC_139701.1, on the reverse strand, counting down.
GAGCTGAACAGTTTGAAGTTTGAACTAAATTTCTAGCATAAAGTATGTGGAAGTAGTTCCAAAAAAAAAAAAGTGGCGGAATAAAGAATAAATAAATATAAACTGGCCATAACAATAGTGTGCTCGCTGTGGCGAGCCCACAATAATACGGAAAGTGTCACAGTAACTAGTTACTAGTTACTAGCCCTTTGGGCAACCACACTAATGAGAGGCACACAGGGACTGGGAGATGCATCCCAGGGAGAACACCCACGGCAGGCCGCCATGGCTGGCAATTGGCTTTGGGCATCCTTTGGTGCGAATCATCGAATGTATGCAATGTGTCGCAGGCGTTTGTAGAAATCTCCAACAGGCTGTGGAGGTAATCCAGGACACAAGCACCCGCTGGTCCAAGCATATTTATGTGCTTTGCACTGCACTGTGAAAGTGGTGCTCCCCAGAATTTATATTTTGGCTGAGAAGTGAGCCAATAAGATGAGCTCAGCTGTTGTTGGCTATGATCCAGTTCTGTCCAGTGGACTTTAGACCAGGGGTGCAGTCAGACAGATATTTTGTGAAGCCACTAAGGAAATCGGGACTTCCTGAAAGTTCATATAATGGCCTGTTGTGGCGCTGTCAACTTCACCTAGACTGTATTACCTTAATAAACATGGTCATGAATACTTTCTGCTTCCAGTCACTAGTTTAAAGTCTCATTTCTCATGTCATAATATTCTTTTTGGAAAATGATGGTCCCATTTATTTAAAAAATGACCATAAAATTGCGTATGTTCTGAGGGGCGTGGCTACCGTTACAGTCTATGATCGGGAGCCACCCCCCGTTCGAGTCAAAATAAAAACCAACGAAGAAGAAGGGGGGAAGTCCCGCCTCGTTGTCTGGGCCAGCCAATGGCCAGCTGGGCCCAAACGGATGTAAAAAGATGGCGATTTACAATTCAAGGACTGACTGGCTTCATCTTACGTCCATATCAGACCCGGAGAACGCTTTGTCCATATTTTTTTACAGTCCATGCTTTAGACCAGTGCTGAGATTGGCACTGGTGTTTAAGTGTCACTGGGTTTTTCTCCGGGGTTTAGAAGGATGTAACAATCTATACAGTAAAACGTATTGGCAGATATTGTGGCTTATTTGCATTGTAAATTGTTACAAAGGCAATGTTTCCTCTATATATATTTTTTTAGAATGCTCTACAATGTTTACCCCTCAAAGTAGCTGGTAGAACAGAGAAACTTTATGGCCACATTTCAAACATACCACTTTTTCTCTGGTGGCAACTGTTATTATAACTCTGCTTGTAAAATAAGATTTTTAAAGTTCTCTTTTTGTCAACCAACTTAACAATTCTATTTCCTTTGATGCTAAATGTATTATAAATACCGCATGTATGCCAAACTATGCATAGTTTGGCATAGCTTATGCCAAACTTGCCATGCCACACTATTCCAGGGTTTCAGACTTTCAGTACATCATGAGGACCACAGCTCAGTTATATTTATTCGTACTTGTACGTGTTTTAATGTATTTATTCATTTTAATCAATCCCGATTCCCCACTGACACCGACTACTGCATCCACTACCACTTTTTTGCAGGTGCACCTGGGCGGTGGGATCTGGGTGGAGGAGGAGAAGTGGCACCAGCTACAGCGGACCCAGGGAGACTCTAAGTTTACCAAGAACCTGGCTGTCATGATCTGGGGTACGGAGACCCTGAAGAACCGCAGCGTCACTGGAGTGGCCACCAAGAAGAAGAAAGACGCCTTGCCCAAACCGCCACTATCCCCCAGCAAGCTGAAGATAGTCAGAGGTAAGACTCTCAGCCACACTGCACACAACATGCGTCCATCAAATTGGAATGTCAATGCTGTCTGCATTAGCACCGTCAAGCATCAAGGCAGAGTCAAGTAAACAATGTACAAACCATGGACCAATCAAGATGCATCTGTGCACTGTGAGTCACAGCGGAGTTTTGGGGTATGCTTGTCTTTAACTATATATATGAGTTTATTTGTTAACTATTTTATCGCGGCTAGCTGTTAGCATAAATTAAGTTAACCTGTGCCACCATCAGCGTTCACTTTAAGAGAAGGAGTTTTCACCCCCCGCCAGCCCCATACACACTCAATACATGCTCTCATTAGCATTAGCGCACACTGTTTACCTGTCGCCAGAAACGTGTACATGCCATGCCGAGAGAGATGCGGTACAAAGTCACAAATGACATCCAAAATTTGGATGGCAGAAGATCCACCAAGGACAGCTCTTCTGGATTCCGACTTATGGAGGTTTGAAAATCCTTCTTTGAACTGCGATAAACGGACATCAGATGTAACGTCCCATAGCTGGTGGTGACGGAGGAGTTGCATAGCAACCGGATCTATTGTTAAAAGCTGCCGTGGGGCTCAACCATTATATACATGGAGTATACGTTGGGGTCTGTATATATCATAGAGCTATAAAGGATAGAGACCGAACCAAACCGGAGTGTTAGCCCCGCCCCCCGCTATTCATTTCAGTGGAAGTTGCTCAGTGGCGTTTTGAAGCACCCGGAAGACTGCCGGAAGTATAATTATAACTCAATGGCTCGAGCGAGTGGAAGTTTAGCCTAGCCTAGCCCCGGACCTCAATTTTGAGGTCCGGGCTTACGCACGTGATGTCATAAACGTCCGTCCACCTCCATTAAGGCACTGCAATTCCACATTTCGCCAGTAGGTAGTGGCATCTTCAACGTTGGATAGCGTTACTGGGGGCTTGGTATATATACGGACCTAGCAAATGTAAAAAACGGTGAAATATATAGTTTTTTTTGTTGTTGTTATTATAGACCTCTCTGGAATTCTTAATGGAGCTGCACAGGACCCTTTGGGAGAGACAGTCAAAGGGTGCTGTAGTACCAGGGAGAGGCAGGATTTCCTGAGGCAAACGTCAAAAAAAATAGAGACAGGACATCTGTCAATGCGCCAGGGAAAAGAGGCACTCGCCTCACCTTTTGACGCTTGGTTTGGACAGGCTAATCTTTTTAATAATGAGAATGAGAGTCTGGCATTTGATGCTATGCATGCAGATAGCATAGCACAAATCAACCTGAATTCATTAAGGTAGAAATATAGTCAATTTTTTGTAAAATGTTATGGAAATGTCATGGAAATGTTTTGGAATTTCATTGGTAAAAAGGCACGGGAACCCTTTTTTAACATAAACGTTTGCATGTGCAAATCAGATTAATTATTATCAATATTAATTAAACACCTTGGTTTCCAATGCAGGGCAAGAAAGTATGTTGTTTTGCCCATTGGCCATGATGGGTACCATAAGTAACCTGCCACATATTCTATAAGCTTGCCAAGGTACTGATAAAGAAGACATCTTTCCCAGCTAGATTTGTTTAAGCATTTGTCGTGGAACCGTTAATTTCCCACCCTGTTCACCATTTGCTTTTAAACAAATGTATGAATTAATTAATGTACCATTGTAAGCACTTTGAGTAGGCACGTTACGTAGTGCATAGAAAAGCCCTGACTTCTCTCACTTTCTTCGCCCCCAGAGTGTCTCTACGACCGAGTATCTCAAGAGACGGCAGACAGTGCAGAGATCACGCAGAGATTGTCCAAAGTGAACAAATACATCTGTGAAAAGATCATGGACATTAACAAGTCCATCAAGAATGAGGAGCGACGGGAATCCAAGCTGCTCATAAGACAAACCGTCAAGATGGAAAACTTCACCTATGATGGCATGTAGTGTTCATCTGTTGTCACGCCAGCGCCTTCTACCCCCTCTGTGGACTGCCAGACAAAGATGAGGGGAACTTGGGCAACGAGGAAGGTGTTTATTGCAGTTAAGGGTTTGTTAATTTAACACTTCATACTGAGTGATGAACAGAATCCCTTCTTCTCTGAAATGGAACAGTCCCTATTGGTCAGTTGGCTAGCTAGCAGACAGCTTTACCCACCCAGTATGACTGCATTAGTTTGAGTCAGACAAACTGGTGTTTTATTTTTTTTAATATATGCTTTTAAATGGTGGAGGTGTGGAAACATGGATTTTCAAGGTGTGTGTTTGCATGAGGAAGAACAGAGTGATAGAGTTAGAAAATATATCAGTGCTCAAGCTATTGTTCTGTGTCAGAACATAATTTAGAGTCCTTAAACTCTGTAGAATTAAGAGATTATTTAACTGGATATACTCTTCTGATGCTATGGATGACGATGCTAGCTTGTGTGTTGACTAAGTAAGATGTGGAAGAGATGTGCAAGCCATTTTAGTGGCTGATCACTGGATGCAGGATGTTTGAGTGTGTACTATTGGTACCTAATACTTAATGCATGGAATTAAGAAAGTTATGGTGAATAACTAGAAGCACTTTTAAAGCAAGAGATGAGATACACAAGTCTTAATTGGCAATAGCCATATTGCACAGACATTCTGTTGCCCCTAGAGATTAAATCTTAGTCTCGCCTTGCCAGACGATCAGAGGTCTCTGCCTGAAAGCCAAACATGTCACCACCCCAACGACTTTGGATTGGTTCAGACATGCCGTTTTCTTTTTCTTTTTTCAGTTCTCCAAATTGTTTCTACCCAGTTTCAGCAACAAAAGCTGGGAGATTGTCCTCAGTCTCTAGTTTACCAAAGTTTTTAGAGACCGATGTGTGAGACTCAGTGAGTGGTCATTCTCATTTTGGCCATACAGTTCTGTAGCATAGCGTTGTTGAAGAGTGGTCGAGTATGTGCCGACATCCTGGCACACATGCTTTCTGATCTGATGTCCTTTATTGATTTGTCTGTTGTTGTTTTACTCAGATATGAAAGAATAGTCATTTAACTCCCCCCCCCCCCCCACACACACACTTACCGGCAAACATGTCTATGATTAATCAGAAAAGGGGAAAGGACTCTCCAACCAGATGTCATGTTCTAGTGTTACTCTTAATCAAAGCTCTTCCCTACAGACATCGACTGTTTAAGGAGTTGTACAGAGGTAAAGGCATATTGATGCCTAGAAAGGCCTTATAATGGATTTGGCAATCACTGGGGGTCTGTGTGTGCCCCTGGATTTTCTAGTAAGCTGTGATTGTAAATATACAGTAAGCATAAGATGAAGCTTCACCTGCACTTTGCTGTGAGAATGTAAAGAGGTAGCTAGGTACTGTATTTTCTATTTGAATCCACACCATTGACTCAAGCTGAGCTGGGTCACATTGCATTATAGTCCCTTTGGGCCACACAGCTGGAGCTTTGTGAGATGAGACTAAGGAGAGTGTGGAGCGCTGTCCTTAGTGTGGAGCCGTGTTAGCCGTGGGTAAAGCTGTCTGAGGCACTATCCTGTGCCGCCAGTGTTCTCGTCTAGACCCCCTTGTCTTTTTTAAGCTGCACCACAGGGGAACTGAGTAAGGTCGCTCTAGTGACAACTTCCTGTGAGCCATGCCAACGGAACTTTGGAAGATATCCTTTTTTTCTCTTTAAGTTTTCATATTTTCTTTTTTTTTCTCCTTTCTCTTATTTTTGTTTTGAGCCCACATGGTTTGTGGTGGCTGGCTGTCTGCAGGCTGGAACTAAATGCTGCAGATTGAAATCTCAACTGTGACCTAGCTGTAGCTAACTGTGAATCTGCTGCAGAGCTGCCAGTCAAGCCTTTTCTTATCCTCACACCCTTCTACATTTGTGTTTGTTGGTTGGTTTACGTCTGTCTGGATTTTTGTTATTTCTTACACTTCCATCAATATTTTGTTGTTACCATGTTCAAAGATATTTTAGTGTACATAAAAAATGCATCTTTCTATTTTTCACCAAACATAAATATTTCAGTTTCCAGTTCTGTTATTACCATTTTAACTCTGTTGTATATTTTTTGTTTGTTTATTTGATTGATATTGTAATTTCTTTGTTAACTGGCTTTTTCTTTTTTCCTTCAGGAATTGTTGGCTTTAAGCTTGATATTGTATCCGATTGTAGATCACTGTTTATCTACAAACAAAAAGAGAAAATAGTAACGCTCCCTTCCCCTGCCTAAATGATCTCCTTGTAAAACATGAGAGATTAGATGAGGCTACCCTTGACATGATGGTACTTATATTGTACCACAGTTATAAATAAGTTATTCAATAAGCCCCACTTAGGCTATGCTCTTGATTTGATTTCTATTGGTCTACCACAGGAAGACAATACAAAAGTTCTGCATTGTTGCATTGTTAAACCATGTTAAATTAGCAGTCTACATGCAGTAGGTGACACAAATAATTTACATTTAATGCACTTTAAAACATCTGGACAATTTGTCGAATCTTAACAAATTTTATTCACAGTATTCGTCCAAAACGTTTATTTTCTTTTAATTATTTCTTACTTTTTTATGCGTTCCTTTAATTACGAGGAAAATAAGGCCCAACAATCAATGTTATTATTAAGCACCTTAAAACGACACCAGACTGTGGTGAGTTTTAGACTTCTGATTTGTTTTGGGGGTTTTTTGTATGGGAAGAACGAGTTGTGGGAAAAAGAGAGGGTTATGTTTTGCCATATTTTACAACTTAACAACAAGTTATGGGGTGTTTCAAACACCAGGCTTCCGTACGTCAACTGGATTCTGAAACTCCAACATGGCTCCCTCTTACTTGACCCATAATGGTTTATCCTGGCAAATGGGTGAACAAAAAAAACTCTACTGTCAACTTGCTTGGCTTTCTAGTTTATCTACTCCTCTAAAGCTCTTTAACAATGAAATGTGTACGCTGGCTGGATTATGTGCTTTAACTGAATGTGTCAAGATGCTGGGTGTGTACAGATATGAGGTATATATACAGTATATACAGTAAATATAAATACATATAGAATAGATTAATAGATAGATAGATGATAGTGTATTTTTTATGGATGACTGGTAATAATATGCCAAAGTATTGAATCCCAAGATAAAGGTAAAGGTAGGGGACGCTGACTGAAGAATCAGCAGGGTTTGCACAAAAAATGTCTCTCGAGAGGGTTTTAGAGCAGCAGCAGAGATAAAAATTTGCTATATGTATTATTTTTTTGTCTTCTAAAATATATCCCTTATTCATGGTGTCCTTGTTTAAACTACATGCACTTGCAGCTTTTACATAGTGTTTAAAACAAGTCTGCTGTGTATAGTCCCACCTCGCTGAAATTATGTGACACGTTGTCATTGCAGTTGTTGTCTCTCTTTGTTTTCTCTGATGCCAAAGGGGATGCAGTTTAAACAGTACTTAATATAGAGTATTAATAGAACTATTACATCACCTGTATAATGTTAACATCTTTGTCAAAGGCTAGTTTCTTTGAGCTCGATTAAGCCTAATCCTTTAACTAAAACCATCTTCAGAGGATAATCTCTGTTTCTAAAGTATGCTTTTAACCCAGATTTGGCTTTCTCTGTGTGAAGCCAGCCCATGTTGGATGTAGTGAGTCACATGCTGAGGACCAGTTTGGTATAGCAGAACATCAGCAACATAACATTGAACACGCACACACACACACGTATACACACTGGCAGAACCATTGATTGATGTTGCCATTAATGGCTCTATAACATGCCACCATACTGCCCAGTGCTCTTCACAATGGCTTTTCAATAGAAAGGTAGGGACATCACTTACTCTGTGTTCCCTGTCCAGTGTTATACCGACCGTATATAAGTATATATATTAAAAAAATAAGTGTCCTGTTCAGCTAATTGTGGCATGGACTGGATATAGGAGAGAAAAAATTTAGAAGAAAATAGTATTTCTGCCAGGTCATCTTTGCTTGCCATTTTTGCTTAACGTGTTAACACACATCCTGTCAAAGTGAGTAATCTTTGTGTTGCCTTTTGACAGGTTTATAGGAGATATCAGTCTTAGCAGCACTGTGTGAAACGGGATCAGGAACTTGCATCCAACAGTTCTCTGAGTTTTTAAACAACTACCTAAGACCCATTACTGTTTAAGCCTCAGATACAATGTCAAACTTACTCCAAATAAGACAGTCAGGAAAGGAAACATTGTGGGCTTATTATTATGTTTTTTCTTACAGTAACTGTGGGCATTCAAGGCTCTACAGTGATATATTGTATACAATCCACAAACCGGTTCTACTTCATCTAGCTTCACCGTCCTACCTCATTGCTACTCTGGTGTTAGTTTGTTAGTGACTGTAAACGATGTATGTATATTTTAGGAAAGCTATACCTGATTACTCTTCTCTCAACCTGTACAGCATATAAAACTTATAAAACACCTCAGTACACAAGAATATAATTCTTAAGGTGTAAAAAACAAAGTTTTATGACCTGCTTTTAAGACGCTGCTGTGAAGGGGTGTCTGCGTGAGGGGTGGGGGGGTCGTCTGTGATAATGTATCTCTGCTCTTTGCTATGTTGTGCAGTTGATTAGTGGGCGTTGTTCTGTCTGTGTTCCGCTTTCTCAGATTTTTACTGGTTGATGGTGCTACCAGCAAACAGGTTCTTGAACCGATATGTCTCTCTCTGACCTCAAATGGTGCTACGTTTTTTCTATGTTTTTATTCCACATTCAGCTATTTTATTCAGGTGTGTGAATTACCCATATCCCACCAAGCAAATCGAATTTTAAGCCAAACTTTTTAGCAGAGTGATTAACCACCATAGTATCCAACGACTGCTATCCATCCAAATATTGTAGCTAGTTAGTTATATTATATTCTCAGCTGTGAGTATCAACCGTACCTCAAAACCTGCCGTTTCTCAATGGATGCATCTGCTTCTAGAACTCCCTTGTGTCTGCCGATTGTATAGTACATTGTCAAAGTATATTATGGAAATATGCATATATTAAAGTTGAGTAGACTTGGCTATACATCATTCTCAAGTGTCTTTAGAACAGTGACACTGTTCGATGTGGCATACTAGGTTGGCTTTCCTTAAAGCCCAAACCACACCAATGATTTGCCACGCAACTCCTTGCAACATGCAACTACATGCAACCATTATCAACCAATGGCAGATGCAAGGAGTTGCATTGTTGTGGTTGACCTTAAATCTGTTTTGTTGCAAGGAGTTGCGACTAGTTGCAACTGGTGTGGTTTGGACTTGAGTCTGAATTATACTTGGTTGTGCACTGGTGTCACGCACCAATTATAGATTCCCACGCTCATAAAGCATAGGAACACATGTATAGCTAAAAGATCTGCTATATTCGTTGCACTACAAAGTATAACTCAGACATTACAAAATCTCATTATAGTATCTGTAGATTTGGTCCGCAGCAAAGTGTTTTGTTTCTTATGTCATTGCAGTAGTTCAACACAGCTTGTGTTCAGAGGGGGACTATTCACTTGATAGTTCCTGCTCTGTAAAATCCTTGGTGTTAAATGGATTTAGAGTTATATTCAGTATGTGTACAGTGTGAAAAACAGTTATAAAAACCAATGACCTGTTTGAAATCCAATTGAGTTGTTAATGTACTACATGTATGTACCAAAGAGGGCCTTTTCTGAGAGAGAATGAAACACACTAAGATTATTGAAGAACTTCCATGGTGACAAACTCTAGTCTAAGGGATCTGTTGGATTATTATTGGTCAACAAAACATTGACAATAATGTTTTGATTGGACCCCTGATGAAATGCTGGTTTTATCTGATCACAAGCTGTGTGCTCCCTGCTTATCAATCGCCCTTTGATGTCCCTCCACCTTGCTGCTGAATATAGAAATATCTGAAAGATATACGTATGAAAATGTTCTTATCAATATTCTCTCTTTTTTTTTTAAGATGTCATTTATGTTTCTCATGAATTACTGTGAACCAGAGTGGTAGATGCATCACAGTAAAGCAAATGGGCTATATAAGATCAAGGACATTAATCACACTTCAAGTGCTAAATATGTACAGTGGAGTCTAATGGTTAATATACTGTATATGACCGTGTCAGGCAACGGAAAAACTACAAGCTTGTAGAATTTTGGCAAAATATATAAATCTAAGCCTTAGAAGTCCACTGAACCAGTGCACCAAAGTATTTGAAGTGTGTAATTGTCCAGTATAGCGTTGCTGTATCTGTCAATACACATATGTATGTATTTATTCTCTACTTTGACCATGTCTGTGAGTGTGAAATGTGCTGAGGAATCTCTCACAGCTTGAGAGCCAGGGGTTTAGATATGGAAGGGTTGGTGTACTTGGAAACATACAAGACCTTTCTTTTCACCAGCTTCATGCAAGTCTATAGCTTGACTGCCGGGGGAAATTGGCCAGTCAGTTTGACAACATTTGTAAATGTGTTGCTGTCAATGCCTGGTCGGAAAATCAGTGCGAGCTTTAGTCAATTCCTCAGACTGTCACAGTCCTGGCTGAACTGGCCAGCACTGAACCAAGAGCAGCCCAGTGCTGTGTGTGTATGAGTGAGTGTATGTAAAGAGAGATCGAGGGAGATTGAGAAAAAGGGAGAGATTGAATTTGGATTTGTAAATGTGTCTACAGACCCCTGAGAAACTGAGCCAGAGGGACAAAAGTGTGACTTTTCAAATCTGTACAGAACGGATTAATCCTTTCCTACTTCTGAACGTTACTGCTCTGGTATATAATGTACCTGTCTATAATAGCTGGTCTAACTGTAACGCAGGGAACACCAGAGGCCTGTCTTGGAGAGTGATTACCAATGGTTACAATTGATATGCCACCATGTTGCAAAAGTGACAACAAAAAGAAATATCACATTTCTCCTTAATATAATAATAATATATCCACAAAACATATCTGATGTCTTTGTGCTGGTAATGTGTAATTATATCATACAAAGGTGGGGAAATATAAGAGAAAGTCATATGAATGTGTCTCCTCTAATTGCCAATTTGTGAACGTGGCTGCGTGTCCATAACAGAAAATTGCTCTTTGGTAAAGATTTGGATGGTGGGAGTATGTATGGTGTATTCCTGATTTTATGACCATTGTGGCAAAAAAAAAAAAAAAGGATTTGAACCTCTGGATGTTGATCCTGGGAGTGAGATTGAACTCTCCATGACTCCATCAACTTCTGAACTACACAATGGCATCCCTACATGTTCATAAATTGTAATAAAGTGTTATAGAAAAAATGTACATGTCTTTGCTAAAAACCGGTCACACCTCCTGCTATGCGAACAACTCTTTGACGCTTAGCATCCTGTTCTGTTTTGTTCTGTTCTGTGTTTCTCTTGCTGCAGTCAGGTACACCTGTTTAATGTACAGATCAACAAAAATAAATTGAGACTTTTATTCTATCAGCACAAGCCTATTATCTTCATTGTTGGTGATCTGTTCTTTCTGCCAACATTTTTAACATTTAATGTATAGACAGTTATGTCCATGTCATGAAGTAAGATATAATATGGTGTTCAAAAAATGTTCTCCTTTGCAGTGCTATAAGATCACATTTGAGGGTCAAAACAAATTAACATACAGTATAAACATTCCCCTTAAAAAACATGTAAAATAAGAGGTTAAAGGAGTATAATGGTATAGCTATACGGTACTATTGGTGCAAAACCTTATATGTGTAAGCTTTTTAGGAACTACTGTATAAGAACAGTGTAGTTATTGCGGCCATAGCTGAGTGGTTTGTGAGCCAGAGGCCCTGGTTGTCCCATGTTGGATGCCAGGCCAGAAATGTGTTCATGTGTGCCTGACCAAGACTCTTAACCCTTAATTGCTCCCCAAGCGCCATAGAATGGCTGCTGCTGAGCACTCATCCTATAGTTATAGGATGGCTGCTCAGTGCTCTATAGTAGTGAGCAGCCATCCTATAGTTATAGGATGGCTGCTCAGTGCTCTAGTGAGCACCCATCCTATAGTTATAGGATGGCTGCTCAGTGCTCTAGTGAGCACCCATCCTATAGTTATAGGATGGCTGCTCAGTGCTCTATAGTAGTGAGCAGCCATCCTATAGTTATAGGATGGCTGCTCAGTGCTCTAGTGAGCACCCATCCTATAGTTATAGGATGGCTGCTCAGTGCTCTATAGTAGTGAGCAGCCATCCTATAGTTATAGGATGGCTGCTCAGTGCTCTATAGTAGTGAGCAGCCATCCTATAGTTATAGGATGGCTGCTTACTGCTCTATAGTAGTGAGCACCCATCCTATAGTTATAAGATGGCTGCTCAGTGCTCTAGTGAGCACCCATCCTATAGTTATAGGATGGCTGCTCAGTGCTCTAGTGAGCAGCCATCCTATAGTTATAGGATGGCTGCTTACTGCCCAATGTTAGTGAGCAGCCATCCTATAGTTATAGGGTGGCTGCTCAGTGCTCTATAGTAGTGAGCACCCATCCTATAGTTATAGGGTGGCTGCTCAGTGCTCTATAGTAGTGAGCACCCATCCTATAGTTATAGGGTGGCTGCTCAGTGCTCTAGTGAGCACCCATCCTATAGTTATAGGATGGCTGCTTACTGCTCTATAGTAGTGAGCAGCCATCCTATAGTTATAGGGTGGCTGCTCAGTGCTCTATAGTAGTGAGCAGCCATCCTATAGTTATAGGGTGGCTGCTCAGTGCTCTATAGTAGTGAGCAGCCATCCTATAGTTATAGGGTGGCTGCTCAGTGCTCTATAGTAGTGAGCACCCATCCTATAGTTATAGGATGGCTGCTTACTGCTCTATAGTAGTGAGCAGCCATCCTATAGTTATAGGGTGGCTGCTCAGTGCTCTATAGTAGTGAGCACCCATCCTAATCTGAATTTGTGCTCTGCATGTTATTTGCAGAGTTCACATTTCATGCATGTATGTGCACAAAAATAGGTGACAAGCTCAAGGAGTGGGGACTATTCTATTCTATATAGGCCTACTTTAGACCCATATGCTATATTTCTTTAGATTCTACAAAGTAAAAGTGACATTTATTTAATTAATCGGATGATTACGAAACCTTTAACACAACTAGAGGACCCTGTGAACTTTTAACACAACTAGAGGACCCTGTGAACATTAAATTCAAGTGACAGAATCTAAAATTGGAGTCACAAGGTTTTCAAACAGTGCTTTTTGAACACCAACTTATTCAGTCTCACAACACCATGACGCCACCCAAGCAGATGGATATCCAAGCAGACAGAGTAAGATGAGTTCTCGTGTTATTTCCCAGACAGCTACGCAAATAAGTGTGTGTGCTCTTAGTATTACTCCCATTTCACACCACATCTGACAACAACCTTCCTTCCACATGGGCTCTGAACTCAACTTCAATCACAGCCAAAATCAATCCACCCTTCCCCTTCACATCCCCTGTGGCGTCTTTGACCCTAGATTTGGGTTTGAGGTGTGTGTGCGTGTGTGCATACGTACGCGTACATGAGTGTGTTGACCTGCAGTGAAGGGTGAGGATTAACAGGCGGATTGATCTCGGTGTCATCCCTGAGATACCCAGACAGTAGAGACCATGAATTCATTCTCTCAGCTGCTTTGCTGCCAGCCAATGGCAATGCCTTATGTACAGTAACGCAGTAACGTTGTCCCATAAAGATTGGATTTAAATATATAATAAGTAGATAAGATATAGTAGAAGTGATAGAAACCAAATCAGATTTCAAGCTTATATCTTTATACTTATTCTAGCATGCAATACTTTAATACCATTAATACGGCAACCTGGAGTTGTTCATAGTTGAGCCGCATGTTGGCCTTACCAGACTGGACACCCAAGGGCAGAGATTATGTTTCCACCCATGTCCCTCTGTTTGTCTGTGTGTGTGTGTGCGTGCATGCGTGCGACCATGCATGCGTGCGTGCGTGCGTGCCCAGGAAGTACCTCCACCCCAAATACAAAATCTCACCAGATATACACAAACCTCTATACATTAATAGACAAGCTGGTCTAAAACATTACAAGGCATATTGTAATAAAATAAGAGTATCTCTATTCAGTTATCTTAGAATAGGCCTTATAATGTTGTAGACCAATGTTAAGGCTATTCTTTAAGTGCCGAACTTGTACTGTCAGATATTTTTGCTATTTGTCGTATGACAAATTATATAGGTCTTATGTGGTTAACCAGGTTATGCTTACTCCGATTATTATTCAATTATGATGATTAACAAAAGGTTAGGGTGTTGATGTGACAGTTGCTGTTGTCTTGGCATTTTCTTAATCGTGTTAAGATCAGATTTTTCGGGTCAATGTTGTAAATTTGCCTCCCTTTCCCTTGCGAACAGACGCTTACTCCTGCTCATCTCTCTGCTCCTCTCTCCTGTCTGGCACACTAATGCATTTCCATATATTATTGCCTCTGTAAGCAAGTGTGCCGTGTGCCCAGGCCCTTCCTGCAGCCCAAGGGGACTGCTCAATGTCATTATTGCTATGGCCTGCCACATGCCTGTAATGTATTGCTGCCTGGCTTTATTGGCAGCGCGATGATTCAGTGAAACTGATGATGGATCGGTGCTGGCTCGGTCTAGCTGGGCTGGGCTGGGTCAGGCCGGGTTGGGCTCTGCAGTGCCACTGTCTCAGAACACCATGTCCTTTCTCCAAACTGCAGGCTAGAAGGAGTGCATTTAGGTCTCTCTCTCTCTCACACACACACACGCGCACACACACACACACACACACACACACACACACACATGCGCGCACACGCGCACGCACACAAAAACGAATGAATATGATCATCCTACTGCTTTCACGGAGCTGCCTGGAACATTGTCTAATTCATCGTGACTGATTTGTTTTCCCTTTTACTTCCTTGCCTTTACCAGGCAGTGCTGCATAATGGTGGTTGTGATTATCTTTATGACTTTGTTGCCATGTGTGAATGTGAAAACAGAACTTGGAACAGGCTGCCTTTGTTGCTTCTTGGAAGGGGACGTGATTGTGCAGGTGGCTGCATGTCTCCCCGTGCACGGTGCATATTGACTTGGTACACCACGACATGACAATGGAGCATATGGGAGAGATCATCATTGGGCACAATGATGTGTGCACACACGCACACACGCACGCACGCACACACACACACACACATTACACACTAGCCCTCCTCCTTGTTTCTGAGCATATACAGCATACATGGACAGCTGTTTTGCTCCTTCAGTGGACCGTCTCCTCTAGGCTGTCCTTATACTGAAGCACTGGCCCACTTGTTGAGACTGCTGTATTTCTTATAGCAAACACTGTGATTCATAATGGGTTAAGTTGGTTCAGCAGTTGTGGCTTTCAGATGTCCTCAGTGCCTAGAGGGTAGCTGTTTGTATGATTTGGGGTTTTCCTGAAATACAGTTATAACTTCAGGTGTTTCTGATTCAGACTTCTATAGCCACAGCTTTTGTTGCCCTCAGTCAAGATTTTCTCGTCTCGGTTATGATGTAAGTTACACAGTATATTAATATAACCATGAGGTACATGTGTAAATCCTATTAAAACTGTGAAAGTGTGCTTTGTACAAACAAATTATTATTATTAACAAATTATTATTATTACAAATAATATATATTACAAAATGTATTACTGTCTGTCCGTCCGTCCGACCGACCGACCGACCGAACGTTAGTTAGTTAACAGTACATTTCTAGCAGCTATGAACAAATTTGCACAACACTTTGAGGAAAGGCTGGTCATGGGCCAAAGAAGAACCAATGAATCTTCCATGCTGATTGCACACAAGGAGGTGTGGCCAGTCACAGAAACACACATAACTTGTGAACAGATGAACATAACACCGCAACGCTTTGAAAAAGGTTTATCATGGGTCCAGGAAGAACAGATTAACTGGTCACATGCATCATTAAGTTATATTGGCCAAAAGGGGAAGTGGCGCCAGAAGCATCGCAACACGTTACAGACAAACTGCCACCTTGGCAGAGGTCTGTGCTCTGCTGAGCACATGTTCCACTGCTGGAAAGTAACTGCAGTAAGTAGTAAGTACTTGTACTCAAGTGCTGTATACTTCAGTACAATGTTTAGGTGTTTTGACTTTACTTGAGTGTTTCCAATTTTCAATAGGCTACTTGTACTTCTACTCCATTACGTCTCAGAGGCAAATATTGTACTTTTTACTCCACTACAATAATTGAATCTTGAGTTACTATACTTGCTATATGAAAATAGTCGATCTATAGCCTTGTAGATCTGCTATTTTCCAAAGATCTTTATACATTTTTAAATGGGACATTTTGCATAATGAGTACTTTGTTGTACTTTAAGTACGTTTTGATGCCAATACTTTTGTACTTTTACTCAAGTACATACTGAATTCCAGACTACTTGTAACAGAGTAGGCTACTTCTACATTGTGGAATTGATACGATTACTTAAGTAAAACGTCTCAGTACGTCTTCCACCACGGACATTTTCGTAGTTGTGTAACCCCCCCCCCCCCCCAGAAAAAGGTACACCATAATCAGTTTTGATCTCCATACAGTAATTTACATATCATTCATTTACAGACACTACATCTTACACACTACATACATCTTTCAACACAATACGTGTGAAGTGTGTGGGTGGGTGTGTATCCGGATGTGTCACTGTGGGGCCAAGAATATTGTTATAAATCATAAATGATCTATTTTTTCTTATTCCCATCTCTGCGCTGCTATATTTGTCTGAAAAGAGACTGCAGGGTTAATAGACATATGAATTTGGTTCTAATGAATTCTGCCTTTGGTCTTCAAAGTCATTAATGCACATGGAGGAGTATGC
The DNA here is from genome assembly GCF_964188405.1 of Protomyctophum parallelum. Classification (NCBI taxonomy): domain Eukaryota; kingdom Metazoa; phylum Chordata; class Actinopteri; order Myctophiformes; family Myctophidae; genus Protomyctophum; species Protomyctophum parallelum. Next base: position 26,211,115 of record NC_139701.1, on the reverse strand, counting down.
CAATCATGTCCACAGAACACTGGGGCTCTGCTTTTTGTCTCCACCAGGCCGAAGGCATGTGGGGAGAGTATGTTTTGCACTCCGTCCGCCCGTGTGTCCGTCCGTCCGTCCGTCCGTGTGTCCGTCCGTCCGTCCGTCCGTGTGTCCGTGAGCAGCTAATCTCGGCCACCGTTAACCCGGTCGATGCCACATTTTGCACACACACTCCCTGGATGCCAACGATGAACCTCTGCCCCAAACTTTCCAGAACGGCCTGTTATAGCGCCACCAGGAGGCCGCTTTGTGCAAAACAAGTTTTTGCACAGTACACCTACAGATTTTGTCCAAACATCACGCAAATTGGTACACAGTCTCTCTAGAGCCATTCAACGAAACCGGTCTTTCAGATTTCTCAGACTCCATCCTGATTGGTTAAGATTGGCTTCCAAAGTTCACAGGAGTGCTCAGTTTCAAACAAAATGCTGCAAATCATGAACACATCGCGTGATTTCCGTGAAATTGTGCACCCACATTCCCACTAGGCCGAGGACGAAATTCCACATGAACAATTTCAACTCAGACTCAAGGTGGCGCTATAACTGGCCGAAAAGTGTTTTACCTCTAACTGCACGATCTGTGGATAACTTTGTATGCCAACTCCCTAGAGGCCAAGGAAAAACCTTTGCCTGGAATTTTTCACATCTGCTCTTTATAGCGCCACCAGGAGGCCGACATATGTAAAACACATTTTCTATTATTACTCCTTCAGATTTTATCCAAATTTCACGCAAATCGGTATACACTATCTCCATAGTCATGTGATCAACACGGAGCGCCACCATTTCCCATCTTCCATCCTGATTGGCTAAGATTGGCTTCCAAAGCTCACACGATTCGTCCATTTCGAAAAAAGGCCACAAATCACAAACACAGTGTGCAATTTCCGTTAAATTATACACGCACATTTTCACTAGGCCGAGGACGACATGCCACAATTTTTTCCTCAAAATCAGCCTCACGGTGGCGCTATAACAGGCCAATTCCTGTTTTTAGCTATAACTGCATCGATCTGTATACAACTTATGTATGCACACATGGAAAAACATTGTACCTGCATCCCTCCAACACCAACCTCCGGGCCAAATCTTCCTCAACAGCCTGTTATAGCGCCACCATGAGGCCACAACCTGACCTGCCCTGGTGGAGACCTGTGCCGATTGGCACTTTGTCTAGTTCCCTCTCTTTTTTCCCCATCCGTCCGTCCAGCCGTCACAGTCAGTAACAAAACTGAACACAATGCAATCATCAGTGTTCATTTATGTCCATTTACAGTAGTTGTATTTGTACACTAAATGAGATGAATTGAAACTGAAGATTTTACTGTGAATATTTAAAGCACCATATACATAACGTGACGTACACTTTTCAAAGGGGGCTATATTTGAACCCACTTTATGAAAATGCTGCAGGGAGTTTCTATATGCCTACAGTAAACTCCTCTTGGAGGCATTGCTTTATATAGATTATGTGCAGGGACTTGCCACCCAAGGACCCTTTTTCACATTCTTCTGCTGGAGGTATTGAGCTTGTTTATACTTCCTCAAATCTGAGCTGTCACTAATACCTATCGTAAATTGGATACTTGCTTGCTTGAACCTGAAACAAATTTGTTTTTATTTGAGCAACAGTGGTGCGTGTGGCATGAGGCCTCTGATTAATTAGTTACATATTGAAATATCCAGTATTTTACATTACTTTAAAACGTGTCTAGAGGGTCATTTTAATTCATTGTTTGCATTTTGAAAAAGATTAACTGCTAAACATGTAAATGCATAAGGCACAGTGGCAAATGTATGTTGGGATATTACTTTGAAAATGCTATATCTTAGTTACAGTATAGTTTCAATTAAAAGTAATACAGTGTAAGATACCATTAGTTTTTGTGCCAAGTAATTTGTTATATTACTTTTGTGATTGCTGGGGTTATTGCACTGATAATGTTTTGGCAAAGCTCCGCGTTGTGTTGATCAGCATGTTCAGGTTCTGGAACCCATCAATGGATTAAATAGGCTTTCTCTCTCCCTCTCCACTCACTCCCTCTCTCCCTCTTTGGTAAATGGTGCATTTATATATAATGCCTTCATCCAAAGTGCTTTACAATGTGCATTACATTCACACATTCACACACCAGTGGAGAGAGGCAACCATGCAAGGCACCTGCCCATCAGGAGCAGTTAGAGGTTAAGTGTCTTGCTCAAGGACGACGAACTTAGAACCTTCTGATTCCCAAGTGCCCGCTCTGCCGTTCTCATGAGCCACTGCCGCCACACGCACGCACGCACGCACGCACGCACACACACACGCACGCACGCACGCACGCACGCACACACACACACACACACACACACACACACACACACACACACACACACACACACACACACACACACACACACACACACACACACACACACACACACACACGGGTGGGGGGGGCTTTCAAATGACTTCTATTAATTCAGATGGCTCCCCCAATTAACAAGATTCAAAGTGATGATGAATTTTTCATTCTCTGAGCATTTAAGCTAATTATGGCCCAAATGAGGCAGGTTGCGGTGTACCGCCATGGCGAGTGTTGAAAATGGCAGCCAATGTCACTGTCACAGTGCCACGCTGTACTGCCACCCTAATCACTGCAGCCACTTAATATTCATGTGACATTGCTCTCCTCTCGCCACCTCTGTCCTCTGCTCTGTCTGCTCTTCTCTCTTTTCTCCATCTCCTCTCCTCTCTTTTCCACCTCTGTCCTCTGCTCTGTCTGCTCTTCTCTCTTTTCTCCATCTCCTCTCCTCTCTTCTCCACCTCTGTCCTCTGCTCTGTCTGCTCTTCTCTCTTTTCTCCATCTCCTCTCCTCTCTTCTCCACCTCTGTCCTCTGCTCTGTCTGCTCTTCTCTCTTTTCTCCATCTCCTCTCCTCTCTTCTCCACCTCTGTCCTCTGCTCTGTCTGCTCTTCTCTCTTTTCCACCTCTGTCCTCTGCTCTGTCTGCTCTTCTCTCTTTTCCACCTCTGTCCTCTGCTCTGTCTGCTCTTCTCTCTTTTCCACCTCTGTCCTCTGCTCTGTCTGCTCTTCTCTCTTTTCCACCTCTGTCCTCTGCTCTGTCTTCACTTCTCTCTTTTCTCCACCTCTGTCCTCTGCTCTGTCTTCACTTCTCTCTTTTCTGCATCTCCACCTCTGTCCTCTGCTCTGTCTGCTCTTCTCTCTTTTCCACCTCTGTCCTCTGCTCTGTCTGCTCTTCTCTCTTTTCCACCTCTGTCCTCTGCTCTGTCTGCTCTTCTCTCTTTTCCACCTCTGTCCTCTGCTCTGTCTTCACTTCTCTCTTTTCTCCACCTCTGTCCTCTGCTCTGTCTGCTCTTCTCTCTTTTCTCCACCTCTGTCCTCTGCTCTGTCTGCTCTTCTCTCTTTTCTCTTTTCCACCTCTGTCCTCTGCTCTGTCTGCTCTTCTCTCTTTTCTCCACCTCTGTCCTCTGCTCTGTCTGCTCTTCTCTCTTTTCTCTTTTCCACCTCTGTCCTCTGCTCTGTCTGCTCTTCTCTCTTTTCTCTTTTCCACCTCTGTCCTCTGCTCTGTCTTCACTTCTCTCTTTTCTCCACCTCTGTCCTCTGCTCTGTCTGCTCTTCTCTCTTTTCTCTTTTCCACCTCTGTCCTCTGCTCTGTCTGCTCTTCTCTCTTTTCTCTTTTCCACCTCTGTCCTCTGCTCTGTCTTCACTTCTCTCTTTTCTCCACCTCCACCTCTGTCCTCTGCTCTGTCTTCACTTCTCTCTTTTCTCCACCTCCTCTCCTCTCTTTATGTTCTGTCTTCCCTCTATCGTCCCTTCCCTTCTCCTCTCCATGCACTGACCTTTAATTACCCCCCTGACACACGCACGCATGCACACACACACACACACACACACACACACACACACACACACACACACACACACACACACACACACACACACACACACACACACACACACACACACACACACACACACATGCACTCTCTCTCTCTCTCTCTCTCTTTTGCATTGTTGACGTGATGGCTCTAATGGAAATCAGCTAATTGCTCTAATAGCATTTTAATGATAATATAATGCAGTAAATAAAGCTTGTTACAAGCTCAGCAATTTTGTCACATTCCAAGGACAATCAATCCAGATCAAATAGAATATGCTCTCCTCCTTCATTGGGGAGTGAGATGTTCTTTCTCGCCCACGTGAGCAGAACCTGTAGGTACACAGGCACAGAAAACACATTAGCAGGGCAGCCAACATGTCAGTCAACAGCCCTCCAAAAGTCTCCCTAGCTGAACAAGAGCATACATGTCTACCCTCCCTCTGTGGATGGCCCCAGATGAACCTATAAATAAAAAAGAAGAGTGTAAAATGAGACGATTTAACTCACTGTGCATTGTAGAGTTGTGGTTTCGTATACCTGATACAAGTTTTATATGTGTGACGTTTGTGCCCAGTGGTTGTTTATACCATTACAATCATTTGATGTTTGATTTGTTTATCATAATCTCACCTTGAAATCTCCTAGAAATTAACATATCAGAGTTAATAGTTAAGGCTCCTTTGCTTGGTGACTGATCGTTAATCCCTTAGAGTAGATTCATATTGTGTTCACATTCTTTTGCACATCAAAGTTAAACCATCTATATAAATGAAAGGAAATGATCTGGAGCACGAAGCCAGAGTAGAGAGGGAGTGCCGCGAGAAAGAAAAACAATTTAATTTCTCTTTGTACATCCCACCAGTGGTCATTTAGCCTTCCGCTTTTATTTGAATGCTAATGTGAAACCAGCTAAACAGGCATGGCAAATCGGTTTGAGGACAGAGAGTGACTTCAAATAAGCCTCTGTGCTTCACAGATGTGAGAGTTTATCACTGTCGTTTCTCCCTCTGTCTTCAGAGAGAGAGGGGGGAGAGAGAGAGAGACAGAGAGGGTGATAGAGCTGGGCACTGATTGAGTGATGAGCTTGAGTATGATTTCTATGTGAGTGAAATTAATTAGGTTGGATAAATTATACCATTCAAAGCCAGTCTCCATGGAACCAGCACTGACACACAACACCACACCCACACACCAACATAATTAATTTCATAGGCATACATAAAATACAAATGTCACAGTCCTTAGTGAGTTTCTTGTTCTCCCTGATGAAGTATGTTTGTTTAGTGAAAGTTATTTCCCTCAGTTAGTCAAAGGTCTGATGAGTCAGTTTGACCCCAGATTGAATATAGATAACATTAACAAACCACATGGATTACCTGCCACTGTGCCACCAGAACTCCATCTCTCTCTCTCTGCAATGCGGAGGCCTGTTCTTTGATGTATACAGATAGTGTTGTCAATGAAAAAAGCATTAATGTTTCCAAGCCAGCTGTGTGGTGTGGAACACAGTGGAGCAGACTGTTCCATATCATCCTCATTAACCACGTAAACACTTAAACCCTCATTGACTGGAGTCCGTCTGGGCTCTACTCTTGTTCCCTTCCCCTCCTCTTTTACCCTCGAAATCTTCACACAGAAAGTAGCGAATCTAGCGGTGATGGATTGTCAGCTTGTTGATCTGCTATGTTTGCCAAAAGTTCCCCTATTTTTGCAGGACGTTCGCCTACTTTCGCCTATGTTCGCCTACTATGACATTCTCTTCAGCTTTTTATTAAACACAAAATGCATTTTCAGGTTGGGATACCAATTTTATCCAATCCGGATAGAGAACACAGTCAGGATACAGATGAAACATGTGCATTGTAAGTGATGACAAAGAAATGAGCAGACAAACTTATATAACACTTATATAACGCTATAATAATTAAGCTGATAAATGGAGAAATGGCTACTCTCTCCTGATCGTCACCTATTGAAAATGTGTTTCCTGTTTATTAAAGAGTTGGATAGACAGGGAAATGATTACTATCAGTCACAATATAGTGATTTAACCTTACTTTATGTTTTAACAAACATTTACCCTATACTTTAATATTAATTGATGGCGTGAGTGACCGGATGGGAACCGCAGTTCGAACCTGGGCTCCCCCAGAGTTAGTGTCGAAGTGTCCTTGAGCAAGACTCTGAACCCCAAATTGCTCCTGATGTGCAGGTTGGTGGTGCCTTGCATGGTTTCCCCCGGCATCGGTGTATGAATGTGTGTGTGAATGGGTGAACGTAATGTACAATCTCTGTAAAGCGCCTTGGATAAAGGAGCTATATAAATGCACCATTTACCATTTACAATCACCAAAATAGGGACACCAGGTTGAAAGTGGCTAAAGTCATAATGTGGCACCACATATTGATTTGCTAGTCCTGTTTATCTGAATAACCAGTATTATTATAAAGTATTCTCCTCTCTTAGAATGTCCTCTATATTCATGTACTGTAGAAAGACACGTTACAAAAACTACAAAGATAACAGTAAACGGGATAAGTTATTTACATGCTTTAATTGGCATATCTCAGCTTTGTTTCAGTTTGTTAGAATTATGCCCTCTATTAATGTAGAAAGAGAAGACTACAAACATAACAGATTTAGTTGGCTCATCGCAGGTATGTTTCAGTTTTTAACAATGCTTTATTCTGTGTTTTGTTTTTGTTTCTTGTCGACAATAGCTTGCTTCCTTGAATAGCCTTTCCCACATCACCTTGCAGTCACACTATACGCGTAAAAGGGGTACACAGAATTGTTGGCACGGAAGCCCATTGATCATTCATTTTGCTCGCTGTGTGACAAGAAGATTGCTAGCAATTATACCTGCGTTGTCAGTATTAGTGAGCTATATAGCTTTTCAGATGAAGTGAAAATACACTACCATCCATTAAACACAGATCGTTTGCCATCCTGCACCATAGCAAACTTACTATACTTGACACAGTGATGAAACTGCTGCCAGTTTTCCTGAAGCTACTGTATGATGAGTTGGAAAAATAGTTTTTCATTTCATTAAAATGTCACTTGATTCTTTAAAAGAAACTCATTTTACAAGCGGAAAGCTTCAACGTGCCAGTGGTGCACTATTTACGCTGTTAGCAGATCTGAGGCTGGCTGGCTGGCTGGATTCATTGCTCATATAATCACAATGTCCTGTCGTCTTTCACAAACTTCCTGTCACTCTGTCCTGTGTACAGTATATGCAGTGAAGCAAAAACTAAAAATATCCTCTTAAATTCTAAGGAAATCTTCCATATACAGTAAAATGTATAATGTATCCATTCGTAACTGAGAGTTAGCCAATGGAATGTAACCAGCCTCAGGACTACTACCTGTATGGAGTAGACCGCTATAGACCTACTGTACCTACTTTTACACACATTTTAAATGTAAGACCTTTTTCTTTTTTCTTTTTATTTATATTAAATAGTTTTGAGGAAAAATGCTGCTATTTGTCCCAAAATGACTGGAAAAGATTGGTGCTATTCGTTTATACCCTGTATAATAACATGTATATATAACGATGCAATGTGACATAGCTCTGTTTACTCAATGCTGTACCAATCCAACTGTATATACTTTCCCCATTTTCAACAGTTTTATTATATTTTGACACTTGCTTTGGCAATGTAAATGTATGTTTTCTCATGCCAATAAAGCTTCTTTGAATTGAATTGAATTGAATTGAAATTGTAAATTGAGTGAAAATTCAATGAAATTGAGTGTGCAAATGTAACCAACATTTGGTAAAATTGTACTCTCTCAGAGTTAAATTAATACAATGTACTGTGTAGTGCAAGCAGTACATTCCTGGCTGTCTGAAGGGGACCATGTGGGTGAGGACCAAAGTGTGACACTTGTCTGTCCTCCTCAGTGTCAACCTGGACCCCTGAGTCTGCCGGCCAAGGAGGTCACAGTCACAGACACCACCGCAACGCACATACAGTACACACACATGTTGTCCCAGCAGGCGTTGTTGACGGCCTGGTGTTAATGAGAGACTTGTTTAGAGCTGTCAGGTGACCGGAGGGAAGTTATGCAGTGTTCACAGCCTCCGCCATAGAAGCAACACACTGACGCACACACAAGCACACGCAGCGAAGGTACTTGAATTGAGGGAATGACCTTTGGATTGCATGCATTACATTGTATCACATGCAGAGAGGGAATAGCATACTGTACTTTGGGGGAAAGGGGGTTGTCTGATTCAGTGTCTTTGATATCCTTGTTTGTGCTGCAATTTAATTTGTTGTTCCTTGCCGAAGGCACCATTGTATATGGCTCTAATGGAATGAATACTTAAGATGTATATGTTCACTTCCAACAAGCCAACAAGACGTTTTATAGTGTTGGGGGCTTTGTCAGAGTACCCTGTCTGTGTCCCTTTTGTACCCACATGGAGATGTCTGTTTGTCTGTCTACCCGTATACCCTTTATGCCCATACTGTATATGAGCAGTCCTTGTCCCTTAGATGGCTATATTGGAATGCCTACAGTTTATATGGGATAACTGGATAGCCAAACTACTTGTACTCCCTCGAGTCCCTGCAGCTGCACTTGCCGAGTTTGAAGTCTGTTGGTGCCATATATGCACATGCCCATAGTGGTCGGATCTGTGGCTCTGGACAACCGGATCTCTGTATCTGCCAGACATTGTCCCTTTTATGCCCATATCTGGCCAATTTCAATATAGGATATCCACTGGGAAAGTTCCTCAAAGTGCCCACAGTGAGAGTGAGTTAGCCAGCTGTGGAGTGGGAATTGGTTGTGTTGGGAACCAAGCTGCACTCGCGTGCGTGCGAGTGCCTCCACTTGTGTTCACAGTTGTGCTTGTTTTCAAGTGCACATGCATGTGTGCACATGTGCGTAAGCAGAGGGAATGTGAGCTGACAGCCTGCCAGTAGCCTTGCACCTGCACACAGCAAGGTGTTAGTCCCGGACGTGGGTGGTTTAAGGATGCAGACAAGACATGGATGAAAAAAGACTTGAGAGGAGTTGGGGAGACACGGAGGGGACGTGACAGCAGCTGAGAGGTGGCCTGGATCTCTGGCAGTCACACATCCCCTATTTGTGTATTTATCTGTCAGGTGCGCACGTGTGTGTGTGTGTGTGTGTGTGTGTGTGTGTGTGTGTGTGTGTGTGTGTGTGTGCGTGCGTGCGTGCGTGCGTGCGTGCGTGCGTGCGTGCGTGCGTGCGTGCGTGCGTGCGTGCGTGCGTGCGTGCGTGCGTGCGTGCGTGCGTGCGTGCGTGCGTGCGTGCGTGTGTGTGTGTGTGTGTGTGTGTGTGTGTGTGTGTGTAATCTCTCCACATGCTCTCCACCAGAGGAAGAGAAAAGGTGCAGCTGTGTGACAACCAGGAGAGAAGAGCCAATTGGATTTGACACATTGTTTCATTGTTAGCCTGCAGCGTCTTAGCGGTGCCAGGGCCTCATTTGTCAGACTTAAGGAGATAGCGTTACGGTGTGACGTTACACTGTGTCACTGGAGCGTTACTCTGCCATCTCTCTCTCTCTCTCTCTCTCTCTCTCTCTCTCTCTCTCTCTCTCTCTCTCTCTCTCCGCCTGTGGATGGAAGAGCCTGGGATACTGCTGCCACTGCTGGGGCTGCTAACTGAAAACCACTTTAATTAGGGCTTTCAGTTAAGGGAGTGACAATATTGTGAAAGTTCTTCAACCGTGTGTGTGTGTGTGTGTGTGTGTGTGTGTGTGTGTGTGTGTGTGTGTGTGTGTGTGTGTGTGTGTGTGTGTGTGTGTGTGTGTGTGTGTGTGTGTGTGTGTGTGTGTGTGTGTGTGTGTGTGAGAGCGTGTGCGTGTGCGTGTGCGTGTGCATGTGCGTGTGTGTGTGTGTGTGTGTGTGTGTGTGTGTGTGTGTGTGTGTGTGTGTGCATGTGCGTGCATGTGCGTGTCTTTAACTCTGTCTGTCTGTTAGCCCGTATCTGCATTCCGTCTTGTCTGTGACTTCCGTTATGATCTTTTCTGAGACTTGTCAGCGTTCTGTCCTTTGGGCCTAAATATCTCACATGGATAGCATTGACCTTGCTCAGCAAATAGGAATTGAAAATCTCTTCTACGACGTTCAGTAACCGTTGTTAACCTTTTGGCCACCTCAGACAGTTTCTTTACAAGAAGTAATCTCTATAAAAGAGTAAACACCAGCACTCACAGACTCTTGTTTTAAGGCACTCTGTTTTATTATTCTTAGAAAAGTTGGCATGGTAGCTGCAGAGCAGCAACAACGAACACGTTTCGACCCTCAAGCCTTCATGAATGCTGATACAAACACAGGAAGTGACACCTTTTATTGTCTCCCTAGGTGAGACACCTTCCTCTATACCATGTAAACAACCATGACTACACAGCCAACATGTACCATGTAAACAACCATGACTACACAGCCAACATGTACCATGTAAACAACCATGACTACACAGCCAACACACCTTCCTCTATACCATGTAAACAACCATGACTACACAGCCAACATGTACCATGTAAACAACCATGACTACACAGCCAACACACCTTCCTCTATACCATGTAAACAACCATGACTACACAGCCAACATGTACCAAAAGTGCAACCTTCAATAAATTCAGCCACATAATTAACACAAGTAAGACGCGCAAACGCGGGAAGCGAACGCAGCTCGTGTGTGTGTGGTTGTGTGTGTGTGTGTGTGTGTGTGTGTGTGTGTGCTACAGCTGCGCCCTGTGTGTGTGTGTGTGTGTGTGTGCTACAGCTGCGCCCTGTGTGTGTGTGTGTGTGTGTGTGTGTGCTACAGCTGCGCCCTCTGGTGGCGGGCGGGTGGTGTAACAGCGGGACAGACACACAGACACACAGACACACAGACACACAGACATTCAGCCCTTGCTGTCATAGTAAGTGGCTCACTGCGTTCGCAACTAGACCTTGAATAAATATACATGCATACTATCAGAATATTTGGCTCATTTGTTCCATGTAAAGTTCAAAACGTTAGGCCGGCATAGAAAAACACTTCTGGGCTATAATAATATTCTAGGACACTGAGGCCCATCTGACTGAGTCCTAGAAGGAGGGGATTTAGGGGACTCAGTAAGATAAATATAAAATTACAAATAACATTTTAGGCAGCTAAGGTAGAATGAAATCATGTTAGGCTACTAGTGTCATTCAGTCTTAGGTGATTCACTTGTGCTTTATTTTAATTAATGTTTGGGCACAGAGCCTGGAAGTTCAATTCATATATTTATAAATTGAAGTTCATAATCATAACGAATAGGATTCATCACCAGACAGAACCGTGAGTGTTTTCTTGATGTCCACATCACGTTATTCCAACGGTAACAAAAGGTTTAATGTGGGCTGGTTCTTTTCTTTGTGAAACAAAGGTCCATTTGTGTCAGTCTCCTTCACAGGGTGTAGTTAGTAGACGATGTTTTAGCGTCCACAGAGCGGCGTCCTCTATCAACTTAGACGTGTCATACAATGACAGTGATTGCTGTGTAGATCAGGAGTCCATGCGATGCCTCTGTGACTTTAGAGATCCCATGGCCCGTCATGGTGAAACTGCAGCGTACCATATCAACTCGGGAGGTGCGTCAGGAACATCTTGGCTATCAGGTAGTATGTAGCTCTCACAACTCAAATATGACCTAAATATTCTGATACTATGCATATTTATTCAAGGACTCTGATGTCTAGTGTTAATTGTGTGTCTGAATATTCAAGGTTGCACTTTTGGTACATGCATTGGCTGTGTAGTCATGGTTGTTTACATGGTACATGTTGGCTGTGTAGTCATGGTTGTTTACATGGTACATGTTACATGGTACATGTTGGCTGTGTAGTCATGGTTGTTTACATGGTACATGTTACATGTTACATGGTACATGTTGGCTGTGTAGTCATGGTTGTTTACATGGTACATGTTACATGGTACATGTTGGCTGTGTAGTCATGGTTGTTTACATGTTACATGTTACATGGTACATGTTGGCTGTGTAGTCATGGTTGTTTACATGGTACATGTTACATGGTACATGGTACATGTTGGCTGTGTAGTCATGGTTGTTTACATGGTACATGTTGGCTGTGTAGTCATGGTTGTTTACATAGTACATGTCACATGGTACATGTTGGCTGTGTAGTCATGGTTGTTTACATGGTCCATGTTACATGGTAGATGTTGGCTGTGTACTGTGTAGTCATGGTTGTTTACATGGTACATGTTACATGGTACATGTTGGCTGTGTAGTCATGGTTGTTTACATAGTACATGTTACATGGTACATGTTGGCTGTGTAGTCATGGTTGTTTACATGGTACATGTTACATGGTACATGTTGGCTGTGTAGTCATGGTTGTTTACATGGTACATGTTACATGGTACATGTTGGCTGTGTAGTCATGGTTGTTTACATGGTACATGTTACATGGTACATGTTGGCTGTGTAGTCATTGTTGTTTACATGGTATAGAGGAAGGCGTCTCACCTAGGGAGGGAGACCATCAAAGGTGTGACTACTGTAACTGTGTTAGCATTCAAAGCCTTAAAACAAGAATAATCTCGAATAATCTCTTTCAGAGATTACTTTTTGTAAAGTTACTGACCCGACCGCGCACGCGGTAAATGCTTAGAGTCTTTAAGAGAGTTGGAGTTGTGCGAGCTACTACCTGATACCTGCACCTCAGACAGTTTGCCAATGAGAGAAACTTGGACAAACTGGGGGGGTGTCAGCACTCAGCACTCAATACATGTCAGGCAACTCCATGACACTGTCAGTGTCGGGGCTTCAGGGGATCCTAAATTATTGAAGTCCATAGCATTGAAATTTTAATACAGTAGATCTGTGTTGCTGGGAGGTTACTTGAAGGAACGTCACGGGAGCAGAAGAGGAGGTGTGACACATGGAGAGACTCTCCTCTGCTCTCAGGTGATAGGATGTCTTAGTTCCTGCAGTCTCCAAACACAGATTTTACTGTACAATGTAATGTGTCAGAGAGAGGAGAGGAAGGAGTCAGAGGAAAACAATGAAGCACACACAGGAATGAGGGTTCATTGGAGCTGACATGTGCCCCATAAGATCCTGCATTCTCTCTGTCTCTGTCTCTGTCTCTGTCTCTGTCTCTGTCTCTGGTCTCTCTCTCTCTCTCTCTCTCTCTCTCTCTCTGTCTGACAAATGCTTAAATTGCAAGGCCTTTTGATTTTGCATTCAATACTATGCATTTGTAAGGGTGTCCGTGTGCATGCATGTCATTGTCATACAAACTCCACTTGTTTGCCTGTGTGTGTGTGTGTGTCTGTGTGTGTCTGTGTGTCTGTGTGTATGTGTGCCTGTGTATACATACATACATGTGTGCATGCGTGCGAGTGTGTGTGCGTACGCGTGTTTTCAGTGTCCATGAGACAGTGGGGATCACACATTCTGTGTTCTGCAGCCCACCCTGTCTATCTTGTATATGTGTGTGTGTGTGTGTGTGTGTGTGTGTGTGTGTGTGTGTGTGTGTGTGTGTGTGTGTGTGTGTGTGTGTGTGTGTGTGTGTGTGTGTGTGTGCGTGCGTGCGTGCTGCGTACGTACGTACGTGTCAGGGTGTATCCCAGCAGGCCAGCCATACGACAGGCAGAGGGATGATCAGAGTGTCAGTGAGGCTGGGGGGTCTCCTCTCCAAGCCCTCCCTACTCCTCAGGCTGACAGACAAGGTCAGGGGCTTTCCCGCCTGTCTTTCGGCTCCTGACAGCCGTTCCTCTGGGAGACAGCCCGCGGACAGACCCCTCCCCGGCACGCACCATCGGCAATTAATATTGCATCACCGTTTTTCTCCTTGCCTTTTAATCCCCTCCCTCAGGGCCTGCATCTCTGGCTGGGTGCGATCAGGCCACTTCATTGTGGACTCCCCAAAGAAAAGGGAATGGACCCTGAAGTAGAGTAGATGATAGAGTGGATTTATTGCATTCAGTTATTTTCATAAGCACACTTGTTTCCATCTCGACTGCACAATTATTTTCCTCATATATTTCCAACACTTGATAGATGTATACACAGTAAGGTATACTGATCTTTAGTCTTCCACTGAAGACAGGCCCTCAGTATTTACTGTAAGTGCTATTTACTTGAAAATCAAGTCCCTGCAAGCTGAGTCCATAATCGATGTGAAAGCTAGTCCAGTAGTCCTCTAGTCCAGTAGTCCTCTAGTCCTGCAGTCCTCTAGTCCAGTAGTCCTCTAGTCCTGCAGTCCTCTAGTCCAGTAGTCCTCTAGTCCTGCAGTCCTCTAGTCCAGTAGTCCTGTAGTCCTGTAGTCCTCTAGTCCAGTAGTCCTCTAGTCCAGTAGTCCTGCAGTCCTCTAGTCCAGTAGTCCTCTAGTCCTGTAGTCCTCTATTCCTGCAGTCCTCTAGTCCTGTAGTCCTGTAGTCCTGTAGTCCTCTAGTCCTGCAGTCCTCTAGTCCAGTAGTCCTCTAGTCCTGTAGTCCTGTAGTCCTGCAGTCCTCTAGTCCTGTAGTCCTGTAGTCCTGTAGTCCTGTAGTCATCTAGTCCTGCAGTCCTCTAGTCCAGTAGTCCTCTAGTCCTGTAGTCCTCTATTCCTGTAGTCCTGTAGTCCTGTAGTCCTCTAGTCCTGTAGTCCTCTAGTCCTGTAGTCCTCTAGTCCTGTAGTCCTCTAGTCCTGTAGTCCTCTAGTCCAGTAGTCCTCTAGTCCTGTAGTCCTCTAGTCCTGTAGTCCTCTAGTCCTGTAGTCCTCTATTCCTGCAGTCCTCTAGTCCTGTAGTCCTGTAGTCCTGTAGTCCTCTAGTCCTGTAGTCCTCTAGTCCTGTAGTCCTCTAGTCCTGTAGTCCTCTAGTCCTGTAGTCCTCTATTCCTGCAGTCCTCTAGTCCTGTAGTCCTGTAGTCCTGTAGTCCTCTAGTCCTGTAGTCCTGTAGTCCTCTAGTCCTGTAGTCCTCTAGTCCTGTAGTCCTCTATTCCTGCAGTCCTCTAGTCCTGGAGTCCTGGAGTCCTCTAGTCCTGTAGTCCTCTAGTCCTGTAGTCCTGTAGTCCTGTAGTCCTGGAGTCCTCTAGTCCTGTAGTCCTCTAGTCCTGTAGTCCTCTATTCCTGCAGTCCTCTAGTCCTGTAGTCCTGTAGTCCTGTAGTCCTCTAGTCCTGTAGTCCTCTAGTCCTGTAGTCCTCTATTCCTGCAGTCCTCTAGTCCTGTAGTCCTGTAGTCCTGTAGTCCTCTAGTCCTGGAGTCCTCTAGTCCTGTAGTCCTCTAGTCCTGTAGTCCTGTAGTCCTGTAGTCCTGTAGTCCTCTAGTCCTGTAGTCCTCTAGTCCTGTAGTCCTCTATTCCTGCAGTCCTCTAGTCCTGTAGTCCTGTAGTCCTGTAGTCCTCTAGTCCTGCAGTCCTCTAGTCCTGTAGTCCTCTAGTCCTGTAGTCCTCTAGTCCTGCAGTCCTCTAGTCCTGTAGTCCTGTAGTCCTGTAGTCCTCTAGTCCTGTAGTCCTGTAGTCCTGTAGTCCTCTAGTCCTGCAGTCCTCTAGTCCAGTAGTCCTCTAGTCCTGTAGTCCTGTAGTCCTGTAGTCCTCTAGTCCTGCAGTCCTCTAGTCCAGTAGTCCTCTAGTCCTGTAGTCCTCTAGTCCTGTAGTCCTGTAGTCCTCTAGTCCTGTAGTCCTGTAGTCCTCTAGTCCTGCAGTCCTCTAGTCCAGTAGTCCTGTAGTCCTCTAGTCCTGCAGTCCAGCTGGTTTTCTCATTGGCTGATGTATGTGTGCACCGCAAATATGTCTGGGCGGAAACGAACGACTCAGAACACAATAGTTCCGCCTTAGAGAATCTTGGTTCGTACCTAAACTACTGCACTGAAACTGATACAGAGGCAGTTGTAGTGGGGGGCAGATAATAATAATAATGCAGCTGGTAATTAATTGATTTAATCAATTTGGGCTTGTTCTTACAATGACCTACTTTTTTGAGTAATTTTTAGACAAAGGTACATTCTCTAACCGGGACGAAATTATCTCAAGCGGCTGTACACAGTATTAATGTATCTGTTTGTTACTCCACAGGTGTACAAATAATTACGTAATTAAGTTGAAAGTGGTTCCGAAGACTTTTCACTAGTCTCACTAGCGTTCTTCCACTGTTGTGGCACAGTTGTAGCATAGTAATAAAAGTGGCCACATTGAAGAGTCATGTTGCAGTCTGATGTTCTACAACACAGCACACCACTCTCTTACCGCTTGGAAAGAGAATCAGATGGTCATTTGTTTGTGCCCATGTCGCTCCATTTTTCAAACTCCCAACTTCTTGGAGTGAGAGACATAAACATAGTATTATGACCTTAGCGAATGACTTATTCTCCTACCTTGGGAACTGAGTAATGTGCTTATGGGTCTGAGAATAGCTGCAGTGCCGTCGGACAAGAAGGCTCAGGTTGGGGTCGTGCGCAGGCGGGGCCAACACACTGGATCTGTCTACATCACAGCAGCCCGATACGGACCGCTCTTCTCCTCACTAACACACGCACGCACGCACACACACACGCACGCACGCATGCACACACGCACAATATGCACGCACGCAAAATATGCCGAAAATAGCCCGTCTCTAAGTCCACAATGTGTGGTTTGTAGATCGACTATTTTCGAGGTACAAACCAGGCTAGAGTATATAGGAACTCCTATGTGTATGCGCATTGTGCGAGTGCGTGTTTGTGCTTAGCAGCATGATGGAGGAGCGTGGGGGCTGAGTGTCAGACCTTGCCCACTAAAGCACTCACCTGCATATCCTCAACACTGATGGATACACAGTGGTCCTGCAGGGGAGACACACACACACACACACACACACACACACACACACACACACACACACACTTCTGCTGCAGTACTGGATGTCTTGTGCTTGCTCTACTTCTTGAAGAACGTCTTCCTGGACCGTGTGAAGGAGAAGGAGACAGAGTTATGAGTTTTACTGTTATATATACTGTTATACATTACCGTGTGAAGGAGAAGGAGACTTCTGAGTTCCTACATTATACTGTTTTTCTCTTCACTTCCCAGCATCCTCTCTGGTTCCTTTCTGTATTGTTTCATTTACATAAAAGTAATGCAATCTTCAGCCGTCTGAGCCGTCTGTGCATATGTGTGCACACGATCGCGTGTGTCTGTCTGTCTGTGTGTGTGTGTGTGTGTGTGTGTGTGTGTGTGTTCTACAAATCACTAATCTCTCTGAAGTCCTGTTTGTTCTCCAGGTTTGCCCCCACTACAAACATTTTCTTGATCAAAGCTATTGAAAAAGCCTGCCACTTCAAACACGCATGCACGCACGCACGCACGCACGCACCCACCCATTCCAATGCAACTCTGAGGCTAGTGCCATTGTCATGGCAACGTCAATCGTAAACCAAGTCCATACAGTCAGTCTGGCAATCAGGAACGAGAACAAGAGAGTAAAATACTCAATGTTAGATTTATTTTTATGAACTATCGTAATTGTACATTATTCAATAGATCAATAATAAATGCTGTAGCATGGCAAAAATCTGTGTATTCCTCAGAAAACTGTTGTTGAGGAGCATACATTCCATACACTCGATCATGTGAAGCAACGCATTTTTCAAAATGTGACGTCATCGCTTCGCGACGTCAATATAACGGTGAGACATTTTCTAATTAAAAGTTTGAGACCTCCAGTCTCCGTATAGCTCTTCTTCAACTTTAATTCTTTTATGTTCTCGCTGTTCATGCAAAGCTCTGAAACTAATTTCCTGACGTTTCCCACAAGTCGTTTAATTTACAGAGATAAGCAGCGATGTTATCAGACATCTGGTGTCAGGTTCTATCAGGGACATTACATTAACAGAAGGTGTTATCCTGTGTTTAAAAGAGAGATCAGAGAGATGGATGTCCACTTCGCAGGTCATTGTTACTGATTTTAAGAAAATAGCAAAGAGAAATAAAACTGTTTGTTGAATACAAATCACATTTGGATCGGAGCAGTTGGAGACATTCCATCTTGTGGTTTGTGTTTTCCTTGCCAGAATGGATTGAAGGACATTCGACACCTCTGTCAACAAGAAAGGATACCGGTGTGTGTGTGTGTGAGTGTGAGTGTGAGTGTGAGTGTGAGTGTGAGCGTGAGCGTGTGCGTGTGCTTGTGTGTGTGAGCGTGAGTGTGTGCGTGTGTGATGTCTGCCAATCAACCCCTTGACTGGTCAGTGCGAATGGCCCAGCTGCAGAGGTCAATGGGTCGTACTCATGGGTTTGTAACTTAATGGAGGCGGTTGGCACTGGTTTAGGGGAGGGGATGATATTGTGATGTCACCATATCACATTTTTTTTCATTGGCACGTTTGACTGTCAACGCGTTTCAGCCTTCAGGAAGAAACCCTAAATACAAAGGGAAGACATCATTGTACATAACAACCACACCAAGGGGTCTATAAACACATGAAAAACTGGAAAAAAAAGAAACAAATCACAGCACTCCATCTTAAATTAGGCAGTAAAGTCCGGGAGGCATACTTTGGTCCGACATACCGTTGGTTGAAGGAGCATTGGTCCGACTCGGGGTTAGGTTTAGGTGTGCTGCCCCGTGCTTGCGGTTATGCTTAGGGTGAGGGTTTGGGTTAGGTAGTCGATGGGACCAATGGATCGGACCAATGGTATGTCGGACCAAAGTATAGTATCCGTAAAGTCCATGTGAATGCAAGCTGCTCTAATTAGTATAGCGAGACACCTTTAACACCTAACGGATCCTGATGAGCAGGTTATGCCTTGCATGTGTTGGCTATTGCAAAATGCAACATTTTGAATTTTATATACAAAAGTTATTGAGCTGACAACGGTAGTTGCAGTTCTGCTTTACACTGAACCTTTATTTTGTAGTCTTGCTTTGTGCCTTCCTGTCTGCCCCTGTAGTTCTGTTCCTGTCTTGTCTCACTAGTCCTGTGATTGCCAGTGTTTCCACCTGTGTCCCCTTAGTTCCCCAGCCTATCCCAGTGTTGATTGTCAGTGGTGTTCACCTGTGTATACTTATCCCTTGTCTATTTATATGTCCTTGTGTGTTCAGTTCTCTGTTGATTCGTTGTTTGTAGTCGCTGTGTTCAGTCCTGTTTTTGAGCTTACCGTACATGTTCCAAGTATTAGTTGTCTCCACCAGGCCGAAGGCATGGGGGGAGAGTATGTTTTGCACTCCGTCCGTCCGTCCGTGTGTGTGTCCGTGAGCAGCTAATCTCCGGCACCGTTAACCCGGTCGATGCCAAATTTTGCACACACACTCCCTGGATGCCAACGATGAACCTCTGCCCCAAAATTTCCAGAACGGCCTGTTATAGCGCCACCAGGAGGCCGCTTTGGCACCGTTAACCCGGTCGATGCCAATTTTGCACACACACTCCCTGGATGCCAACGATGAACCTCTGCCCCAAAATTTCCAGAACGGCCTGTTATAGCGCCACCAGGAGGCCGCTTTGTGCAAAACAAGTTTTTGCACAGTACACCTACAGATTTTGTCCAAACATCGCGCAAATTGGTACACAATCTCTCTAGAGCCATTCAACGAAACGGGTCTTTCAGATTTCTCAGACTCCATCCTGATGGTTAAGATTGGCTTCCAAAGTTCACAGGAGTGCTCAGTTTCAAACAAAATGCTGCAAATCATGAACACATCGCGTGATTTCCGTGAAATTGTGCACGCACATTCCCACTAGGCCGAGGAAGAAATGCCACATGAACAATTTCAACTCAGCCTCAAGGTGGCGCTATAACTGGCCGAAAAGTGTTTTTACCTCTAACTGCACGGATCTGTGGATAACTTTGTATGCCAACTCCCTAGAGGCCATAACATGCCATTTGTATAATGCATGCCATTCATCTTTATAACATTACTAAGCATTATTAATATACTGTTAGATGTTATATTATTTACTTTTGTTGCCCTTTTATCCAACCACCAGATGAAGGCAAGCTGCAATGTCCTACATTCCTATCCTGGTGGAGACCTGTGCCCAGAAGGGCACTTTTTCTAATTTGTGTGCCAATCAACCCCTTGACTGGTCAGTGCGAATGGCCCAGCTGCAGGGGTCAATGGGTCGTACTCATGGGTTTGTAACTTAATGGAGGCGGTTGGCACTGATCTAAAACCCTGTCTACAAGCTTGAAGATCAGCTATTTTCGGCTCCCAACACTGTTGTATGAGGCAGTATAAATTAAAGATGGAGTGCCGTGATTCTTTCCACCCTAAAACATGATCATTAGGTATTATTAAATAAGGAGGAAGAATATTTTTTCAAAAAAGTGTACGGTATTTGTTAAAATGTCGTTTTTATGTGGACACCCACCTGGTTGGCCTGGTGGGTGGTGATGGGTGGTGATCCACCTGAACTGAAGCCGCACCCACAGCTGTTGTTGTATGATAAAGGGGGAGGGGTTAGGGGAGGGGCTGATAGTGTGGTGTCACAATATTACAGTTTATTTCATTGGCACGTTTGACTGTCATCGCGTTTCAGTACAAAGGGAAGACATCATTGTACATAACAACCACACCAAGGGGTCTAATGAAGTACTACTCTCGCTTCATAAACACATGAAAAACTGGAAAAAAAGAAACAAATCACAGCACTCCATCTTAAATTAGGCAGTAAAGTCCATGTGTGAATGCAAGCTGCTCTAATTAGTATAGCGAGACACCTTTAACACCTAACGGCTCCTGATGAGCAGGTTATGCCTCGCATGTGTTGGATAGAGGCACTATGCAACACAAATTTTATATACAAAAGTTATTGAGCTGACAACGGGTCACAAAGTAACGTGTTGATCAGCGTGTTAAGGTTCCGGTATCGAGCATTGGACGTGTTATTGGCATGCGTAGGTGAAATATATCTCTCTCTCTCCTCCCTTTCCCCCTCCCTCTCTCACTCTCCATGTTCCTCCCTCGCCCGCCCACCACAACTTGAACTGTGTGTGTGTGTGAGTGTGAGTGTGAGTGTGAGTGTGTGTGTGTGTGTGTGGAAATTTCAGATTGCCCACTGCAATTAAATATTGACTTGGCGAATGCTTGTTTTACAACTGTTGATATTCGGTATGGGAAGACTTTCATAAGCAATATAGGAGATAAACCAAAGTCGTTTTTCTTTGTCTGTTTTTTGTTTCAGTATTTATTACAGAGACTGGGCCTGTTATCACATTGTCTTTGTTGTTGTTGTTGTGTCCCTGTGGTCTGTTGATGTGAGTGGAGCACTAAGTGGCTGTTAATGGCAGAAACATGGCCATGGTTTTGAAATAGCGGACGCCCATTAGACTGGTATTAACAAGGTAATGGCCTGTTACTAAACTGCCAAATGACATTGCCTCTGCCACAGCACCACACTGTTGCCTTAAACTCACATGTGAACACACACACACACGTGCATTCACGCATGCGCATTCATGTACACGTGCACCCACGCACAAACAAACACACACACACACACACACACACACACACACACACACACACATTCACACACACATTCCTACACGTTTTTGAGATGTTGCCCAGGTGTTATTGGTGCAGGTGGAAGCGAGCCAGGGTTCTCTCATTGGACCAATCAATAACTGGCAGATGAGCCAACCTTCTCATGGACCTTTCCCAGTCTACAAACGTCCTACCACAGACAGAAGGGCTGTGCGTGCGTGCGTGTTTGCGTGCGTGTTCTGTGGTGCGTTTGGGGGGGGGGGGGGGTCTGCTGCAGTTTGAGACATTCAGTGATCTTTCTTTCAGTGGCAGGAGAGACACAAGGAACACAGCGGCAGGAAAGAGATGAGAGACGAGAGACGTGAGCAGAATTGAAGCGCATGTGAAATGGAACAGAGCAGAGTGAATAGAGAGGAAGAACAGCATGTTGACAGAAAATTATAACTGAGATGCACTATGACTGTTTCCCTCAGGCTGGATGTACCGCTGCACATCAGATAGATATTATTGAATACTAGAGAGAGAGAGAGAGAGAGAGAGAGCATAATAAAGACAAGCCGACTTATCATTCTATCATTCTGAATACTCTGTCTAATCTGTAACTGCAATTTTGCCATTGGCTTTAACCAATGTCTACTTGGCATTCCTATGTTGCATTATATCATTGTAGGCATAAATGTTAATCAAAATATATTAAGAGATTTTCCAAAAATGCGCCATGCATGAGCTTGTAGATTGGTGCGTGCGTGTGTGTGTGTGTGTGTGTGTGTGTGTGTGTGTGTGTGTGTGTGTGTGTCTGCATGCACACGTGCTGCGTGCATGTTATGTGCATATGTAGTGTCAAAGTGTCCTTGAACAAGACTCTGAACCCCTAATTTACCATTTACAGTATATGTGAACAGGCGCACATGCAGTCCATGATGTCGCTTCCTCCTCCATATTTTGTATGTGTGAGTGTGTGTGAGTGGGAGTATGTGTGTATGTTTGCATTTCTCTCCACTATCCCCACGTGCACATCTTTATAATGCACCACACAGACACAGATACATGTGTGGGGTCTCTCCCCTCAGGCATGCCGTGCATGTGGATAGGGCAGCACAGCAGGGGGTATATCCCTGGGAAGTCATTTCTGCCAACGCTTTCTTCCTATTTGTAACGCGTCCTTTCAAGCAAGACGGCCCTTAAAGTTCAGTGGCGCATTCTTCAAAAAAGGCCATTACTGGCTGTCTCTGATTCCGTATCGTGCCGGGCGCAGACCAGCCATCCCTCCGTTTTATGTCCCTCTCCTCCTGTCATCATTTTCTGAAAAGGACGAGAGGAGAAGTCGGGGTCTGAGGGAGGTCTGTGACCAATGCCTTGAAACCCCCAAGCATTTCCTGCCTCCGACTTCGCATGAGGCATCAATATCGTATCGCAATGAAAGGGCGTGCTGCGCTTTCGACAAAAGCTTTGCTCTCTTTCTTTGTCTCTCCCTTAGTGAATCTCTCTTTGTGTCGCTCCCCACTGTGACGAGTGTGCTCTTTCTTTACTCTTTTCTTTTTTCTTGTTCCTTTTTACACTAGAAGAGCTTGATAAACGAGTGTCTCTCAATGTGCCATTGTGCTGCACTGTAAGAGATATGGGCTGCTTCTAGGACATATGATGAAAGGGCCTGAAGAGGTTGTTGGCCATAACAACTATAAAAAGAAAGAATATTCCCTCAAACACACACACACGCACACGCACACGCACACGCACACGCACACACACACAGACATCAGCTCTGCGTCATTTGTTATGTGGTGGAGGTTTCACCTAAACATTTTGTCTTGAGGAAGGCAAAAAGATGTGTGCACGAGTCTTCTTTCTTCCTACGGTTTGTGACTTTAAGAGGGGTTGAGTCCTTGTCCCTCAATGGGGAACTCATATGTGTTATTCATCTCAGGGGAAATAGTTATTGCTTCAAGATGAGGACACAGTGAAAGGACACAGTGGCTCATTTGACCTTGGCTATTAAAGCTTCATTATACAGTGGATGACGGCTAGGCCCCATAGTAGTAATTAAACAGTTACCACCAGTGAATATTGCTCACCCCTTTAGCATACAGGGAGAGGTGGACTCGGCCTTACTAAATATATCCCTAGGTTGTTCAAACCCACGTATCTATGTACGCCACCATGAGCCTTTCAGGATGTCAAGCCATGTTATTCCTTTACACAGCACTGCACCATTTACCACACAAACTGCATCTCTGGCCCCGACCCCACGCATTATAGCAAAAACCATATTCAATCAGATGTATTTATTTTCTTTTTTTTGCCCTGCATCCGCTTAAGTTTCTCCCCATGCAGACCTTCCATCAGGACCACACTAGGTTGCAATACATCAGCAGACCACTCCATGGTCAATGATAGCCAAAGGGCCGTATCACAGCGCCACCTCTCACCATTAGCATAATTAGACGTCCCCTCAGCCTGAGCCGTGAGTGCTGATGGCTGGCTAGTACCTCGTTAAAGACAGGCGGCCTCCACTTTCCTCCTCTCCTCCATCACCCACCTCCCTCCCTCCCTCCATCGATGTGTCTCCCTCTGTCACTCCTGTCGTACGTGACCTCAGCTGTCATCACGGTTACCCTTGAGGAGCAGACATCTCTCCGTTTCACAGAGCCCCTCTGCCGTGAGTGGGGGGGCTTGATTGCGGCAAATCGATCTGTAATCACGCGGCGCTCTGAGGTTATTATCCCGCGGCTTCTTCATGGACACTTAAGAGGCCCATCGTTGCCGTATTTACATGCTCTCTCTTCGAGGGTTTCCTCTGCCCCCCCCCCCCCCCTTCTTTCTTCCTCTGTCTGTTTGCCCCACCCCTCCCTCTTGTCTCATTCTCCATCCATCCCCCCCTCCTGTCTGGTTGTAACGCTGATCAGAGTGTCTGTATTCCATATTATAGTCCTCTCTCCAGGCTCTCTCTCTCTCTCTCTCTGCCCTGTGTGTGTGTGTGTGTGTGTGTGTGTGTGTGTGTGTGTGCATGCATGCATGTGATGTGTGTGACACATGGTGCCTACCAGATCTCCGATGTCCACTTTTGATTGCCACACACTTGACTTGTTCAAGGTGTCTTCGATCTTTGATGGCCGAGAAGAGACATAGAGGAAGAGAGGGGTCGATATAGGTCTATATAGGAAAGAGAGAGAGGGAGAGGGAGAGGGAGCGGCAGTTTTATATTGATATTGAAGAGATATCGTCTGGGATTTGCAATATTGTCGCAATATTGTCATTTGGAATATGTCTGTCCGTCCGTCCGTCCGTCCGTCCGTCCGTCCGTCCGTCCGTCCGTCCGTCCGTCCGTCCGTCCGTCCCTCCCTCCCTCCCTCCCTCTTGCTCTGCTCTGCTCTTTGGGTGTTGAGTTGTGTCCTGTGTAGTGTGAAGTGACAGGGGATGCTTTATGAGTGCGTGAGGAGACCTTGGCATCGCCCCTGCCTCTCTACAATAAGATGAGCAGAATAAATCTGAGACACACCAGAGACTGCTACCCCCCCCCCCCCCCACACACACACACACACACACACACACACACACCACGCAATAACACATTGTCACACATTCTTATTTTCAGTGGTGGACTCTGCCTATTCTAGGCGAAGAAAGCAGCATCACAAAACTCTAACGCTTGAGACTACCCCTGTACATGCACACACACACACACACACACACACACACACACACACACACACACACACACACACCGTCCTTGAGTTGGCACTAGGGGTGGTGGTGGTGGTGGTGGGTGACGAGTGGTGGGCTGGAGGGGGGCAAAGCCTCTGTTGCCTGTTGGGGTTCAGTCGGCCGGGCCGAATGCGGAGCCGCATCTCATTCCAAGGCTCTGTATAAATTCGACGCCCCGGACAATTTGCAGCGAGCGAATGTCCCCAATATGACACAGCGAACGGAGTACCAAGCGTGTCGCCACACTCGGCAAAGTGGAGCTAAAGGCAGGCAGGCGGGCGGGCAGGCAGGCAGGCAGGCAGGCAGGCAGGCAGGCAGGGTGTCCTGTATCATAAGTAGAATTGTACCTCTATCCCCTTGCATTGAACTGGTGCAGTAGGCTACTTAAATGAAAATGCCCTGGCCTATAGATTAAAGAGGGCATCGCTTCAAGCATGTCTGTGACTGCCCTTCTATACATTAGTCTAGGAAGAGTGATAAAGAATTCTTCACTTAATAATGTCATGTCAGAACCGGTGAGAATGAACTTGACATAAAGTCCCTAACTCCAGTGCTGTCAGAGAAAGAGCTGACCGACACAAAGTGACTGACCTTATGCAGCATTGCATTTAGGTTGTTTGTCACAGACGCTTTTCTTCTCCGTGACAATTTACATATTTATCAGAGCAGATCGCACCGTGGCATTTCTGTATTTTTTTTTTTTTTTCCTATGGCCAAACGGCGGGCAGCGGTAATGTGGCATACAGTACTGCCTATGACTTTGGCAGGTGAGAAATGTGCTGAGGGAGCATTTTGATTTGGAAGTGTGGGCATAAATTTCCCTCCCTCTCGCTCACTCATTGTCACCTCTCTCTCTCTCTCTCTCTCTCTCTCTCTCTCTCTCTCTCTCCCGGTCTTCTCCCTCCTCGGCGTCGCTGCACTCCCTGGCCTGCGCAGTAAAATCACAGTGTTAATTTGGATACATTAACACTGGGGTGTTTTTTACTGTGTGATCTCATTCCTGTGCTGGGAGTTGCTGTGACTGTCCCATAGAGGACTATATATGCTGGTTATGTGGAGCGTTAAAGCTAATTTATACTTAGACTGTGCCGCTCGTCAAGGATATCATCTCAACTATAGATATGGTTGTACAATGAAGTATTATAGGCTTTTAAAGTGTTTCATTACTAAGAGACAGCCCCTCTCAAGAGTAGTGTCCAGCTGCCATCTTTTGCTGTAGTGGGAAAGAGGTATTGCAATGGCAGCGGACCACTAGGATTAAGTTACTCTCTGTGAGAAAATATAAATCCAAGCTGGTTTCACTCCAAACCCAAGAATAGGCTTACTGTAAATTGAATCTGTGGTTATTTATTGAATTTTTGTTTTTAACTAGTGGACTGCACACTGTTTGCTTTTCAAGTGCTGTGGTGTTCTGCCATCATTGACCATACAAAACTTAGTTTTTGGATTTCACAGATGACAGTTTTGACTCTTTACAGTGTATGACACCCGCCAATTGTTCAATAAAAATGGAATGAATGCCATAATAATACCGTGCTCAGCCAATCAAATCTTCACAAATGTCATTCCAGCCAATCACTTTTGGCATCTTCACTTTTCTGCCCTCACCTTTATCTTCAGTACTTTGCTCAGCCAATAAAATCATCGCTATGGGGTGATCAGCCAATCATCAGCCACTGTTTGTGTTCACACAAAGCCGGAAAGCAGGACATAGGAGGGACTAGCGCCCCTCAACAATGATGAAGTTCATTGCTTTTTGAGCGGCGCTAACCCCTCCTATGTCCTGCAGCTTTGTGTGTGCTGCTGTGCGTGTGCATTTTAGCAATGATTTGATTGGCTGAGCAGTGAGCACAGAATTGAGATGATTTGATTGGCTGAGCAAAGTACTAGAGGATAAAAAGTGAGGGCAGAAAAGTGAAGATGCAAATTGTGGTTTGTCAGAATGAGATTTATTTGTTCAAGGAATTGCACAATAGTTTATGGTTCAAAAGCAAAACAGTGGCGCTGTTGAATGCTACGGTTTCCCCTTCCTTCGAGTAACACTTTTCAGTTTGACATTTTCTCGGCTCAGGACTCCTTACAGAAGATATCTGTGGTTGAAGCACCGCTGTTCTTTTCTGTAGCCTAGTAGCCTACCAATCACCCCCCCGCCCAAAAAAAAGAAAACTAAACAAAAAACTGTGTGAAAGTAAATCTTTGCAGTAAAGAAGAGACAGCTATTTTATTTTGTTTTCACAATCTACATTTCAACCCCCCACCTCCATTCCCCATCTCCCCATCTCTCTTTCCGTACTGCCATCATCTCCCCCTGCTGATATCTAGTGACACCCTCAGGTCAGAGGACGCCACTGCAGCTCTTTGCTCGTGTGAGGCGGGGGCCACACTCCACAGTGACCTGACCCTAACCTTAAAAACTTCATATCCACACATCCATATCACGCCCATTAATTCACGTGTCCTTTACATACGTACAGTGAGTGCACCTTAAGTTCAGCAAAGGCAGTGCTTCCACGTGGGCCCCGCAGGGCAGTGCAGTGCCTATGGAATTGTGGGACTTAATTTGGTGCTAGAACGCTTGGCTGGGCAGAGGCAGATACAGGCAGAGACGCAGAGGCATAAACGCAACCGCTGCAGCAGCAAGACGCTGTGCCCTGTAGAGGATATAGCCTCGCTTGTGGATGCACGCATGCATGCATTCATACACACACACACACACACACACACACACACACACACACACACACACACACACACACACACACACACACACACACACACACACACACACACACACACACACACACATACACAGCAAGCTAGATAAACAGTGGATCCTCCATAAGCTCTAGGAGCCTGGTGGAAGAGATTGTTTTGATGAAGCAGCAAGGGCATGCTAGCACTGAGAGTAAATCTAGCATAGGCAGATCTGGTTGAGTCCCTGTACGACTGACTGGGAGCTGGGCTGCTGCTGCTGGGCTGCCGGGCACCGCACGCTCACGTCTTTCTGGACTGTTGATTTTTCTGTAAGGGCGGGTGCTGTACTGCAGTCTATGCCTGGGTATACTTTAGAGAAGTCCTAACTGCCAACAGCACTGATCTGTATTAGTTTGTGTGTGTGTGTGTGTGTGTGTGTGTGTGTGTGTGTGTGTGTGTGTGTGTGTGTGTGTGTGTGTGTGTGTGTGTGTGTGTGTGTGTGTGTGTGTGTGTGTGTGTGTTGAGTGAGTGTGTGTGTGGGTGTGTGTGCATGTGCGTGTGCGTGTGCCAGTGTGGATTGGTGCCGTCGTCCTGCGTCAGGAGCCTATGCGGTGTCGTGGGGTCGAGGCCAAGGTGGAATTTCTAACTGATGGAATTTCACAGGCAGCCGAGCACCCAGCGGCTGGCCAAACCGCAAGCACTCACATTTACAACAAACGGCCCGCCCCACTCCACGGAGACTCCTGAATGGCAAAGCCATTTGTCTCTGTGAAGGGCAGAGAGAGAGAGAGAGAGAGA
Source organism: Protomyctophum parallelum (assembly GCF_964188405.1). Lineage (NCBI taxonomy): Eukaryota > Metazoa > Chordata > Actinopteri > Myctophiformes > Myctophidae > Protomyctophum > Protomyctophum parallelum. The sequence continues at coordinate 26,182,564 of NC_139701.1, read as the reverse complement.
GAGAGAGAGAGAGAGAAATGAAACTGGGAGAGTTCTTAAAACGGCTTTTTGTTTACAACCCCTCACCACACACACACACACACACACACACACAGCTCTGGGGCTAAATTGGAATTAAAGAGAGGAAAAGGTGCATAGCCTGTTGCTAATTAGCATTTTCTCTGCTCAGCAGAAGTGGGTGAGAGAATCAATAAGATATTAAGTTTGTGTACATAGCAATGAGGGCCGCAATCACTTTTGTCCATTAGCAACAGCAGATTAGTACAGAAACACTGGCCAAGAAAACAACAAAATGTTGACCTCCATAGTTTCTCATCTGGGAATGTAAAATGGAGATTTTGCAGTGCTTAATATTCTGCTTGGGTAATAGAAGACCTTCATAATAGAAATTCACTATATTAAAAGCAGTTTGATAATGCAATAACAATATAATTATTTTCTTTTGTGCCTGGTCTGTCTGGTACAGCATCTTTAAATATATCATGTTTTGATGAGATGGATAGTGTTCCTTTCTGTTGCTGTGGGTTCGGTATATTCCAGTTTATAGTCATATTTAACCTTTGTTAACATTGTTAACCTATCCAGTCATTCACTTCAGAATGTTTTCAAACAGGCACCCAAATTATACCAACCTAATGTATCTTCTCACCCTGTCTAAAAATGTTATTTCACCCACGTATTGTGACCCAAAGGAAAACAAAAAATAATAAAATGGCAACTAAATGTTTTTTAATACAATGCATCTGTCCAAAGAGATAAATCTGTAGCTTTCTTTCCCCCTAGAGATTGTCTTACATTGAGAACAACTCCATCTATAGTATATATATATAGGTCATATAGTCCGCTGATCCCTGACCAATGTGGTGGTTTAATTCGCCACACCTGTTGAATATTCCACACTGTGTGCTGATTTAATGTTTGATTCATTCGTGGCTGACTGGAAAGGTATATGAGCTGCAGGTCAGTTTATCTTCTGACCCCGCCCGCATCATCGCTAACCTTGAACTGTCAATCTCCCGCCGGATAGAATACAAGCTATACATCTGACCTGCATGTTCCTTGAATATAAATGTGGTCTCTCTCTCTCTCTCTCTCTCTCTCTCTCTCTCTCTCTCTCTGTCTCTCTCTCTCTCTCTCTCTCTCTCTCTCTCTCTCTAGTCCACATGGGTCCAGAGAAAGAGAAGAGGCTGGTCTTCCTAACAGCTCGGGTTCACCCCGGAGAATCTCCTGCCTCCTTTATCTGTCAAGGTAAAGTGTTAAACATTCTTTATACTTCATTGTACAATTTTTTCAATTAAAGCATCCTGTATGGTGAAGCATCACTTAGCTCTGAGCCCTCGTGTCCAAAATACCATCACAGAACTGGCCATTATAAGAGTTTGAAACAAAGCACATTGATCACACTGCTTCTGAATCCTTTTATCTAGTCCATGTGGGTATCAGTAAATTTGAAGGAGAAAAACGAAAAGTCCTAAATCCAATAATGGTGCAATTACTATTGAATTTCCTCTGTAGACTACATGCTCTCAGCCTCCCCACTGCAAATACATCAGAAGGTTGACAAGGAAGGGCGGGCGCATGAGGTTTCCGCGCTAATGTACGTGGAGCCTCTTTGGTTTTGGAACACTGTTCCTTTCTTACCCAGTGATCCCCTGAAAGGTGTCGCCACCGATAGGCTACCCTCAACACAGACCTGAGGCGACTGGACCTGTCAGCTCCTCCTGACAGCCGCTTCCTTGTTCAGCTCAGACTTAGCACAACCTGTGAAGGAGACGGATGGAGCGGTGGAAGGATGGAGGGCACTGCCATGCCCTTGTCATTGGTCCCTCTCCACCACTTTGACTCAGTGAGGCAGATTGGTAGAATGCAATTAGCGCTAACGAGGTGGAGTGAGGGAACGTTTGGGGAGGGCTGGATGAAACGGAGGAGCCAGGACTTAAGAATAAAATAAAATATTTGTTCTGTGTGTGTGTGTGTGTGTGTGTGTGTGTGTGTGTGTGTGTGTGTGTGTGTGTGTGTGCGTGCGTGCGTGCGTGCGTGCGTGCGTGCGTGCGTGTGTGTGTGCGTGCGTGCGTGTGAGCGCATCATCTCAGATCAGATAGTGAGTTGGCTGTGTTGTTCCAGCGCTGTCGGCTCCATTCTATTTGTATCGATTGACTCTTGACGTCCTCCATTCCTCCCTGATTGTGACCACACCCCCTCTGCGTCCTTCCTGCTTTTGTTTCTCAAAACTCAATTAACTGCCGGCCACCTTTAGTTTTCTTTTCAAGTCAATCTCACTCTGTGTGTGCGTAACTATGTGCGCTCGCGCGTGTGTGTGTGTGTGTGTGTGTGTGTGTGTGTGTGTGTGTGTGTGTGTGTGTGTGTGTGTGTGTGTGTGTGTGTGTGTGTGTGTGTGTGTGTGCGTGTGTGTGTGCGCGTGTGCCTGTGTCTGTGTCTGTGTCTGTGTGTGTGCGTGTGTGCCTTAAAGGAGTGATTGACTTTCTGGTGAGCCAGCACCCTGTGGCTCAGATCCTGAGAGATCATGTGATCTTTAAGATCGTGCCCATGCTCAACCCAGATGGAGTCTATGTGGGCAACTACAGGTACGCACACACACACACACACACACACACACACACACACACACACACACACGTGCACAAATGTAAGCACAGTAGTTAGATATTTTTGGTGAATAGATCCAGTACAGCAGTACATGTACAGAGCCAACTCAGGTCCAGTTTACAAAGTCTGGACTAGAGGGTTGCACAATTAAAATGGTTGATTTGAATACATCAGTAGGCTAAAGGGGATGCAGCCTGCCCATTAAAATCGTCGGTGTCATAATCTTTTTTTTATTGTACAAACGTAACCAAATGGATTTGTACTTTCTTAGAATGAAATAAACTCTAAAGATTTTATTGTGGTTTACACGGTGGTATACCTGGGCTTTCTATCTTTAGGGTCTGTATAGTTTCATAATGCTTGAAGCGCTGCATCTGTGAGCAGACAGCTGTTAGCTACAGGGCTGCTTACTCTACCAGTGCGTCCATGCCTTCACTCCACTCCATCTTTAGCGCCGTGGCTGCAGCTCGATGGGCATCGTCTCTTCTCTCCTCCTTTCTTCTCCTCTCTCTCCCTTCCTCATAATTGCCTTTTACTTAATAGGCTGGGCCCCAGGAATACTAATGCACGCCTGATAAGCTTTCCAGCACCACTGCTCCACTCCCGCTGTGTTCATGAGTGCCATCTAGTGGCAGGGCCCTATTGGTGCGTCCTACAATTTATAACCCCAGCCTGTTAGTCCTGACAGTGACAATGGCTACACTGTCTGTTGATAGTGATTGTTTACCTCTCAAAGGACCATTTTCATTAGCTCGCTTTCCCACTGAAGTCATTTGATAGAAGGTGGATGAAGATGGCTGTCACCTCGCAACTACTTAAGCACACTTTTATTCCGCAGCAACCGATGCATACACAGACTAGAGAGTCAGTGAGAGTTAACCTGATATCCATAGTTTTATTTTATTACTGTTCCACTCACTAGTAGAAATACTGTATGTCTCTTCCACAATGCATCAGATAAAAATCCAATGCGAATGAATTATTCTGAATTAAGTAAAAAACAAAAAAGGGGAGGGGGGGGGGGTAAAACGATTGAGAGAGAAAAACATGCCAAAGGTCAAGGTCACCATCAAGGTAAAAATGAAATGATCATCCACATCTCAGCAATGAACAGACAGGTGTACAACATCCTGCCTAGCCCCACTTGGCTGGAGTTGCTGCTTTCATGCCTATGTGTGCGTGATACTTCCCCAGACCCAACGTGTGTGTGTGTGTGTGTGTGTGTGTGTGTGTGTGTGTGTGTGTGTGTGTGTGTGTGTGTGTGTGTGTGTGTGTGTGTGTGTGTGTGTGTCTCCAGATGTTCCGTGATGGGTTTTGACCTGAACCGTCACTGGGCAGACCCGTCCCCCTGGGCTCACCCCACACTGCACGCTGTCAAACAACTCATAGTCCAGATGAACCAAGACCCGGTAAGCCAACCAACAGCTGTTGACATGCTTATACTTACTGTACACAAGCCTTTGACAGCCTACATCGTGACACCCTATGGCAGATTGCTAGAGCATATAATGGAATTCCTCCAAACATGGGTTGTTTTATCTACCATCACTTTGAATGCAGTGTCATGAGTGCCTCACCATAGAGTCTGGTGTGTGGAAGACAACGGGCAATAAATCGGGCATCCAGTGTACATTTTTCTCCCAACTCGACGACCTAGACTTTGCCGATGACCTTGCTGTTTTTCTCCTCCAAATAAATCCACCTGCAGTAGAAAACTGGCAGACTTAATCATTATCCAGAACAAACAGCCTGAAATAGGGTTGAACATCAATGGCTCCAAAGCACAAGTGATGTGCATTAATGTCACTCCAGGCGCACCAAGTGCTCATGCACAAAAGATGCCGTAGATACATTTTAAATTATGCCCAATCCTCCTTCACTTGCCCAATCCTCTAAAAGCCTGTGAAAGAGTACTGATGTACTTAGCCCTGAGTCCCTATTGGGACCTATGAGGACCGATCTGTCCGTGAGAGCTGATATTGAGATTGTGCTAATGGCAGGCCATACTGCACAGTGCACACACCACAGTGTCTGGGTATCGCTCAGGCAGGAGATAATTGCAAGGTTCTGGGTTCTGTCCTATCCGGGCACCATCAACTCAGTTTATGACTAGCACAGCTTAAGACGTGCAGGAAGTACTGGGAGATGACGATAGGTGTGTGACGCTCCACCTCAGCAATCCATCTCCCTGGTCTATAGTGCCTTGTAAGGGGGAAAGATGCCCTCGTTTCTCTGCTGATACCAACAATAAGCCACTTCAACTATACTTACATAACACACACCACTTCCTCATTTCTGAACCCTAAACTCAACTTTTCCTTGCTGTCCTCAACACACATTCCACTACATACAGTGACTTACAGTTGCTCCCTGCTTGCTTCAGCATGTTCTCTCCGCGCCCTGCTCAGGGACTGGGGGGGATTGATAGGTCCAGTCAGCACCTCCAGAATGTCAGCCCGGCTCTCCTGGCCATTGAAGAAACATATTACAGCAGCAAGTCTCATATGCTGCTCAACCTCAACCTTTCAGCGCTACTGTAACTTTCTATTCCGTAATTCTAGTCTTTTTGTCAGAGGAACGTTAAAGACTTGGGGGGGCTAGGTGTGCGTATTTTCTCTTTTGTTCCTGATGTTAATTACAAGCGGCGTGGCAGGTTTGGTGGGATTATTGAAGGTCAGTGTGAGTCCTGGGAATACTCTGCCCTTTCGTACACTCCTCTAATCCTGATAAGAGAGGGAGCAGACTGGGGCGGATATGGTGCGGGCTGAGGGCCGGAGGTGAGGCACTGGGGCTGGCGTTGGCCAGATTAACCTTTTACCCCCAGCACTGACACACTGATCCATAGACTCTGTCATGGCAGGGTGATCCACTCATGTGTCTGTGACTCTGTCTCTGTCTCTGTATGTCTGTCTGTCTCTCTACATACGTAGACACTAGACACACACACACACACACGCACACGCAAACACACGCATGCATGCACACACACACACACACACACACACACACACACATACACACACACACACACACACACACACACACACACACACACACACACACACACACACACACACACACACACACACACACACACACACACACACACACACACACACTTGAATACGCAATGACTACAGCTTGGCACAGATAAACAGGTGTGCTCTCAAGAGCACTTTCACAAAGATGCACAGATATATGCTGGTTCTTCCATCATGTGCTTACATATGCATTCTCCCACATAGTCCCATACGCTGCTGCCAGATGCTCACGTCACTTCGCATTGCATTCTAGCTCGGTGCATTTCCTGGGTCTGGCCACAGCCCAGTGGCAGAACCAAGCCCTCAGCTCCACTGTGTAATTGTGATTACTCTGGCCAGACTGATATATACGTATAGTAGCCCCCTAGTCAGCAAATTCATGGACCTTATGTCTCCTAAATCCATTCCTATCAGTCTATATGACTTCTATTCACTCTCCAGCTCCTCTCTTCACCCATGACCATCACATCTGGTACTTGCCCTTCACCCCCTCCTGTATCACTGATGTCTGTGCATTGGATTTCTACAGCTTTGAAGAGTTTAGTTGGAGGATTTGTAGTCCATCTCTCTCTCTCTCTCTCTCTCTCTCTCTCTCTCTCTCTCTCTCTCTCTCTCTCTCTCTCTTGCATGCGCACACACTTTCTCTCTCTAGCCAGTTAATCCTATCAGACACACAGTCATGTCTGGGGCTCCCAGATGATGCAGGTCTCAGTGCCATCTCTACAGTGACCCCCCCCCCAACACACACACCAGGGCCGTGCAGAGAGCACTGAGGGGGCAGGGGCTCAAACCCCAGAAAAGAACCCATTTGTGGGCGAGACTTTTGGGGGTGGTCTTTTTGTGGGGTCCGTCCCTTGTGCCATTTCATGTCATTGGACAGTACGTTCTCATTAGTCTGAAACAAACATTGACTGATGGCAGCCAGCACATTAAAAGTATAATTATTATAAATAATAATTATGATAGTGGAATTATCATTACTTGTAAAATGTTCGTCTTGAAGGGCCAATGGCACTTATTGGCCCCCCACATAAGCCCTTATTGGCCCCGTACATAAGCTCTTATTGGCCCCGCAGACCATATTGGCCCCCCACATAAGCCCTTATTGGCCCCGTACATAAGCTCTTATTGGCCCCGCAGACCTTATTGGCCCCGCGCATAAGCCCTTATTGGCCCCGCACATAAGCTCTTATTGGCCCCGCACATAAGCTCTTATTGGCCCCGCACATACGCTCTTATTGGCCCCGCACATAAGCTCTTATTCGCCCCGCACATAAGCTCTTATTGGCCCCGCACATAAGCTCTTATTGGCCCCGCACATAAGCTCTTATTGGCCCGCACATAAGTCCTTATTGTCCCCCCACATAAGCCCTTATTGGCCCCGCACATAAGTCCTTATTGTCCCCCCACATAAGCCCTTATTGGCCCCCACATAAGTCCTTATTGGCCCCCCACATAAGTCCTTATTGGCCCCCACACAAGCCCTTATTGGCCCCCACATAAGTCCTTATTGGCCCCCCACATAAGTCCTTATTGGCCCCCACACAAGCCGTTATTGGCCCACACTGTAACCCTAAGGTATATACAGGGGGATTGTTCCTTTAACTGTGTTGGCGGGCTGAGGCTGGGACGAGGGAGTATTATGGGATATCTTGTGTTTACTTTCTGTTCTGGTGTGCAGGGAAGGGGTGGCATTATTGAGAGGAAGAGAGATATTACTTTGTTGTTCACTACGGAGGTTGGATACAGAATTAGAACCCTGGCTGATCACGTTTGTCCTTTTTGAATTATTATTTTGTTTATTAAATCACCAGTTCTGCAACACGGACTCCTTTTCCTTGACAGCATAGCAAGAAAGCATAAGGATTATTCCGGAGAGTAGAGACACGGTGGTTATAACACATAAGCCCTTATTGGCCCCCACATAAGCCCTTATTGGCCCCCACATAAGCTCTTATTGGCCCCCAATAAGTCCTTATTGGCCCCCACAAAAGCCCTTATTGGCCCCCCACAAAAGCCCTTATTGGCCCCCACAAAAGCCCTTATTGGCCCCCACATAAGCTCTTATTGGCCCCCACACAAGCTCTTATTGGCCCCCACATAAGCTCTTATTGCCCCCCCCACACACACACACAAGCCCGTATTGGCCCCCCCAAACAAGCTCTTATTGCCCCCCCCCACACAAGCCCTTATTGGCCCCCACATAAGCCCTTGTCGGCCACATTGGTCACACATTGCCCCCCCCCCCACCCACACACACACACACACACTGATGGCTTGGAGGCTAATTGACCATATTCATGCTGCAGGCAGTTTGCTCTGCTGTCATAATTGTCACCCTGGGTTGGAGTGTTTCAGGGTTGGAGTGTTTCAGTAATAGGAGACGTGATCAGGCATCTGGGTGGTGTGGAGGGAGAATACTGCCATAAGCTTGCCTGGGCGTTCCAAGAAACACAGGTGGGCAGGTGGGAAGCCCACAGGCATAGTGCTCTTGCACTCTAGTGACTTCTACTGGATGGCCTATTCTGTTCAGCATGGATAATGACCCTCTCCACACACGTTACGCTCTCCTGATGAAACTCCTCACCGTCAGGTGAAAGGAAGCGGTTGGACACTCAATGTAGCTGCATTGAGAAGGCATGTGCTGACTCTAGTTCCACAGATACATCCTACTATAAATGCGGCACGTCTCTGTCTGCGTCTGTGTGTGCGTGTGTGTTTGCATGTGCGTGTGTGTAATGCACGTAACTCGAGAACCGTTTGACCCACCGACTTCACATTGGACACACGCAATCCACACCCCCGCAGGGAGTGCATGCCCTGGTATAGAGTTGGTCGGACCCACAGTTCTCCAGAACCACCACCAAAGGCTCTGGTCAGGCTCTGCCAGTGGGCCTAATGAGGCCAACTCCTTTCACCTGGGCCCAGGCTCTGCCAGTGGGCCTAATGAGGCCAACTCCTTTCACCTGTGCAATTTCCAGCCTCTGCCTCAGCCAATTGAGGCTCAACCAATCAGGCTCTGCCAGTGGGCTGAAATGATTGCCAAGTACACTTCTCACAGTCAGTATGCAGTCTTCACACACAGGCACATACACAGATCTTCATGTGGGACACCGGCTGACAGTTAAAACGGGTGCTATGTCTGACAACGTATTATCATTAGGTTCCCAAGTAGGCCAGTGGCCGACTGCGACGGGCACGTACAACAACACGTACAGGTCTAGTACTGTGAAAATAGGCAAACATTAGTGTATGTATACAGTGTATACATACACTAATGTTATAATGTTATACAGTGTATACATACACTTACAGCATGTTGGTTTGTTTACTGTTGAGAAAACAATGTTGGGCATTAAGCAAATCATCTAGGCACCCATCTGGGGAGCCACTGGTCTAGAGACCAACACAGTGAGGCTTTGGAACAGAGGATTGCAGTACACTGGGGGAATTGGCAATAACTATAAGAAGAAAATGGAAATAATAGATAAAGTTGTGAAATGAAAATAAATAACATTAAGTACAAATCTTGTTGATGAGATCAACAATGCAGTGGATCTATGCTAGCATGCAGGGAAAGAGGCCACTTTGTGGTTGTCTTTTTGTCGGTTCAGATCACACAAATACATCAGTCTGTATACAAGAACCGGTAATGTTGCACTTCAAACACCATAGGTACATTCTTCCATATGGTGTGGGAGTGTCCGAGTGTCCTCACATTTTGGAATTTGGTTGCTACTAACCTTTCAACTATTCTACAAATTAACATCACACCCTCCCCATCTCTATTCTTATTAAATGATGTATCCCAGTTGCCATTAAATAACACCCGTATTCGTGTCTTCTTTGCTGGCGTAACGGCCGCAAAGAAGATGGTTGCTTCGCACTGGAAACCGCCTCATACATTGTCATTTCGCCAATGGGCTTTGACCTTTCTAGATATCATTTATCTAGAAATGTCTACAGCAAGATTGCATGGTGCAAAAGAGGAAAACATTGAGATTTGGTCTGGTATTGCAGATTTGGTTAAGGGCATGGTTTAATCATTATTATTATTGTTATTATCATTATTTATTTATTTTTTGTTTCCATTGCACAGTAGTAGGAGTAATGACATTTTGTGGCATCTTTGGTCTCGGGGGGAGGGGTGGGTGGGATTGTTTGTTTTTGTGTTCTTTGCTTTTGCTGTTATGTGTTTTATATGTGTTTTGTTTTCTTTAAGTCATTCATGATGTTAACGTGTCTTATTGTGATTTTTGTCTTAATTAAAAAACATTTGATAACAAAAAAAATAACCGGTAATGTGTTATACAAAGGGGTTTGCAACTGGGAAGCATTTCCCTTTGGATTATCACAAAGGTGGTTTTGATTACATTCATGTGCTTCTTTGGTTGTTCATTACTTCTGCACATACTCAATGATTGTTGTTCAATGCACAGGGTAAGAGTAATTCAGACAGAGTCACATCAGCACAAAGCAAACCATTCCGTTTAAAATTCCACAAGCCATTCTCCACCGACAGAAATGCACATCACTCTGGAGTGATTCTCAATCATTGTGAATTCAGCAGTGCTCACTTTCTGCAAGGAAATAGCTTGCTTGTTCGATTCCGGCAATAACTTAAATAACTTGCAGCAAGCTCCCAGACAAGTGCCATTTGAATCAATGTTTGCAGCAGCAACAACAATATACTTTCCATTGGAATTGATGGCTCAAAACTTTTATTTGACAAATATTACACAATACACATCTATCAAACTGTGTTCGGCAAGTCTATGCTGAACGGCATTTTTACAAGCTAACCCCGAACATAACCTAATAAAGGGGAAATTATAGTGTGAAATTTACAATTTCACACTATATTGTAAATTGTTACCTAAATTGCAAAGCCATATAATTGATTGCATAATGAATTAGACAAAGCGCTGTTAGTCTCTGTGTAAACTCCACATACTTAGATTGATGGATGGAAGTTTAGTGTGTTGTTACTTCCACACAGCTGACGGCAAGGTCACTGAAACCATTCCATGAGATTCCATCATTTACCATCTGAGCATTGGTCATCGGGGGCCAAATGGCTGAAAGAGTCAGTGATGCAAAGAGCAATAATCTGTTGCCCAGCTACACTGGTGTTTGTTTTGAAAAGAAAACAAGAGCAAAAGGAAGGTGGAAAAAAAGAGAACAAACGTAACAAATGGACCCATCTCCGTCGTAAAGCGCTGCTTTTCCAGCTCATTTATCAAAAGCAGAAGAAGAATTATTTTTGATTGGCTGATTACTGGGAGCATTTATCACCAGCCGACGTATCCCCGCCAATCTGACACTGCCATTTTGGATAATTTGTTAAGGATGACAGAGGGGGCCAGCGTTGCCGTGCCTCCTCTCTGACCTTTTTAATATTAGAAAATTAATTTTCTACCTGAAACAAATGTATTAGCTCCTGTCATGCCACAGCGAGATGAATATTGCACCTTGAAAATCCACAGCCATGACACAACCTCTCCTTCCTTCCATCTACTCTCTTTCTCTTGAGCAATCCCCCCCCCTCTCTCTCTCTGTCTCTTTTTCAATCTCTGTCTCTCACTGTCTGATTGTCTCCATCTCTGTTTCTCTCTCTCTCTCCCATCTCTTTTCCTCTGCCTGTTGAAATGTCCTCTGGTGTCAGCCAACCATTTCTGATCCATTTCTGAGATTTACGGCCAATTTGTCCTGATCATCTCACCGTTCTTTCAATCCCTCCATTATTCGTCCTCTCCATTCTGCCTCGGTTGGAAGTTGAATTGTCTCTTGCAGAAAGAGACGGATGGAGCTTTATGCTTCACATCACTCGTTTATGGCCTTCTGCATTTTCATCTCTTACATTTTATTCAATATTATGTGTTCAGTCAGCCCGTTACGCACGCACGCACGCACGCACGCACGCACGCACGCACGCACGCACGCACGCACGCACGCACGCACGCACACACACACACACACACACACACACACAGACACACAGACACTCGCTCGCCTTCCCTGTCCCCTCTCTTCCTCTTCTCTTCCTCTCATTTGAACTTTACCTCCGTTGCTCATCCCTTTCTTCCTTCTGGCTGCTCGTGGCCCATGCAGAAGACGTGTGTGTTGTGGAGACAGTGCAGCAGCGGGCCCTGGCTGCCTGTGCCCGTTCAGCCTGATTACAAGTCACCTCTGTGTTCATAAACAGACAAAATACCTCCATCAATTTGAGACTGGCACACAGAGACGGAAGAAACGGGAAGACAGAGACAGATGGAAGGGGTTTGGTGTCATTTTGCTTCGTCTATAAGCAGAAGGTCAGGCCATCTGCTATGTTCTGTCACTGCTACACCACTGGGGTGGGTCAGTGACCACGCACCAGGTGACCTGAATTATTTACTCTAACTAATGGAACGTCTGAGCTGCAGTGTTATGGTCTAACGAATTAATGGCATGACGCTTTCTTAACTTCTTTTTCCAATGAGAGTGGAAAGTAGAGGTTTTTGAGTGGTGCAACCACTCCAAAGAACAGCAATGTCCGTGTTCACCTATGTATCTATGTGGCCATGAGCACCAGTATATGACTATGAGTACCAGTAGGGGCGCTGTTGTGCCAGAAACAGAGAGAGAGAGATAGTATTAGTGCTGCACTGTTGCCTGCTAATGAGAGAGAGAGAGAGAGAGAGAGAGAGAGAGAGAGAGAGAGAGAGAGAGAGAGGAGAAGAGGGGGGGGGGGGGAGAGGGGAGTTGCACCACTCAGTGATTTTTATTGAGATACACAGTAAAATCCTCAGTGTTATCTGAACTTGTTATGTGCAGTATGTTAACGTGGGAAATAAGGGCAGAAAGTTGAACTTTCTTCCCCTGACTGAGCACGGCTATCTCCTTTTAAGGTATATACTGCTGATGCCAAGCGCTTTATTCAGGAGCGTGTAATCCTGCTTCAATCAGCTTCCCTCTAAGTGCAAAGATAAGCCTGGCGTTAGCGGCCCTAAACGCCCACCACCCCAACCACGTCCTCTAATTAATATGCACCAGATACAGTAAGTACTACTCAGACTAAATTCATCCTTTTTGACCTTCTGGTGTTTTACACCAAGCCGCTGGTTCACCCTAAGTTGAAGAGAGCTATTTGCTATTTTGTTTCTCTTCGAGGGTCTTAATTTGGAAAGCCCCGACACTTTCTCACTCTCTCCGATTGTCTTCCGACTTTTCATTCGGTGGACTCTGTTTCTTAATTGCCCCTAATTGCTTAATTACGATTTCAGATGAACAATTCTGGAGGTCAGAGAGGTTTGTTAATTGAAGCATCAATCATGACGGCAGGCCTTCAGTCCTGTCCCTCACTTTGACTGACAGGGACATTAACTGACTGTTGTAGTGGACCTAAACTTGACATTGTGGGGCTGCATGACTGTTAACACTGTCACTGCTGCTCTTACGTTGTCCCTAACAGGTTGTAATGCAGGCATCCTTCTGGGGTGGGGCAGGATTTCAAATTTATTTTGAATTAAATTGAAACAACTGAAATTTACTAAACAAATTAAATTAATTGAACTGAACTGAACTGAACTTAACAATGAAACAGAAGGAGCCATCAGGATCAAACCATCTTTAAACCACATCAGGTTTGAATAACCTGTGAATTTCCTCCAGATCCATATATCTTTTGACTGTTTGTTTTTATGAATCCATCAAAGATGTAACTTCAGTTCGATGAAGCCGTATCACGCAGACAAAGTCACCTTCTATGTAGAATTCTAAGTAAAGTGAGCATTAGAGCTCCACTGCCACACCTTTATTTGTCCTTACTTTCTTATAACCCTGTCCTACTGCTCTTACTATTTAGGTCTCTCCTCCTCTCATTCTCCTCACTTCTCTCATCCTCTCCCCCCACCAGGAGGTAGACAGGTGATTATCAGGATGGTTTTCCTTGTCTAGACCTTGGCTGGCTGGGAACTCCTTCCATCCTCCACTGCCTAATGGAGCTGGCACCCCGTTTCTCTCTCTCTCTCTATCTCTCTCTCTCTCTCTCTCTCTCTCTCTCTCTCTCTCTCTCTCTCTCTCTCTCTCTCTCTCTCTCTCTCTCTCTCTCTCTCTCTCCTCTCTCTCTCTCTCTCTCTACCCCTCTTTCTCCCTCTTCCCCCACACCCCAGCTAGCCAACCACCAGCCCAGTACTCTGTTGGCTATACGTTTAGCTTTCCCCCTTCTCTCCTTTTGTTTTCCTGTTGTTTCTCTCCACCTCCGCCTCCCTCTCATGTCCCCCTCCTTCCCCCATGCTCCTCTCCTCTGGGGTTCCATCCATCAGGTTGTCGGGGGCTGCTAGCGGCCCACTCCCAGCCACCATATTTCACCGGCAGCCAGCCGCACAGCTGACAGCACAACCACTGCCAGGAAATTGCTTTGGCTGTGAGCGGAATTTCAAACACCGGCACTGCATCTGCCTGTGCCACCCGACTCGAGCCCTGCTTTACTCCAACTCTCTCTCTCTCTCTCTCTCTCTCTCTCTCTCTCTCTCTAGCCTTTCTCTTGCGTTTTCACTTCCCCCACGAACATTTTGCCTCTCTCTCGTCTTCTTTCTAAGATTATCTCACCTTCTTTTTCTCCTTCCTTCCTTCCATCCATCCATCCATCCTTCCCTCCCTTCCTCCGTCTCTCCCTCTCCTTGCCCCGCTGCCGCCTTATGACCCACGGGAAACAAGGTGCAGCTGTGAATGCATAATGAGAGAGGGACAGGGAAAGAAGATAAAGAGTGGGAGAAGAGGGGAGGGATAAGACCAGGGGGAGAGAAATAAAAAAGGAGTGATAAGAGAGTGAGAGAATATGAGAGAAAGGAGGCTCTGGCTGGTGCTTAGTTCCAAAGTTGAGGGTCAGAGTATTCCTGCGTGTGTACTGTATGTGCATGTGTACTGTATGTGTGTACTGTGCGTGTGTGCGTTCGTGTGTGCGTGCATGTGAGCGTGCGTGCGTGCGTATGCGCGCACCTGACATAAATATTTGAGAGTCAGTAAGTGACACTGGGTTTGTTTTATCACACCCATGTCACACACTGTGAGACATAAAAGACACCATTTTCAACGCACCTGTCCAGAAACACACTTGTGTGTGTGTGTGTGTGTGTGCTTGCACACCTGCAGAATTCTGTTATGTGCATGTTCTACATGGTGCAGGACTTGCTAGTCTGCTAGATTTAGAACAAGGCGGGGGTGTATGGGTGGCTAGTTTCAGTGGTACTGTGAGAGATTTAAAGGAGTCTCCTGGGTGAGTGCCTCCAGGGCCCTCATCTCCTGGGAGCCCCAACCAATAGAGAGTCCCTCCTTCACTCCCAGTGGACCGACTGCTATTCAGACAGGTGGAAAAACCCACTGTCGTTTATACTAACCAGCAATATTTCATCTTCTTTTGTTTGTGTCTCTGTTAGTTCCCCACTGAAGAAATATGTTTTAGCTCCGCTATAATCGTCACTTTGGTCCAGAAATGACACCTGAGATTGTCTTAGAATCTCAAAGCTCCCTCAAAGCTCCATCCAAAATGTCCTCTTGCACAAAATATATCTCATGAAACTGCCATGAAACTTCTGCCACATTCATGCTATGTAGGATGATCCCATACCATATGACCATATGACCGTTTGTTCTAGATCTAGAGCCACCCTAAGGCCAAAATGTTAACTTTGACCACATGAAATGTACAGTATCTAATTGTCAGATTGTAGAATGGGCCCTCCTGATTTTGGTGACCTCAAAATGATAATTAATTAATTAATAATGTTATAATAAGTACAGTATTTCAGTACATGTACTGTACGGTATACGCTTTCCACCACTACTAGCGTGGTGAAGATGACAGGGTGGTGATGATGGAGATATTAGTAGTGACAGTGTTAACATATCATTCTCTCTCTGTCTCCCTCCTTCTTTTCTTCCCCCTTGCCCTGTGTCTTTGTACTCAGACTGTGAGTTTGGAGTTCTACATTGACGTGCACGCTCACTCCACCATGCTCAACGGCTTCATGTATGGCAACGTGTTTGAGGAGGAGGAGCGGGTCCAGAGGCAGGCTGTCTTCCCTCGCCTGCTGTGTCAAAATGCACCAGACTTCTCTTTTGTAAGTCACACAGCGCGCACACACACACACACACACACACACACACATACACTGTGTGTTTTCGCATTAACCACTTCTTAAACCCTAACTTAAGCCTCTCAAACAGACCTGAGTTGCAACACTCGTTTTTCACTCAACACCAAATGTAATGTCTTCTCCAAAAATACATGTAGCTCACAATGCGTTGCGTTGAGAGAGACGCGTTGTGAGCTGGTAGAGCTGATATCTTTGACGAGCGTTCCCCACAGAATAAGAATGCTCAAGAATGAATGCTGTTAGAGAATGTGCAGATGGCATAGTAACTATAAAAATGTTAGGGTTTAGTATGTAGGACCCAAAAGCAGAACTCAGAACCAGATGAATACAAACTCAGGTATTAATTAACAGGAAAAAACAAAAATAGGCTTGGGGCTGTATAGGGCTATGTTGAGCTGGTCGGCAGGCAGGCAGGCGGCGTAGAACACTGAGGGCACAAGGAGACGAGGAATTAGAAAATATATTTGATTGCAAGCAAAAAAAACGTAGAGCTCAGAGGCACAGTGACTTTACCAATCGTAACTGAATAAACTGGCAAGGGCTGGAGTAAAGAGCCAGGTCTTATATCAGCTGGGCTTGATGAGGAGAAGGTGTGTAGTTCCACAGGAGGTGGATACCACGTCACAGCCCAGGAAGCCAGTCACACGCCCATGCCAGACCATATAACAGAAACACAACAGAAAAACAGCCCGCCCATAACAAAAAAATGTATGCCCATATCATATATAAAAACATTTCTGGAGTGTCTTATAGTTGCACACATGCAGTGTATTCTCAGCGAATGTGTGTGCAGACACATGCAAACATATACAGGCAAACAAGGACACTATTAAATCATCAGAGGCCAAGGAGATAGAGGTCCAAAGACTAAAGGAGGTTCTAGCTCTTACATGCAGAGTGCCAGTGGCCACTCACCCATTTGAACATTATACGGCTATAACTATTTTCCTCTCTCTGCCAGTATCAATGACCTTCTCAATGTCCGTCTCTCAGTGATGGTGACATTTCACAACACAGCCACTTATGCACATCATAAAGAATAACCTTTATTGGCCAATGACACTCAGTGCTCACCTAGATACACTGACAGGCCAGGCAGGTCGGACACATACATGGAAATGTCACTGATTGTTTGTCAATAGGTTGTCTCTTTTGGGGGGAAATGCTACCGTAAGATCAAATATGTAAGAGAAACTGTGGAGCGAGCGAGTGTGCGTGCGTGTGTGCGGGTGTGTGTGTGTGTGTGTGATGTAGGCCTACTGTACTGTATGTGTAAACCTGCGGTAATAAGTCCATACTAATTATCCATAATGTATAAATCATGGATAAGGAGTCAGGTCAGATAGTCCTTTTCGATTGGCAACAAAAAAAGCTGAAAAGTAACAATTTATTCACATGAGCAGCGTCTGCAAATCAGAGGGCAGTGTTTGTTTTATATTTGTTCACTGTGAAACGTTCTACAGCTTGTTCAGTACTGCCTAAATATAGTTAGTTAACATGTCAAGGGACTGCATGTTTTGAATGGTGTTCTAAATGTCTTTTACCACAACAGTAATGGAAGTTGTTTTGGCTTTTGTCAAAGTATAGTTAGAGAATATCGTTGAAGACTTCTTGTAAGTAGTGCAGATGTTTAACAATAATGTAACTCTTGAGAGCGTAAAATGAAACCAAATGGACCTGGGAGGGTCCATTTGGCTCAGGAGTGAAATGTATATAAGGTTCCATTTGGTTACCAACTCCTCCATCAGTTAGCTGGGGACCACCTGGAACCCCCTCAAGGACCACTGGTTGAAATGCCTTTAGTTAACAAATTAATGGCCACTTGACCACTTTACACCCGGACAGTGTAAAGGGTGAGACGTGCACGCATCTGCCTGGGTGACAGCAGACTGCTGGGCAAGCGCTGGCGCTTTGGCATGGGGGATTAGATAAACATATGGAATTAATTCTGCACTGGCCATAAATGGAGTGTGTCTTGAGTGTACAGGGTTTGATGAGGGCTTCATTTTTGGGCCTGTTGAGAGTTTTCGCCGGCTGCCGGGCACGGTTGCATTAATAACTTTGGGGGAGGCCCGTCTAGAGTTTGAATGGACAGGTATCAGTCAAAAGGGAGACATCAAAGAGGAAGGATGGATGGGGAAGGATCAACATATACATATGCATGTCAGAACAGGTCAGCTCCATATATGGAGATCTCCGGGTTTGAGGTTAGATGTTCTTGCCAATATTGATGACATCAGGGATCTCCATCCCTGATGATGTCACGTGATGTCACAAGGTCATGCCTGGGGGTGACTAACTAACTAACTGAAGGGAAATGTACGTTTTCATAGTAAATTAGACCTGCTGTCGCAATCAAATCATATCCTACCATTGGCCACATCACTCTGACTCAGACATAATAACCATAAACAAACCACATACGCCCATATATAGGCATGGCCACGGCCACGTCACTCTAACTAAGACAGCAATAAACAAACCTTATACGTCTTTATATAAGCATGTCACTATGGCTCAGATATGGGCATAATATTATGCTATACATCAGGGTTCTCCATATATGGGCACTAACGACTAAAGACAGACAGGTACGACGGATACTCTGACAAAGCCCCAAACACTATAGGGCTGTATTTTGCGTGTCTTAAGTACCAGGTCTTATTCCCTAACTTGAGTAAACTAAAGACCTGGAGTTGTGGTCAATGCTCTTTGGCCACTCAGAATAGCCAAATGGCATTGATCACACCTCCAGGTCTTTAGTTTACTCAAGTTAGGGAATAAGACCTGGTACTTAAGACACGCAAAATACAGCCCTATGACTCAGACATATCGGTCGGATTGGCGGTGCGACATAGGTGTGAGGGCCACGTAGTGGCCCGAACTCTAGTAGCCAAAAAAAGGCGACCTATACGTTCACAATGCACCACGTTGCGAGTCTACGATGGTGTGAGCGCATGGTGAGAGTGGTGTTTGTGTGCATCAGTGAGACTTGGCATGCATAGTTGAAGCATACATGCCTGTGTGTGTCTGCATTTGTTTGCATGTTTGTGTGCATGTGTGTACCGTCCAGTGTCCACGTGCATGCGTGCGTGCATGTGTGTGTCCAGTGTGTCGTGCGTGCATGTGTGCGTGACAGCTGGCCCAGGGGTCAGCTCCCTGACTATGCTGTTGTCCTCTGCCTATTCAGCACAAGCTAAAGCCCAATACACCAGCCAGAACCGCAGAACACAATCACCACTAACTCCCACTGGTGGCCACCAAGTCTGCATTTCAGCACTGCAGTATGTTGGAGTGACATTGGATGGAAACTTTTCTACACTCGGCCCAAGACATCATCATATTTTTTTAATATTACAGCTGACATGGTTAAACAAAAAATAGACAGGAAGGTTGTTGTTTTTTTATTTGGTTTTTAATCCCTTAGGCCTCAGCAATTTGTGACACTTACAAGAAGGCTCTAGGCCTCTTTGTGTATTGAATGTGTTTTCACCCTCAAAAAAGCCACAGTGCTTTAGTATAAAATAATAGGTGCTGTTATTATTGCTGCTTTGTCCATCCTTTTTGTACATAGGCATAGTTGTTTGTATTTAGATATATTTGACATATATTATTGTGTTAATTGTGTATGTATGTTGATGAACTGAATAATTAGGACCACAATGGAAAGTCCCCAGGACTTTTCTTTTGTGTTATCAAGCTTTAATTTACTGTAGGACTACCTTGTTTACATTTCCTCGTTTACATACTAATAGTATTAGTATAAGTATTCAATAAATCAATCAATAGCAAGCTATTGTGCATGCGTGCGTGCGTGCGTGCGTGCGTGCGTGCGTGCGTGCGTGCGTGCGTGCGTGCGTGCGTGCGTGCGTGCGTGCGTACATGCTCTCACAGTTAAATTAACAGTCAGCATGGTGTTCCATGTGTTTGGTGGTGCAGTCCAACACATCGTTCAACAGGGACGTGGTGAAGGCCGGGACGGGCAGACGCTTCCTGGGCGGTCTCCTGGATGACACGTCCTACTGCTACACCCTGGAGGTGTCCTTCTACAGCTACATGACCGCTGGCAGCACCACCCCCGTGCCTTACACCGAGGACACATGTATCCTTTATTAACCCACTACAACCATAGATAATCTATTAACGTCTAACTCATGTTGCTATGATTAGGTGATGATGTTAATGGGATTTAATGTTTGTGTTAGGGACAAGATGACGTACATTTTCCCTTCATTGTCAATGGCGTTTTTAAAACAAACATTGAACTAAAAACAAACATTAAACCTGTATATAGGCCCCTCAAAATATAGATGCCTCATTGGCCGCTGCAGTTCATTGGATCGACGTGTCTCCATTGAAGGCAGGAAGCGCCATAGGAAAGCGCTGAAGGCACGCTGCGTCGCTGCCCGAGTGACGTCACTCATGCGACTCCTCCATGTCTCTCGCTGTCACTCAACTGACTACTGGCCAATTACAGCACATCTTTTCCGGGACTTCCATTACGCACGCGGAAGCTGTGCTTCGAAAGGAATCTCGGGAAAAGTGTGCCTTCAGTTTTGCCACGCGCCCCAGAGTCAGAAGAGGTATTTATGTCTATGACTACAACCATACCCTGCAGTCACACAATTTATTTTATAATTTTTAAAACAAACAAATCTAAGAAATTCCAGTTTAGTTTGGTACCCAGACGTCTAATATTTTGGGTCTTGAGCTAAAAGGTTTGGGAACCACGGCTTTTTAGAACCGGGATAGCATATGTGCCATTTTAAAAGCATTATTTTATACTTTGGCGTGTTGCGCTATATGCACTAAAGATCTACTATTTATTTCATACTTTGGCGTGCTGCACTATGCACTAAAGATCTACTATTTATTTTATACTTTGGCGTGCTGTGCTATGCACTTGTAGATCTACTATTTATTTTTTAAATCAGGACATTATGTGCACATCTTTGAATATATATTATTTTAAAGTGAACATTGTTAACTAAAGTCTTTGCTTCTGGGAGTCCCTGGAACAAAATGTTTTAAGATGAAACGCACACACACACGCACACACGCACGCACACGCACTGCACACACACACACACACACACACACACACACACACACACACACACACACACACACACACACACACACACACACACACACACGCACGAGCGCGCACACACACACACACACACACACACACACACACACACACACACACACACACACGCACACACACTACTTCTTACCACACTTACTCCTGCAGTAACTGGCCTATTGATCTCCTAATCATTGGAGGACTCATTATTTGTTTGTGTGTGTGTGTGTGTGTGTGTGTGTGTGTGTGTGTGTGTGTGTGTGTGTGTGTGTGTGTGTGTGCGTGTGCACATCCGCGCTATAGTCACTAGAGAACCATATGTTTCTCTTTTGTTGATCCTTGTTCAGACAGATGTGAGGTGAATAAGGATGATATCGCTTCCTTTGGTTTAAAAAAGGAGTGCATTTGTGCGTGTGTGTGTGTGTGCGCGGCTGCGCGCATGCTACTGTGCGTGTGCGTGCATGCTGGTCTATGCGTGTGTTTCTGTGTATTATACATCTCACGCACCATAGGACGAGATAAAGATCATAACGCAACAGGAACGTGATTCTGTCACACAGGCCACCACTCTCTCTCTCACACACACACACACACACACACACACACACACACACACACACACACACACACACACACACACACACACACACACACACACAGACACACACAGACACACACACACAGACAATAGCAACTCAAGGTGATGGGTGTTTAAGTAGCACCAGGCAGGGGGATGGTTTCCTTCAGCTGACCTTCTGGAGGGGCTGAGGAACTCTGAGCAGAGTTGCTGCAAACCTGCAGAGAGAGAGAGAGAGAGAGAGAGAGAGAGAGAGAGAGAGAGAGAGAGAGAGAGAGAGAGAGAAGGAGATGTAGAGACGGATAAGAACCCTACATCAGAAAAGTACATCCTCCTGAACACTTCTTGCTGCCGTTGAAGAGATGGTTACACAGACATGTAGCCTAAGTGCCCTCTAGTGCCAAGACCTGCATGCACAGTCTGCTCATAGAGGATACATGCAGTGAGTATACACTGTCAAATCACAGTGTTCATTTAACTCTGAGAGTAACTCTCAGAGTTAAAAACCAAACGGATAAATTAACATTGAAGATCTTTCTGTGTAAGAATACATTAAGATTTAAATGATGACACTGGGATTATACCGTTTACCCACACTTTAAGGACCATACGGGTGGTCTGGGCATGTTTAGCTGACTATGACTGAGAGACACTCAGTGAGAGTATACTTGAAATTAGAGATGATAATTTTCCTATAGCTTACCGTGGATTGTTAGGTCTTTGAGACAGTGATTGTTTTCCGTTCATTTGAGTACAAATGTGTACAATTACTGTATAAAAGTCAACTGCAAACATGGATTTGGAACTGACTTGAGCAATCCAATGCTGCCTCCATATATTTTTAGTCAAAGGTTTGTTATCATTGCATTTTAATGCATTTTAAAGGGGATTGATTTGAACGGTCTATCTGAAAATTAAGTCTGGAGAAAGGATTGATTTACGAACAAAAATGCGTGTGACTTATTAACCGTGATATTGTTTTGTTTGATTGTTTGTGAGAGTCCAGGAAGCAAGGCTCTTCAGTGAAAGGACCATGTGAATTATTTTCAGGGGCGCTAGCCCCTCCTATGCCCAGCTTTGTGATGTGCGTGCACATTTTAGCAACGATTTGATTGGCTGATCACGGAATTGAGATGATTTGATAGGCTGAGCAAAGTAGGCTACAATTATTAAGGATAAAAAGTGAGGGCAGAAAAGTGAAGACGCCAAATGTGATTGGCCGGAATGGCCTATACGTCTCCATGACATATCCTTGAGGTGGACGCAGACCCCTATGCGGTTTCTCTAAGACCACCAGCCAAATGCCTGGAATGAAATTATGACATGTCATAATCATATTTATAGCCTACTTAATGCTATCTCCCCAAGCGTATAATTATTTGTTTTTGATTGACTTTTCATATCTCTTTATGCATTGCGCTTGGAATGGAATTATGTATGCACATAGCAAACCCACTACCAGCACAGACAAATAGATAGATAGCCTTACATTGAGGAGACAGGTGTCTGGCTTCTGCTGTATAACAAATTACACCCTGTGTTTGTTTTCTGAGTCCGTGGTGACGGCTATAAGGACGAGATAAGACATCGGAAGCCAGGTTTTCTCTGTCTGTACATTTGTGTTTGTATGCAGCGTGTCTTAGTATGTAATTAGTGTATTTGTGTTTGTTTGTAGGTTTGCAGATGTGTGTACGTTATGCAGGGATTGCAGAGGGAAGCACAGTGTGCGTGCATGTGCACACACACATACACACACACACACACACACACACACAC
>NC_139701.1:26151835-26156835 GCF_964188405.1 Protomyctophum parallelum | reverse complement strand
CCCTGATGTCCCCCCCTAACCCCCCCCCCCCCCTTACACATACAAAAACAAACAAACAAAGAAAAAAAATGTTTTGACACTCTCTAATTGTAATGACTCCACACTGATAATTTTACTGTTTTCTATAATAATCCTTCCTGCATCTCCTTACAATATTTGTTATCTTATTTTTTTATGCATATACAGACATATTTCTGACTCATAGTGATGGGGTAGCCCGCCCACCCATTAGCCATCAGTACTATCACATGTGACATCATATCGATGACATCAGGGTACTCCATAATGGAGAGAGAGGGAATGGGATGCCCAAAATGCTCCAACAACGCCATCAGAGCTGCAGGACCACAGAGAAAATGGCCAAAGCCAGAAGGAAGAAGAGTATATATTGCAGAGTATACTGATGACGAGTGAATGATACTTATTGGACGACATTTTACAGCCACCTTTTCTCTACTCACTCTGTTTCCCAGAGCAGAGGAGGGCTCTGGACACTTCAGAGACCTGCCTACCAGTGTAGAAGATTTCATTTTATTTTATTTCATTATTAATACAAGAGAAACATGGCTTCTATCATGCTAACTTATCCCTTGAATAGAAAGCCTGCTGTTTCTATTCTGATTGGCCGTTGATAATGTCACCATGGGGCGGGTTCCTTAAATGTCCACCCCCCCCCCCCCTCTTAGACACAGACTGAGAAGACAAAAAGGGCATCATGATATTAATGATGATGTCAATATATCATATAATAACCATTAGTGGCAACCAATTATCTGAATATAGTTTGAAAATTGGTAGAATAATTTGCTGCTTAGACTAGAGGACAACTTGAAACATTTTCACCATATCTTCATATCATGTCCTCACTAACGCTCATTATAAAATGCCAGCATTTCTGTGTCACTGTGTCTCAAAGGTTGCTATGGAAGAGTTCTGAAACCTGCCTGCAGTGACATTATTTATGGTCCAATCTAATAGATAGAAGCCATTGTTCTTGCATCAATAAAAATATGAAATAAAGTTTGAAATTATATTGTTTTAAACTAGAAAAGCAGTTCCTGCAGAAACTGCATACCTGCAATGTGATTTACAGTAGACATTTTCAAAAAGTTACAACATATTTAAAATTTGTAAAAAGAAAAAGTACAAGCATAAATAAGTTTGAACAACATTGCTAGCTTCAAGTATGTGTAAGTAGTAGGATGCCAAAAAAGTGGTGGAATAAAGTAAGTAAAGTTATAACTGCTAGGAATAATGCCTGTACTGTAAGACTACCCACCAAGTTTGAGACCTGTAGCATGCTTGAGACCAGGGTTATGGTTGTACATAGGCTAGCCAATAGGAAGACAGTGGGGGACTGTGTATGGAATTAGATCTACAAATCATGGGGATGGGACTGTGTATGGAATTAGATCTACAAATCATGGGGATGGGACTGTGTATGGAATTAGATCTACAAATCACGGGGATGGGACTATGTATGGAATTAGATCCACAAATGATGATGATGGGACTGTGTATAGAATTAGATCTACAAATCACGGGGATGGGCCTGTATGGAATTAGATCTACAAATGATGATGATGGGACTGTGTATAGAATTAGATCTACAAATCATGTGTATGGAATTCACACATGATGTGCACAGATTGTGAACCCATTGAATTTGTACTTTCTGAAAATTGCCTCAAGTCTGGTTTGAACCCACAACCTTCTGCATGTAAGGCAAACGCTCTAACCACTACACTGAGGCTGCCCAATTCCACTTTCACTTTCGTGTACCTCTCACACACACTACTGAAATTTTTCTAGTTTAAAACAATATAATTTCAAACTTTATTTCATCTTTTTATTGATGCAAGAACAATGGCTTCTATCTATTAGATTGGACCATAAATAATGTCACTGCAGGCAGGTTTCAGAACTCTTCCATAGCAACCTTTGAGACACAGTGACACAGAAATGCTGGCATTTTATAATGAGCGTTAGTGAGGACAAATTATATGAAGATATGGTGAAAATGTTTCAAGTTGTCCTCTAGTCTAAGCAGCAAATGTAATTATTCTACCCATTTTCAAACTATATTCAGATAATTGGTTGCCACTAATGGTTATTATATGATATATTGACATCATCATTAATATCATGATGCCCTTTTTGTCTTCTCAGTCTGTGTCTAAGAGGGGGGGGGGGGTGTGGACATTTAAGGAACCCGCCCCATGGTGACATTATCAACAGCCAATCAGAATAGAAACAGCAGGCTTTCTATTCAAGGGATAAGTTAGCATGATAGAAGCCATGTTTCTCTTGTATTA
Source organism: Protomyctophum parallelum (assembly GCF_964188405.1). Classification (NCBI taxonomy): domain Eukaryota; kingdom Metazoa; phylum Chordata; class Actinopteri; order Myctophiformes; family Myctophidae; genus Protomyctophum; species Protomyctophum parallelum. Next base: position 26,154,520 of record NC_139701.1, on the reverse strand, counting down.
ATAATGAAATACAATAAAATGAAATCTTCCACAGACAATGTCACTAGTCTGGTAGGCAGGTCTCTGAACTGGCCATAGCCCTCCTCTGCTCAACGAGTGAGTAGAGAAAAGGTGGCTGTCCTATGAAAAAGGTTGTCCAATATTAAAGTATCATTCACTCGTCATCAGTATACTCTGCAAAACAAGTCCCTCTTCTTCCTTCTGGCTTTGGCCATTTTCTCTGTGGTCCTGCAGCTCTGATGGTGTTGTTGGAGTCATTTTGGGCCTCATATTCCCTCTCTCTTATATGGAGTACCCTGATGTCATCAATATGTTGTCACAGTCATAGTACTGATGGCTAATGGGTGGGAGGGCTACCCCATCACTATGAGTCAGAAAAAAAATAAGATAACAAATATTGTAAGGAGATGCAGGAAGGATTATTATAGTAAACTATTAGAAAACAGTAAAATCATCAGTGTGGAGTCATTACAATTTGAGGGTGTCAAAACATTTTTGTTTTCTTTGTTTGTTTGTTTGTTTTTGTTTTTGTATGTGTGTGTGTGTGTGTGTGGGGGGGGGGGGGGTTAAGGGGGAAAATCAGGGGCAAAATCAGAATCTCCACCACCCTCCATTATAATAAAATAATGTGGAATATTATATTACATCGTGTACATAGGTGTTTAGATAAAATTATCATCTAAACTGTCTAAAACTAAATTAATATTATATATATTATTAATATTATTAATATGAATATTATATTCATATAACTAATTATATTAATATATATAATATATTAATATATAAATTAATATTATATATATTATTAATATGAATATTATATTCATAAAACTAAATTAATATTATATATTAATTATATTATTAATATTATATATAATATATATATATATATATATATAGTTTGTGCGTGCGCATTTCAGTTGTGTGTGTGCGTGCATCTCAGTAGTGTGTGTGCACGCATCTCAGTAGTGTGTGTGCGTGCATCTCAGTTGTGTGTGTGCGCGCGTCTTACTAGTGTGTGTGAGAGGTTTTCAGTTGTGTGTGTGCGCGCGTCTTACTAGTGTGTGTTTGAGGTTTCACTATAGTGTGTGTGAGGTTTCACTATAGTGTATGAGAGGTTTCACTATAGTGTGTATGAGAGGTTTCACTATAGTGTGTGTGTGAGGTTTCACTATAGTGTATGAGAGGTTTTCAGTTGTGTGTGCGCGCGCATCTCAGTAGTGTGTGTGCGCGCGTCTTACTAGTGTGTGTGAGAGGTTTTCAGTTGTGTGTGGCGTGCGTCTTACTAGTGTGTGTGTGATGTTTCACTATAGTGTGTGTGAGGTTTCACTATAGTGTATGAGATGTTTCACTATAGTGTATGAGAGGTTTCACTATAGTGTGTGTGAGGTTTCACTAGTGTGTGTGAGGTTTCACTATAGTGTGTGTGAGGTTTCACTAGTGTATGAGAGGTTTTCAGTTGTGTGTGTGCGCGCATCTCAGTAGTGTGTGTGCACGCATCTCAGTAGTGTGTGTGCGTGCATCTCAGTTGTGTGTGTGCGCGCGCGTCTTACTAGTGTGTGTGAGAGGTTTTCAGTTGTGTGTGTGAGGCAACATTTTTAGTAGTGTGTGTGTGTGTGAGGTTTCACTATGGTGTGTGTGAGGTTTCACTATAGTGTATGTGTATGAGAGGTTTCACTATAGTGTGTGTGAGGTTTCACTATAGTGTGTGTGAGGTTTCACTATAGTGTGTGTGAGGTTTCACTATAGTGTGTGTGAGGTTTCACTATAGTGTATGAGAGGTTTCACTATAGTGTGTGTGAGGTTTCACTATAGTGTGTGTGAGGTTTCACTATAGTGTGTGTGAGGTTTCACTATAGTGTATGAGAGGTTTCACTATAGTGTGTGTGAGGTTTCACTATAGTGTATGAGAGGTTTCACTATAGTGTGTGTGAGGTTTCACTATAGTGTGTGTGAGGTTTCACTATAGTGTGTGTGAGGTTTCACTATAGTGTATGAGAGGTTTCACTATAGTGTGTGTGAGGTTTCACTATAGTGTATGAGAGGTTTCACTATAGTGTATGAGAGGTTTTCAGTTGTGTGTGTGCGCACATCTCAGTAGTGTGTGTGCACGCATCTCAGTAGTGTGTGTGCGTGCATCTCAGTTGTGTGTGTGCGCGCGTCTTACTAGTGTGTGTGAGAGGTTTTCAGTTGTGTGTGTGAGGCAACATTTTTAGTAGTGTGTGTGTGTGAGGTTTCACTATGGTGTGTGTGAGGTTTCACTATAGTGTGTGTGAGGTTTCACTATAGTGTGTGTGAGGTTTCACTATAGTGTATGAGAGGTTTTCAGTTGTGTGTGTGTGAGGCAACATTTTCAGTAGTGTGTGTGAGAGGTGAGTTTGAATTATGGCCCACACGGCACCCCATAGATCCGCGGCCATGTCGCTTATTCCACCCCAGCGCTCGACTCCATGGAGCGTGTGTTGGGTTAATTCCCTGATACAGACTGAGATGATGAGACGAGCCACTGGTACAAGTAGATAGATTTATTGAAGTCCAAAAGCATAGATGTCCAATGAGCAAAGTATTATTCCATTGTACAGTTCAGAGAAATACATGCGATCCCAATGAGGTGCATGCGAAGCATAGTACGGCCGGAGTCAAATCTGCCTGCGTGATAGACTGAATCTCAAGGCGCAAAAC
>NC_139701.1:25974335-26146835 GCF_964188405.1 Protomyctophum parallelum | reverse complement strand
CAGTGGGTATACCATGACGTCAGTACTCATTATCAGAGTACTTAGCGTGGATGATGGCAGGCAGACACACCAACTTAATTGGGAGAGTTCAAAAATCTCTAAAGTGTTCTTTTTTCTTTCTTTTTTTTAGCTAATATAGCCTGATGCCTGCTTGCTTGTTCTGGGGAGAAATTTCATTGAAAACCTTCCTGTTTCTTTCAAACCAGAAACAGGATCGTGTCAAAGGTTGTGTCCAACGTAGCTCAGCGAGGAAGGATGTGGGTCTTCATCTGCTTAGCGAGGAAGGATGTGGGTCTTCATCTGCTTAGGGAGGAAGGATATGGGTCTTCATCTGCTTAGGGAGGAAGGATATGGGTCTTCATCTGCTTAGGGAGGAAGGATATGGGTCTTCATCTGCTTAGGGAGGAAGGATGTGGGTCTTCATCTGCTTAGGGAGGAAGGATGTGGGTCTTCATCTGCTTAGGGAGGAAGGATGTGGGTCTTCATCTGCTTAGGGAGGAAGGATATGGGTCTTCATCTGCTTAGGGAGGAAGGATATGGGTCTTCATCTGCTTAGGGAGGAAGGATGTGGGTCTTCATCTGCTTAGGGAGGAAGGATATGGGTCTTCATCTGCTTTGGGAGGAAGGATGTGATGTGGGTCTTCATCTGCTTAGGGAGGAAGGATATGGGTCTTCATCTGCTTTGGGAGGAAGGATGTGATGTGGGTTATCATCTGCTTAGGGAGGAAGGATATGGGTCTTCATCTGCTTTGGGAGGAAGGATGTGGGTCTTCATCTGCTTAGGGAGGAAGGATATGGGTCTTCATCTGCTTTGGGAGGAAGGATGTGATGTGGGTTATCATCTGCTTAGGGAGGAAGGATATGGGTCTTCATCTGCTCAGCGAGGAAGGGTGTGGGTTTTCTTTTGGGGCTAATACATGTGCCTCTCTGTCTTGTTGCTGTTGTTGACCTGTCACTTAATTAGCATTGCTAATTAGTTCTCCACATGTCCCATCTGTGACAGGTCCTGTCAGTGGGCTGTATTGATGAATCCAGTGTCCCCTCGTTTGTCTCCTCGTTAGCTCCTGTCTGATCTGGACAAGATTCCACCGTCGCCTTGTCCTCTTTGTCATTGTCTCGTTGTCTGTCTGTCTGTCTGTCAGCTCGTCTGCTCGTCTCTCAGGGCCACGGCACCAGGGAGCATGACGCAGGGAGCCGTTAAATGCCGCCATCGACGGTAAACAGCTGCGGTAAACAAATCATGATGTCCATTTCTCTGTTGTCTCGTTTGTCCCTTCCCTCATCAGCACCCAGGGTGTCGTGCCCTTGAGCTGTGACAAAGGCCCGCTATCGATTGGACACGAGCCGAGTGTGTACCGAGATATTAAAGAGTCTTACACACCTCAGTGACTGGCAGACAGGGCGCTGACGGGATGCAGTTCCCTCTTCTCACATAAACATCTCCAGTGACCTCTCTAGATCAGATTATGATCAGTGATTGTTTATGCTGTTTTGACATGGTGTGAAGGCATAGGATCAGCATAACATCTGTAAGGTCTCAGACTCTTTTTTGAGGTACTTTTACTTTACTTGAGTATTTACATTTTCTTTTTTGCTTTTTCTGCCTTTATTGAATGTAGACTGACAGGAAATGGGGAGAGTGATTGGCCGCCGGGATGGGGAGTGGAGCCCGCTGCACACCGCCAGGCTGGCTCAGCAGCCTAGGTGCTCAGACAGTTGAGCTGAGTTTGGACAAATTCTGTAGGAGTAATATAAAAACAATTGTTTTGCAAAAATCAACCTCCTAGTGAAGCTATAGCTCTGGCATCCAGGGTGTGTGCATGGACCGTGTCACTGCATTGCCGAAGATAAGCTGTCCACAGACATATGGACACACACCAAGGATGGATGGATGAACAAGGTGCAACACATAGTCTCGCCACTCCTTTTGTATTTTCACTAATGTAAAATGTCCAATACAGGACTTTTAACTGAATATTTCTACATTCCAGTATTGCTACTTTATACGTAAAAAAACATTGAGTTGACTACTGTGGAAAAGGATTGAACAGATGGCGTTACATCAAGCTTAGGTTGGTTTATTACTGAGAAATGTATGCAGATTGCAGCAGCAGATTTAGTTTTCCTGGATCTCTCCACCTCCTTCCCACTACTGTCAACCAAGCCACAGCCCTCTGACTGTTACCTGGCTCGCCTGCACCTCACTTCCTGCTGCAGTGGCAACAGAGCCACGTTCCAGCCCCACGTATTGCTCCTGGAAGTGGGCCAGAAGCAGCTGAACAGGGCATCCTCTGTTTCCCCAACTGTTCGACCCACTGATGAAGTTCTCCTTCAGAAGCTGCCCGTCTATCATGAAACTCCTGTAATAGACACTGAGTCGTGACAAGCCAAGCTGAGAGGCCATCTGCGCGCGCTGGGTTCCGGGAGCTATTTCTGTCGCTGAGCGCGCCTGGTCAGAGAGTTCAGGGCTGGCACCAGCCTCTGTTGATCACACAGAAGGGAGGGAAACACAGAAAACTTTCTGGAGGTCACAGTGAAGATGTCAAGGGTACATGCGAAAGAGAGCGAGCGCGTGTTTGTGTGCGTGTTGAAAACACATTATGAGTACTGTATGTTTTTGCCAATTTAGTTGTGAACTAGGTGTTTATAAGTCAAAGTACTGTAAAGATAACCTACAGAACCACTTGACTTGGAAAGAAATGTGCCAGATTGAGAGGTTGCTACACTAATACACGCATGTGTAGAGTATACGCATGCATGCTCCCTTTCTCTCTCTCTCTCTGTTTCTCTATCTCTTTCTCTCAGACCGAGAGACAGGCAGATAGACAGACAGATTGGTTTACTCGCACGCACGCATGCATGCACTGATGCACGCACACACGTCACACTCGCGCGCGCACACACACACACACACACACACACACACACACACACACACACACACACACACACACACACACAAACACACACACACACACACACACACACACACACACACACACACAAACACACACACACACACACACACACACACACACACACACGCGCGCGCGCACTGGCGCACACACGACTGTTCTGGTCTGATCCAGGAGTTGTAGACAGACAGCCAGATGGGGTGTAAACACAGATTCTGGAGTCACGCAGAGAGAGTTGCCATCGGCCTGCTGAGTGAAGAATGAAGACCCACAGAGACACTCCAGCACACAAACACAAACTCACTCTCACAGGCCAAGGTGACAGACTGGTCACGGTGAGGCTCACTTTTACATGGCAACACCCATGTGCATGTGTGCTCGGGTTCATCAGTGAAATGTGTTGTGCAAGCCATAATAAGAAACAGAGGGCAGGTCGACACCCAGACAGCCCAGGATGGATGGTTTATAAGTTAACAGCTTCGGACAATAGCTTTTCACCTATAAAGCAACCAAGATATATGTGGCACCGGTCAATTTCCTTGACCATCAGAACAAATTGGAAAAATAAAAACCTGACTGAATCACTGCCTCATTTTTCCCCCTGTTTCTCTGTAGGCCAGTTGTTTCAATCACAGGGGCGTGACAGACAGACAGTCCGGCAGGGCTACAGGCTATATCTGAGCATCAACAAGGTAATGACAGGGAAAGGTGACAGATTATGTCTCTGTGTTGTTCCATCATTGGATACAGCCTAGTGAAGAATGGAGGTAGCTGTTCTGAACATCAATGCACAGCGACAGGAAAATGGCAATGTCTTTTAATGATTGAATACAGATGGGTGGGTGGGTGGGTGGGTGGCTTGACAGATGGACAGGTGGATAGGGGTAATACGGATGGATGGACGCATGAATAGGTGAGTGGATGGATAGATATGAGATGATTGAATTCATAGATAGATGTATCATGAATACAATAAGGGTTTTCGGGTTGGATGGATGGATAATGTGCAAATGGAGGAAACAATGGATTGGAGATGGATAGGTGTTTTGTCACATGGCTCGAGTAAAAATGAATTCCAGTACTACCCAGTTACAGTACATGGTCCGCATGTAGTTGTATTTGCTAAATCCTCAATAGTGATTGGGGCCATTGTTCTCCCCTTCATCATTACCCGAACCAGATTGTCATCATTACTTGCCCCGTTGGCCTAATGATCACAAGCATAGCAACAGCACTCACAGAGGCCCAACTGTTTTATACAAGTGAAGTTATTGATATTGTCTCTAATGTGGTGAGTGGGGATTGGGAGGGTGATGTGTGCGACCATGCATTCACCTGTGAATTTTAATAAGGTCTCAGCAGTAAGTAATTGCTACTGTGTGATTCATGCCAGCTTCATGCATTTGGCTGACTGGACTGAAATGCAGTTGATTTAGCTTCACTTAGTGCACAACACAGAATGTTGTCCCCCCAGGATTTACACTGCACATTTCTCCACCCGCTACTATATGCTTATTTACTGCAACCGACTAGATGTGCAGGAAAGAAACTATGTGGCCTTTTTGAATCAGGTTGATTCATTATTTGTCCAGTATCAAAGATTTAATGTTGTGAACGAATGCATCTGAATATGTCATGCAAATCAAAAACACACAAATTAAGAATATTTGTATGTCTTCTATGTACCATTCCTTCCTCTCAGACTTTTTTTTTCTTTCTTTTGGTAATGTTTTTGAATTACCGTCTTGACAGGAGACATTGTTGTGGTATAGGTAAGGTAAGCAAACCTGAAATGATCAGACTTAACGCCCTGCCTTCTCAGACATGAAACTGGGCAGGAATGTGGCCAGAACCTTCCTAGATTACTACAAACTCAACAATCTCATCAAGGACAACAGACCAGTTCATATTCAAAGGTAATCTTTAGAGAAAAATGAAATCCACATACCGTAAACACAGAGATAATATTATTATTATAGATAATATGTTCTATAATGGACTTGTACAGTATGTTTCTGTAATTGACATGTCCATGATGCAATTTGTATGCAATCTCTTGTATTGCTATTTGCTGAATTACACTGTACGAAAGCGTATTGCTCCCATGTCAGATAAGAAATAAATCAATTTTAACGAGATACGTGATACCATGTCACGTTATAAATTATATTGATATTATCACGTACGTGATACGCGATACATACATTTTATTCCCTGACATTGCAGCAATACGCATCTGTAATGCTCAATGAACAAAATTGTGTGTGTGTGTGTGTGTGTGTGTGTGTGTGTGTGTGTGTGTGTGTGTGTGTGTGCGTGCGTGCGTGCGTGCGTGTGTGTGTGTCTGTGTTTATGTACGTGCACGCGTGTGCGTGTGTGCGTGCGTCACCAGTCCTGAAGTGTTTTCCCATGCAGGTAATAGTAGCGGGAAGGGCAACAGGGGTGACAGAGAGAAAGCCAACAGTGAGAAGGAGAGGAAGAGTGCAGGTGTCCGACAGTAGACACCAACAAACAGACAAAGCCTGGACATTTATTAAATGCAGAGCACCAGAACGGACGCATCCTTCAGTCGTCACCTTCAGAAGCAAGCGCTATACCACTTCTTGGATATAAAGACAGTTTTCATACATTTCTTCCATGTCGTATGAGCCGGAATGTGTTAACTTGTATGGCTCACAACGCTCTGTCACAAGAGCAAGTTGGTCCAGTGTTACGTGTATATCGTGGTACAATTGTACAAAAGTGGAATATTACGGGCAGGCATACTACTCAAAAATCATCTAAGCTTTAGAGGATAGATAGATAGATAGATAGATAGATAGATAGATAGATAGATAGATAGATAGATAGATAGATAGATACAGTAGATATGAAATTCAGGCACTAGAGGCTTCAAGTATTCAATATAGACATTAGACACCATCAATTATCAACAAAGAGTATATTACAAATGTATACTCCGATACAATCTTCCTTCCTGCCTGATGCAGAGGAAGGACTGTTCCAGTGTTCAAGGCCTTCATTCTGCAGCTGCTCTTGCTTTCACTAAAATGTGCTTTTAGGTTAGGCTGCACAGCATTTGTTTTTCTCTATGCATGAGTAAATATTTCTGACTAGTTTTATGTACATACTTTGACATTGGACATCATTATGTTGTAGTTGTAGCCACTAGTACCCACGTCACCCTCTCTTAAAGCAATACAGAATCTTGAAGAATACATACAGTAAAGTAGGCCAGTGGTTCTCAAAGTGGGATCCGTCCAGGGTTGATAGTAAGGGACAAGATGGTCCCGTACGGTTCTGTAACTCTGAGACTACACAAATGGAACAAATGGAGTTACGGTTCCATACACTCACAGAGTTAAGGGGTCCATGGCCTAATTAATCTTGGATTGAAACGTTTTTTAGGAACCACTGAAGTAGACAATACCACATTCACTTGTAGTTTACATGGCAAAGCATTTTATTTATTAAAAATAACGTGGAGGAGTGAATGTGTGAATGCTGTGATTAAGAATGGTTCTGGATTTTCTGGAACACTTTCGTATTATCTGGAATGAAATAAACAGATGAATGAAAGCTGTGAAAGCTAATTTTAATTTCCAGTGTTCATCTTTATGTGTGCAAGTGAAAAGTAACTAAATATATTTATTCAGCTGTACTCCGCTACATTTCAGAGGCAAATATTGTGTACTATTTACTCCAATTATTTGACAGCTTTAGTTGGAAGTTACTTTGTAGATTTACAATTACAATTTCCAAATGTATCAATTAATAATAATTATAAGCCCTATTTCATACTTTGTAATTTTTAATATAGGCAATTTACAAACTCACAACTTGGGGAGCTTGAAAATCTGTACTTTCAAAAGATTTTGATACATTTTTTAAAGTTGGAGGAAAAAAGGTTTCTGAATAGCCTACAAGAATACTTTTACTTTTGGTATTTTAAATATATTTTGATGCAATGAATTACTAGCTGTCAGTCTGTACTCTGTACTCATTCTGCAAACTTAAAGGACAACTTTAGTTTTTTTCAACCAAGGTTCATGTTTTAGGTTGTTATTAGAGAAAGTAAAAGATGAGTGTTCATTTTCTTTCATTTGATGCTTTCTTTCGTTTTAGGGATTTTAGCTGTTTTTGACTGGGGGGCGGGGGCATTCGAGCATGGGGCTAAATGTATTTTTTACAACATTTTATGGTGATTTATTTTTGTATTATTTACTATAGTCCTAATATACCCCAGGAAATTACATCTGGCCACAGAATCTATACCTACTGGGGGAAGGCTTATACTGTGTGTCATAGGCTCAATATGTCAGTTTGTCACATTCAATAGATACTGTTATCTTTTGTGGTCAGATGTAATTTCTTTGGGTTTATTAGGACTATAGTAAATAATAAAAATATAAATCGCCATAATATTTTGTAAAAAAATACATACTTAGCCCCATGCTCGAATGCCCCCGCCCCCCTGTCAAAAACTGCTAAAATACCCAAAACAAAAGAAAGCAGCAAATGAAAGAAAATTAACACTCACCTTTTAGTTTCTCTAATAACAAACTAAAACATGAACCTTGGTTGAAAAAAACTAAAGTTGTCCTTTAACATTTTCAAATTGCAATCAATCAATCAAAACCACTGGTTGCACACAAGGCATTTGATTGGTTAGTTCTGGTCACGAGTCACAACATCCTCTGCCTGGGACTTCCTGTCTGCTTCCTGTCGAGTCACCCATGACAACCCCGACAACGAACCAAGTTTAGCAATGGGTAGAACGACAGCGCCACAGAAGTCTCTGAAATGTACAGTGTACTTGGATATACAGGCTGTAAGTACATGAAATACAATAGGTTTCGTTTCGTTTTGTTTTGATAATGTTGACACATGATCCGGGGATCATTGATCCCTAGCTCTGATCCATAGCTCTAATGCGTTGATCCCGTGGTCCTGTAGCCCTGCTGTACATCTTAAACTATACCTTCATATCCCCCAATCCTTATGTTCTTATCATCCATCATCCCTTTATAATCGCAATCTGTTCTTATCGAATAGATAAGAAGGCATTGATTGAGCAAGATGCTGCAGTTATCCTGGCTGAAGTTCGGTTGTTTAGACGTGTTTAAACTTTGTGTATTATTTGGGAGACCTGAAACGACGCGACTTGACTCTGATTTGAGTGCATCAACGTTCATATTTTTATTATAAGTATAAAGTGCTCACCCCTGAGGCCACGGTTGTTAGAACTTTCCACCGGCTGGTATTAGCACCCGTGCATTCCGTAGTGTTATATAAAAAAAACTTTTATCCGACCGCCGGCGGGTCAGTTTCTCGCCATAATGCTTTCAACTACGCGCCTCTATCGGCTGAGAGGTGTATTGCACTCTGTTACATTATAACATTTTGAGAAAATGGTCACCGGCCGGATAAAAATACTTTTTATTGAAGAATACGGAATGCACGGGTTCTAATACCCACCCGTACGAAATTCCAATGAGTGCGCGCATAATCAGTCAATAAACATGTACTGTACTGTAAACACAATACAATACAAAGAATGAGCACCTATGAAGATCACTGTTTGTGCTAGATCACCTGCCCGGGAGTTGTGCTACATGAGCAGGAGGACCTTTACATCAGTGTCTGCATCATGGGCCAGTACAGAAAGACTGGGTGTGTGCCTGCAGTATTCCCTCTGCGCTTTCATCACAAAATGGTCTTCATCAAGGTGAGAAAGACATCACTGTTGTCAGGCAGAAACTCTCATCTCCATTGTTTTTGTTGTTGTTGTTGTAAATTAACGCTGTATAGTGTATACTTGATCATACTGCAGCATCACACAAAAGCATCAGAAGTATCAGATCCACAAGCCCATCTTCTACTTGTGCTGTTTTTGAATTTGAATCCTGATAAGTAACAGTTTTGGTCATATATGAGGTTTCCAGACAATTCTTTTTATGAAGAGAGGGTAAAAAGCAGAGACGGATTGATAAGTTGACGGTTTAGATAAGCCTTTCTTTATCTCCAGTGGGGAATTCAGCTGTCATCGCAGCAACAGCAGTAAGAGTGAAACACAGGGGATAGGGATACTGAGTAAGATTCAAGAATCAAGGTTTGCTAAGAATAAATAAAGTAAAACTGATTGATGTACAGACTATCAACAGTGAATGTGAGAATGAATACTGTCAACAGGCCTTCAACAGAAGAAAAATTTGCCGATCTACAAGCCCAACTTACAGTATAGATCGGCTATTTTCAAATAGCCAAAAGGTTTATAGGGCTGAAGTGTTTAATGTTTGTTTTGTAATAATAATCAAACTCTTCAAAGTAACTAGTAACTACAGTTTTCAATTATATTCTCTTTTACAACGGAACCCTGTCCAAGAAAGTGAACATGCACATATTACAACGTAAAATACAATAAGATGCACAGCAAAAACTCTAATTATACATTGATCATACTGAAGCAAAACAGCTGCAGGCATCAGTTTTTTCTTCTTATTTTTTTTTACTTTTAAAATCACTCAAAGGGATTAAGGACGGTTTCCAGTAATACAGTGATTCTCAAACATTTTCATGTTAAGGAACCCCAAATGAATGTATTCCTCTGTAATGACCCCCTCTGTAAATTTATTTTGCCAAGGACTCCAATACAAGATTTTTGTTGATTTAAAATGTTTCAAAATAGATCTTCACATTTCACTTTTATTTTTAATAGAAGATCTACAAGCTTGTGGATGAGTTGCGTTGTGAGCTTGTAGGTTGTCTATTTTCTAATAGCCAATGTACAGTATAGGGTTTAGGGGCTGATTTTGATGCTATATATTAATACATTCTTTGCTGACCCCACTTTGAGAATCACTGCAGTAATACTGTACACAAAAGGAAACTGCTGATTGGTCCGTGCTTGTCTGTTATTCTTCACCAGACTTTTCCAGGCATAGTTGACCCTGGTGATGTGGCTGAACTCCTCGAAGGTAAGCCGTCTCCTGAGGTTTGATTCCTCATCGCTCATTCCCGAATCATCTGCTGTTTTATGCTCATAGGCTATTTGTTGTGATACTGATCATTAGCTTACAGGATGTTTGTGCTTTATCTCCGCTTAGCTGACACTACATCTTTTGAGCTGATTCAGCTGGTACCTCCAGGTATGCTTTCGGATGATGCCATATGGGCATGTTCTGTTCTGAGTTTGTCAAAACAGTGCAAAAATAGGAGCTCAACTTTATTCACGTGCTTACGTACGTGCGTGCATGTGTGGTTTCAGTGGGCGAGATTCTGGCCACAGTGGAGGAGTGCACTAGAGACTTCCTGTACCCTGGACCCAGACTCAGTTCCAAAGACGGGGCTCTAGAGAGAGAAATGCTGATGAAGAGGTCCCCTACCTTCCCGGTAGGTTTCCAATTAATGTTCCCTTCATTTCCGTCAGCCTTTTCTGTCCATATTCTCTTGAGTTCAACTGACTTCTTCATTCGTACTCTTCCTCTCCCCCTCTCGCCTACACCTCTCTCCATGTCTCCTTCCCCTTCATCAATTTCTCTTTCTCTCCTTCCTGCCTCATCTGTCCATCTGTCCCTGCAGATTTCTTTTCCATCACATCCTGAAGCCCCAACAATAATCTCGTTTAGACATCTATGAACACTTGTCACGCTTTCGTGTTTGTATTCAAGGCTTGCATAGCAATTTAGATGCCTCTATTCATTCACACTGCCAGATAATTTAAACATCACTCAAGCCTTTCTTGTTTGAGCCAATTTGTTGTTCTCGCACAGGCGTAGAGTGACGATTTACGGTTGTAAATCTCATCTTCCTGGCCATGTTGTTTATGTGTGCTTGTGTGCGTTGGTCTCCATCCTTGTGTAAATGCATGTTTGTTCCTAATTCTGTCTTTCACCAGGGAATCTCCCCCAAAGTGGAGTTTTTTACCTCTTCTGTCATTGAGGAGAGTGGCGGAAAGGACAGCGGGGCCGTCTCACCAGTAAGTGTGTCTCGTATCAGAGAGTGTGTACACGCGCACTCACACGCACACACTCCTAGCCAAACAAAACATACGTTAATGTTTGAGACATTTTTGAGACATTTTTGCTTTTGTTTTTTTAATCAATATTATAAACAGGAACTAGAGTAGCATATAACTGCAATGTAGCAAACTGTAATATTTGTTTCTAGATCAGTGGTTCTGAAAGTGAGGTTCCGGGACCCCACGGGGTCCCCAGCTAAGTTATTGATAGTTGGGGACCAAATGGACCAGAGACGAAGAGTTCTTATGATTGTCACGGGGGGTTTTGTTGGGTACTTTCATTTACAGTTTGGTAATAAACACAGTGGTACGATTTCAGTTCACAACGAACAAATGATTCACTCATGACTTGTTTCAGCACCATGTTTCAGCACCATAACAGTAGTAATGGATGATCAAAAGATGAGTTACAAATTCTTCACAGGGGCCCAAGCCCCTCAGCACCCACATACATGACGTCACAGAAATGGACCCTTAAAGTTCTGTAACACAGAGTGTACGTACCAGGGAGCCAAATGGACCCTTAGAGATCTCAGATCTGTAACTCAGAGAGTGCAAATCCAATTGGTACCATTTGCACACTCTCTTAGGTCACATTCCCACCTAATACTTCGGTAGACTCGATGCGAATGGCCGGAAATTGGGATTCTTGCATATTTAATTTGCTGCGGTTTGCCTTCACACTGTCATCCGCAGCAATTGGAAACGCAGCAAGGGGGGACCTTCATCAATGTGTTCCATTCATAAACTAGCATACACAGTGAAATCTATGGTGATAAAATTATACTCATAACGTGCATGTGTCGTGTCGTGCCGTCTGGGACTGGACCCAGACAACAGCGAAAAATAACTTGTAAAATGTTTACAAGTTTATCGAGATGAAAGTCCCTACTCCCCAGTCCCCACACAGTGACAGCACTTCATTACGGCACGCACAGACAGAATATTCTGTAGGCTATACACTGCATTGTTTTTATGTGTTTCCTTGTACTCGTCCTCATTTCGATCAGGGCTAAAGTCTCCTCACACCTGCCAAACGAATGAACTTTCGGACAATGTGCAGCAGGATTCGTTTTAATCACAGTAAAGCTTTCTGGTGTGAATGTCACCTTAGTTATGGGGGTTCATGGAATAATGCATACCAAATGTGGGGGGTCTTTGAAATAAAACAAAGTTTGAGAAGTTAAGAACCACTGTTCTAGATCATTCTGATGAGCAGCATCACTCTCAATCATTTGAGTCCGTTTCCACCATATAGACCTACCTTCTATTGTTGCCATGGCTACTGCCATCTATCTATCCCTGTAGTGTTTCAAGGGTATCTGTTCTCTCCTTGTGAATGTAATTACAGAGAGACAGATCTGTGGTTCCGATAGCAGGGCCCTTGCACTGTTCCTGCTACTACACAGCAAAAAACCCTGAGTGTTCCTTTGTTTACCTCTGAGACTGTACTCTTAGAGTTAAAGGAAATGCTGTGTAGCAAGTAGGGCTGCAGCTTCCAATTATTGTCATAGTGATTATTATTCATAGTGACATCGATTACTATTTCGATTAATTGGATAATCGAGAAGCGTTTATTTGCAATTTTGAATAGATTAACCACTTAACCAAAAGTTGCTCAAAATTGGGATAGATTATTAATAGATAATTTTACTAAATCATTGATTATTAATCATTTTCTTGATGGCTATTCAGATGACTTAGTTTTTCTTTTTTGCACCCCTATAGTAGCAAGGTCTTCATACAGTTAAGGAGATCCAGTCAGGCAGTTGGTTACTCAAATTCACATCCTTCTCTCACCTGCATCTCTTCTTGTGTCCTTTTTGCATTGAAAGGGCAACCTGTGCTCAGCTGCATAAAATCACCATTTTACCTCGCAAAGGAGGTGGATTTCATTCTCTCTGGTCCCCTCGCTCTCTCTATCTGGCCCTCTATCTTTATTTCTCTCCTCCAGTCTCTCCAGAATTTATGGCGTATAAGGCACTTCCATCTATTCTCTTCAATATAATCTTCTTGTGTGTGTGTGTGTGTGTGTGTGTGTGTGTGTGTGTGTGCTCGCGCGCACGTGGAGGACGGCAGGAGAGCTCTGTCTATTTTCTCTGAGAGAATGTAAGGTACCTTTTGCTGCAGCCCACCGAAAAAAGAAACAATTGTTTTGTTTTTGGAGGGGGGATAAAAGGAAAGACAATCCTTGTAACAGCTTGGCAGTCCTGTTAGTACCTTATGATCTATCGCATATGGGTTGGTGCAGAGCCATATATTTTCCAGGTGCACTAACACAAGCGGAGGCTGTTTGGTTAAATGGGATGTCATTGACACCAAGGCAAATTGTCAATGTGTTCTCCTGGCCCCTTAGGGAGACATGCGGATCAGGGCCCAGCCGTGGCTGTCACACTGTAGAATTTCTCCATTCTCACGGACCTAATGGCGCTTCAACATGGGCGTGCCAATTCGTCCCAAGTGTCCTGTTTTATTATGGATCACAGAATGAAAGCACCTGCTTACAGAAATCTCTATATCTGTAATGGTGGGAAATATACATTCCATCTCTCACAAAGTATCTCCTTTCCTTGGTCACTCTTTCATACTCATCTTTCCTATACTGCTTTTCTCTCACCGCTCTAAATGGCCTTTCTGTATCTTCTCTGTATCCTGTTCCATAGACATCTGTCTAGTATGCTTTCGCTCATGTCAATCTTGCTGTGTTTCCCCTTCCATGTGCCTCTCGTAAAAAAAGAAACCCTTTTTTTTAAAGGCTGTTCTCTCTCTTAAATGGTGCTTCTGTATTCCTATCAACATAATTTGCATGGATAAGAAATTATTTATAAGATAATATGTTTGTATTGATCCCTGGAGGGAAATTCAGGTGTCATAGCAGCAGGCAGTGAGAATGAAACACAGCAGAGGTACAGGTAAGAGTCAACCAAGAAATTATAAAATTAAATAAAGTAAAATACTGAGCTGTTGGCCCTAGAAATCTAACCATAAATATAAATGTACAGTGAATTTATGAATGAATCTAAATCTATTTCTTTACATATATCAACAATGAATATATGAATAAATGTATTGCTATACATCTATCAACAGTGAATGAACATATAAATTAAATTAATATTATTACAGTCTCAAATTAAAGGTTCTTAACAGGCATCTGTCAACATTTGGCAATGTACCTGTACATCTTAGTAGTCCATGTGGAAGTGTGCCAGAGTCCATGCAGGAGTCAGTCATTCAAAAGAACAGACAGTGCCAGAGTCAAAGCAAGAGTCAGTAATCCCAAAGAATGGAACACACGATACAAGTTGGGGTGCCTGATGGCTACTGGCACAAAGAACTGGCCAAGGCACTTTGTGGCGTGCTGAGGAGGGCTGTAGCTGAACGTGCTCCTGGTCCTTGCCAGCTCATCATAGAGGGGATGAGAGGGGTTCTTCAGGCTAGCGTCCAGCTTCTCATCCTCCTCCGCCAGGAAGACTAGTTGTGCTTCAGGGCACAGCTAATGGGGATCACGACAAGCAAACAAAAATCCTCCTCCGCTACCACCTCCAGATTGTCCAGTTCAACTACAACTACAGAGCTAGCCTTTACTCATCAAAGTTTAGTTTATTGGCGTCCCTTGTGCTGATGTCACCGCCCACCCGTACCAACATACCACAGCAACGAAGAAGACGCTAGCTACTACAATCTGGTAGGACATCTGCAAGCAGCTTGTTGCAAACATTGAAGGATCATGAGCCTCCTCAGTCTCTTCCTGTGTCTCGGCACAGCACCGTTTATTGCTCACGTGTACTCCTAGGACCTTGTAGGTGTCCACCATGTGCACATCGTCTCTTCTCGCTCCACTGTTATGGCCTATTCATAGTCTGGCTTTTCGGTGGTGAGGTGACCACCAGAGCTGTAATAACGTGGAGCGGTGGTGAGTAAAAACGGAGAGAAGGGCTGGGGTTTGCTCTTCACCGCCGCTCGTGTTGTAGTTCGGTGGTCACCTCACCACCGTAAAAACCAGACTATGAATTACACTTTAGACCACCACCAGCTCCTTGGTCTGCTCAGCCTCTCCAGGTGGAGTAGGTAGATGATGGCATCATCCACACCAATGCTATGCCTTCTTAACATTGGCTTACAACAGGTCCGGTCTTATACTCTCTTGTATTACAGGTCACATATTGGGTGAGGTTTGTCAGGATTTTAGATATAATTTTCTTTTGCTTTTTCTGCCTTTATTGATATGTTGAAAGTAGACTGACAGGAAATGGGGGAAGACACGCGGCAAAGGCCGTCGGGATCGGGAGTCGAACCCGCGGCACGCCGTCGATGGTGCTCAGACGGTTGAGCTAACCGTCTGGGTGGATTTTAGACATTTTAACATGTTTAAAATAGGCACTGACAGTTATGATTGTGCTTGGGTTCTTTATAATCCTGCGACAGCGGAGTGGATGATGTCACCCAGGTGCCCTGCCACAGAGATTTCTTGTGGTATTGAGGCTAGCTTCATTTTCTTGTTTGATAAGCAACTTGTAGCTCGTGCTTTATTGGCTCAAGGACAGAACCTCATATTTCACAATACCGTCAGCTGCATAGAAGCTAATCACTCAGCTTTGGACAGGAAAGAGGGACAGACCTTCACTGGCTCTCCACCAGCAAACGAACAACAGATGGAAGACGGAACAAAGAGGACAGAGAAGCCTAGGTGTTTTGTCGTTAGCTTGTAAATCTATCATTTTCAGTGAGCAGCACCATCATGCAATGAAGCATAAACTAGGCTTGAGGCTAGAGAGTGAGCAGTGCACAGAGGAGGGCGGAGAAAAAAGGGGGAAACCTGACTTTGTTTAATTCCATTAAATCAATACACTCTGAAATGGCAACCTCAATCAGAATTTATTTATCATCCCCTTCCTTTAAAAAAATGCGTTTCAATGCTCCATGATGTCTGTAATTAGCATTTAGATAATCTTTGTTTTTCATTTGAAGTAATGCCTCTTATCTCATTAGACTGGAGATGGCCATCAAACACAATTAACATTTTTCCTTAACTTATTTATCTTGGCCCAGCACCGCCCGGAGGAAGCTGGATATTGCATCCGACAATGATGTTAGTGGCCATTAGAGTTATTGAAGTTATTCTGCAGAGGTGGTCTTAGCCACGAGGGCCGAGAGAGACCTGTTGTTGTTGTTAACACTTATGCTGCATGAATTTGCTAATGGTTTAATGGTGTCATCGAAAGAAAACAAGTCTGTATAGAGGCTGAGAGCAATAATTGGCTTAATGGTTGACATATCTGCAGTCTACAGAAAACTGTAGACGTTGAGACTAAAAGCTGCATATTGTTAGCCTGGAAACCAGGTGAATCTGCCAGCTCAAATTTAATTTAATTTGCTTTTGTGTATTGGTCTGGCAATGTCAGCCCAGCATAATTGTCTCCGTGTATGCCTCCCAAATAACCTGAATCAGAGCACATCATGCTGACAAACTGGAAGAAAATGACCTTATTTAGTTGTCTCATGCCAGCATTGTTGACGCTCTTTCACATTTCCTTTTGTCCATTTTTATTTTCTCTTCAGCCTGACTGTCTCTCTCCAGTGAGGACATCTCCATCCCTGCCCAGGCGGAGCTCAGAAAAATGTCCACCATCACCCAATCTACCATGTCAACCTCCATTCAGCCAACAGCTTAGCAGAGAGCATGATGGCAACTGTAGTCCACAGGAAAGCAGCAAGGAAACTCTTACTAATACCGAGGCTAAAAAGACATGGTCGTGGTAGGGCTGGGCTTTATCAATATTATATCAATACTGTGATGTGAGACTAGATAATCGTCTGGGATTTTGCATAATATAATATATAATATAATATATTGTGATATGACAAGTGTTGTTTTTTCTGCCTTATATCTAAAATATGTATATTATATAAACCTAATTGTGAAAGTTGCCAACCTACAAGCTACACAAACCCTAGCCGACCAAGGAGCTTGTAGGTTTTATTGTCACAATATCGATATGAAGGTATTTGGATATATATCGTGCTCTTTGATTTTGTCCATAGCCCTAGGACGGGGTCTTCTACGGACTCTAGCTACCAGCAGCCAACAGTAGCCTCCAGGACACGAGCGCTGTCACCCTACACTCACCGCAGAATGTGTGAACTGTCAGAAGACGCCAGGCAAAGACTCAGACATCTCCAGCTGGGACCTCATCTCTTCAAGAAGGAGACAGAGAGCCAGACACCATTCCTGGTTGGTAAACGTTTAGCTCTGAATGACGTTTTTCCGAGCTGTACAGCGATGGCAATATAAAACGCAAGAGTTCTTTCAAATCCGAAGAGAGCCTCTATATGCCAAAGAGTGTGTCACTAGAAAGGAACCTCGCTGTGGGCATTCCCCTGTATTTTCAAACGGTATTATACAGTCCTAGTCCCTAAAGATTCCTCGAAGCTGTTGCACTTGTTCTGGTAAATGATAGAGAATTTTAAACTTGGATCTTTTTACCTATGTACACACACACACACACACACACACACACACACACACACACACACACACACACACACACACACACTCAGTGGCAAATGTTGGGACTTGTGGATTGTTGCCAAAGATTTAGTGTAGAGGAAAGAAGAGGGGGCCTATTATAGAACCCTCGGGGGCTCCTGTCAACTATAGGGTTTAATTTATTTAATCTGTGACTGCACAGATGAAATTGGAAAGTGTTCACTCTTCGTTCACTGGCAAGCTGAATATACGTTGCATTTGAATGTGAATCCGATGGCAGCAAAGGATAGCCTTGAAATTAAATGTATCTACAGCAGTGATTCTAAAACTTAATTTTATTTCAAAGACCCCCATAACTCAGAGAGTGTACAAATGGAAATGGTACTGTCTCAGAGTTAAATACCTCTGAAACCCCCCAAAGGAACCCTCGATGTCCCTGGACCTCTGATCTATAATATGATGCTCTATTTTACTTAATGGTGCTCTTCAAATGTAATCAAATCTGGATGTATGACTATCAAATCAATCCACCATGATGCACTTATTAAACAAACTGGTTGCGTAAAGGTGTGAGTAGTTTTCTATGTGATATACCTGTACATGGATCCCACTTACTATAGAATACAGCCGATAGAGCATGTCTTTGTCTAACCACCCCCCCCCCCCCCCCCCCCCTTCTGTTTTCCCTCGGGGATCCCTTAGCCACAACCTTGGTGTTTAAGAGTGGAGCTGCAAATAATAAAGTGTTACTTAATGGAGTAATTAAGTATTTCGGCCCGGTGTTCAAAGTGCGTTCAAGAGCCTTGCCTCTTCCCACATTAACTACATTTGGAACCCAGTCTCAACATAATATATTTTTGTAGTTATTTTTCTCCAACAATTGCAATTTATCATTGCGTTGTTGAATAATGTTTTGTAAGCATGCCAATTGCCAAATAACAATAACATATTTCCAAATAAAAACATGTTGACACACAACGTGGTACGTCAGGCTTTAGGTGAAGAGGTGCCCACATAATTTAGGGTTGCCAACTACAATACCTGAAATTCAAATAAGGGACACCCACCCTGAAAATCTCTCTATACATGCACAGTTATTGTATATTATTACAAGTTACAACCTGTATTATGCATGTGAGCTATTTGAACTTGTAAGCTGTGCGTCATTGATTGATTCCCTTATCATTTCAATGAGAGACACATCTTTTATTTTCCAACTAAGGGGCGATTCCTTATTTCAAGAGACGGTTGGCAACCGTACCACATATCCTGGGACTGTCAAACTACTTCTGTCATTCTTTCTCAAACTGGTTGAAGATACTGTACGTGTCATTGCAAGCTAAATAAGATGAATATAACATACTTTTTGTCTCTTGTATTAATATTTTTTCCTGATAGATTAATCTAATTATTGGGTGTTTTGGTGTTGACTTTTATTGATTGATTGATTGATTACCTGCCCCACCAGGTGTCTCTTTGCAGCAGTGTCTCTGTGACAGGGACTCCTTCCTCACAGCGTCTATGCACTCCTAAAACCAGTAGCCTGCGTCACAGTCCTTCCACTGGTGTCACAGCTGAATGCACAGGTAAGGCTTATCTGACACACACACACACACACACACACACACACACACACACAGATCTCCCAAGCATACACACATGGTCAGCCAATATAATATGTACTCCAGCAAAATGCAGTTTCTTCCAAGAAAATGAATATTTTTTAAGCAAAAAGAATTGTTGCACTTCACAGTTCTCCAGCGCCTCTATCTCTCTCTTGTCTGTCCTCTTGTCTCTCCCAGATTCCTCTCTCCTGGGGACTTACAGACCAAGAATAGCTAAAGTGAGTTACAGTATTTAAATGTCAAGAGCCATTCTTGTCATGTTGTTGTCTCAAAACGTATTAAAGTGCTATCTATAGCCTACCTACTGCATATTTCATGTACATTTAAAACTAGTTTATACAATGACAACCCGTCTTATCCCCTAACCTAACCATAACCGCAAGCATGGGAGCAGACGCTAGTCCATGCGGACGTATGTCGGACTAATGATCCGTCAGAATTACGTGCGGTCCCCATTAATGCATGCAGGTGTTTGCACATATTGTCAAGGAGAAAAGGGTCACATGGTGCTACAAATAACTGTTAAATGTTTGTTTTCAACTAGCATGGTGCACCTAATAGGTGGACGGGCTGTTGCTAGATAGTTAAGTTGTTTGCAGGAACATCATTATTTGAAAGACATTATTTTCAAACAAGAAAGACATTTATTATACTGTTGTGAAAGACATTGCTTAACACCAGTGTTGATTTTGACAGCACATTTTGATTTAGTTTTAATCTTAAATATATTTGAGTCTTTTGAAAAAGAAAAATCCATTTAGTTTTAGTCAGATTTTAGTTACGTGAAATGTTTTACTTTTAGTCTAGATTTTAGTCAACTAACTTTGTATTTTATTTAGAAAATTCGATAGTCACTTGAGATGCAATCATGCAGCAACTCGTTTTCAAGGGGGTCCTCAGAAAGTACTTGATTTAGTCGACTAATGTGTATTTTGGAAGGCCTTGATAGCGTGGTAATGCCCGATTTATACTTCACATTGTGCCGGAAATAGCAGATCTCCAAGCTCACGACGTGTCGTGCTGCAACACGTTGTGAGCTTGTAGATCGTCTATTTTAGATCATGACACACACCGTAACCAAGCATAAAATGGCTTGTCTTTTAGTTCTACTGGATCGCTGGTGCTACAATGTGGTAAAAATAGATCATATTTATTTACTTGCTAATAACAATTTGACCTCAGACTTGGTGGCTTTATAGTATTCTCAAAGTCCGCTCCCCAATTAGATGATTGATATTTAGGAACCAAGTGGATCTCTTGCGGGTCTGTAACTCTGAATGATAAATGGACCCTATAAGACCCCTCTCAGAGTGTGCAAATGAATCCAAATGGACCTGTAACATTCCATTTGCACGCTCTCAGAGTTATGGAGGTCTGCAGCCAAATGCATACCCACTTGGGGGTCCTTGAAATCAAAACCACTGTATAATATAGTACAGCTCCAAATGTCTCACTTCTAATTGTTGTTTCAACCTGTTTTTCCAGTCAGGGCAAGGCTCCATGAGGAGCCAGTCATCTCCGGGGAAGTCATCCAAGCACAAAGCTCCTATTAGAACCCCAGTGAGAGACACTTCTTTGGCCCTGTCCACGCCTGGGATGTCCAGTTCAATCCTCAGCAGCTTCTCTCTAAGGGAACGGTAAAGAACCAGGGATGCTGTCAGAGGGTCTATAGCAGTTCCCATTCCCAATCTTTTCTGGATCAGGGCCCACTTGAAAACCTTGAAAGGGTTCGCAGGCCACTCATCTGACCACTTAACACGGCATTGCATTTCCAGAGCATGTTCATTTAAATGATCAATCAATTGTGTCCTGGCCTGTGCAAAGTGCAAAGTGTGGTTGCCGCAATCCAAAATACATAGACCAAATTACAACCGGGACTAACGCTCCGGTTCAGTTTCTATCCTTTTATTACTCTATGGTCATGACCCAAGGAATCCATGGAAAAGGACATTTTGATTTTACGACTTAAGATTCAAGAGTTATAGGGAAAAATGCAAAGTGGGCTGTTATAGCGCCACCATGAGGTCGACTAATTCCTTTTCAATACATTTTCATAATTATTATGAACCTCCCCCCCAGTCTTGTAAATATGGCGCTTACGGTCTCCGAGGGAAAAAATACTTGAATTGGAGCCTTAATTAGTCTTCGATCTTCCCATTATAAGGGAGAACTAATTAATGAATATCAATTAAACTATACAACATATCTCTTAGCAAAATACGAGCACACGATTCCCAATGAAGCCGATCGATTTGACATATTACGGCTCAAGTGCGTGCTACCAAAACTTTGGGACAAGTAGCGTGCCAAAGTATCGCTGATTTACGATAACAATAGTCTGTTTTTGTTTTTTTCACAGTGCTAGACGTAGATTTAGATCAAGTCTAATCCAACGGTTACGTGTGGCAATTTACACAGCCGTTGTTTACTTGCTTACTTTATTTGCACTGAAAAGATTAATTAATTCATTTTAATAACCGCTAGGCATGGCACCCAAATTATTTCCTCTAAAATCAATACTTTTTCATACTGTAAGTAATGATTGTAAAGTTGGACTTGAATTATTTTACTTAACGGGAGTTGGGAGCAAAAGTTCCTGTCTTTTCTGATCTGTGGTATAGGTATAGGTAGTCTCCACTCCATGCAGCTTAGATAAAAGGCAATGCCTGTAAAGTATAAATCAACGCATTTAATCTATCTGTGATCTCCTGAGCGCATCAATGGATGTGAACATCTGAAGAAGAGCATCACAGTTTGTTCTAGCTGTGAAATCCTCAGGTTCCATCTAAACTCAGGCCTAAGCCAAAAAACAAACCTTTTTTTGGGGGGGGGGGTGGAATTCACCTGGAATTTGTCCTCATCTGCCTGGGTAAACCATTTGTTTGTTCAAAAGATCTCAAAGGATTTGTGTGGTTTAAAAAAAAAACATTATTTCTCAATGATTTTCCAATTATATATGGACAAATATGGCCCTGTCATCATGCGGTGCTAGCCATGCACTGTCGAGTGGGTGTGCATGTGCGTACACATACGCATACGCCTCTAATCTTTAATGTTGATCACACTCGACAGGCACGATGAATTCCCAGCCACCTCTCAAATTATGGGAGCTGATGTCTTGTCATGTTTGTTCATTACTTAGAAAGGAGGGAAAAGAGAAGGGAAAACAAAGAGGAAAATGGTATTGATTTGTGCCGCAGTCTGAGCCCTGATGCATTTGACCCGACGCACACTTTAATACATTCTGAGAGACCTTGTCATCGATCGCGGCAGCTGCAAGTTGAACACACCGATGGGACCGATGTTCTGTTTTGTTTGTTTGTTTGCTCTACGCAGCCTCCACCCGTTCCCCCTTTTTCTCAGTCCATAAGTAAACATTAAAATCAATAGACCATTTTAAAGTGGAAAGTAAATTGTAGGAAATTAATGATACTTCTTTCTCAATTGGAAACGCGACAGGAGTTGCGAGGTGGAAGATTAGAGCGACCCCAGTAGATTCCCTCAGACAGGGAGAGGGACACGTCTCACCGTGACTCTGGAATAGAAAAAGAAAATGACAGACGCCACAGCAACTTTTGCCCCATATGCCCCTGACGTCTCAGTCTATTCATGTAGCCAGATGATTTGTCTTTGACTATGTGAAGCAGGAAGTGAATTTATCTGATTATGGATGAAAAGCTTCCCTAACCCCCGACTCCATCCAAGCTGTGGCATCAGTCAGTCAGTCCACTCTGACCAAAATGGACGTGGACGAGAGGCAATCCTGGAATTTATTACTCCTTTACTTCTGTCTGTTTTTCATTGCCATCTTATATTTCATGAGTGCCCGCGGTCATCTTGCGGACAGAATACATTTATATTGTGCTGATGAAGGACGTTTCTGCCTCTAGTTCAAACACATAGGCTATTGTGAAATTGTGCTTTTGTTTTCACACTCCATTTCGCATACAAGAAGGCCAAAATTAAAAACAATTTTAGTTGAAGTAAGCGCTTGTGCTCCAAACTGCTTACATGTTTTGTTTGAGTTTTTTTAATGCAGTGGATAGAAATGTGTCTAGTTGTACTTTAACTTTGGTCATGACTCGTGGTACTCCCAGCTTTCCTTAGGTCACAGCACAGACTAGTGGACATCCTGTAAATAACTTACATCATCACCATGGGAAGGATAGCAATGCATGTGTACTTTGTAGAACTACACATGCACTAGAGAACTACACCAGATAATTCATGTAAGATTGTTCAATGGTAATTACTTTCTCCACCTGATCTTAAGCCTGCATCATTTAAGTGGTTTATAAAACAGGAGCATAGAATCGGTCATTTGAGATTCTTACAGGTTTTCTAATGTTTTCTCCCTCTCTCTCTTTCTGTTGTGTAACTTGTTACACAACCCTCAGGTTCCAGCCCAGTCGGTCCAGTCCCTCCCAACAGATCCACAGCCGGGTCCAGAGGATCCTGCAGACCCACAGAACCCCCCAGAAACACCAAGTAAGAAACACCTGTCCTGCAGTTCCACGTGCATCACAAAGGCATTTTGCAGTCAAAACCAGTCACACTGCTACTTAATGTGCATAGTTCATTTTAGAGCGATGGACAGGAATGGAGTAAACACTTAAGTGGCATGCACTGCATTGCGGATTTGAGTACGAATGAGACGCATCTTAACCTCAAGATTTTCAGTGACTCAAACCATCTCTTCACCATGTTTGTTCCTGTAATGCTCTTTACATTCAAAACCTTCCTACGTACCTGTTGGGGCTCTGTTTGTCTTCTGTACACTTCAAAAAGCAGGGAATTGACAGAGGTTTGTGTTCAAAAGCACAGTAGCGCCAAACCACCACACCCACCCATCTGCAGGCCACTTGAAACATCCTGAATGGCGAAACGTTGTCTAATTACTCTAAAGCTGTGTGAAATCGGCTGTGGAATAAAGAGGCAGTATAGTGTGTGTGTGTGTGTGTGTGTGTGTGTGTGTGTGTGTGTGTGTGTGTGTGTGTGTGTGTGTGTGTGTGTGTGTGTGTGTGTGTGTGTGTGTGTGTGTGTGTGTGTGTGTGTGTGTGTGTGTGTGTGTGTGTGTGTGTGTGTGTGTGTGTGTGCGCGCGCATGGGTGCATGTGTGAAATCTGTGCATGTGTGTGTGGGAAGGAGATGTAAGGTGTAAGCTGCAGCTGTTGAGGACTCGTCTCTCCAACACAAAGACAGACAATGAGGTAGCCAAGTGCCACCGTTGGGAGCCACCAGCTACAAGAGGCTGAGGCAAAGATTTGAGAGAAAGAAAGAGAGATTAAGAAAATCTTTAATCCTGAATGAAAGAGAAGGAGAGACTGGGGGGAGTTAAGTCTGAAAGGAAATTAAGTCAATTATTGACTCCCATAGGGTTCGGACTGAAATAGCTTTGATACAGACAATCCAAACTATTTTGTGTGTATGTACACATGAAGGACAAACGTCGTTAGGACAGAGGTAATATATTTCATTCTAGTTCAGAGCATGCACTATGAAATAGAATGAAAACAGCTCTCGGCCTGCAAGTTGAATGTGTTAACTCTTCTTATTATGGCTTACAATAATTCGTAGATCACAGAAAATATAAAGATATGAGACTCTGTACTGTGTTTTCATGTGGATAAAGGATGATCAGAAAAGCTCTGGATTATTGCCCAGGTCCGTACCTTTTCCCCTCTACACCAAAGCTCACAATGTGTTGGGACACGACTTGTTGTGAGCTTGTAGATCTGCTTAATTGAGTCCCATGGGAATCCATAATAAACATCGTTTCCCTGCCGCAGTTTTTCACTAACCTTTGAAGAATCACCCCGTCGCTATTGTACCTGAGAATCGAGCGTCAGTGGGGTTATTTTTCCGGTAACGTGATCCAAACGCGTGACGTCACCAGGTTGTCCGACGGAAACCATATATGTCTTTGCAAATTAAACATGTAAAACAAAAGTCGGGTTTAGTGTGTTCCGCAGGGAAAGTGTATATACCAGTATCCGAAGCTACTGTACTTTATCTTTTGATCAAATGATAAAGTTTTGTCATTAAATGTTGATAAACAAGATGTTTAAGTGAATCTGGAACAGTGACATGATATTCAAAGAAAAACCTTTATTTAACACCAGTTAACTGATTCGGAATGCTGTCACATACCGTATGCTGTGTGAACCAAGCATGAAAGTATATGCTTGGTTGGCGACATGGAACTGACTTATTCCAAGGATGGCGTAGAGGAAATGCCCTCACCTTGAGAGACTCCATTATTTCTTCCTCTCCTCTCTTCCACTTGATCAACCTTGATAAGTTATCTCTATCATCTCTGTAATGGCAGTTGTTTGTCTCTATCTCTTTTATCTTGGGGAGTAACGTGATGACTTGCCTCTGTGTATGTGATAGTGATCGCTATGGTTGCCTGTACTGTCTGCAGCACCAGCTCCCATATGCTCTTTATATCCAACACACTAAAGCCACATTTGCCACGTTTCTACAGAAACCTGTTTGGAAAGTGTCATGTCCCAACAGCAGAAGCATGGTGTGTATCCGGAATCTGTTGCCAAAGAATAACCTGTGACTCGTACTCCTCAATTTTGTCCAGACAATATATCTGGATCACTATAGCAAGAATTTATGGTGCCCTGGGAGCACAAATGAACACTGTTTAAAACAGTTCTTCAGTTCTAATTACTTTGGTGGGGAGGGAAGTGGCATTGGCCACAATGTCTGTCTCAAACACTTCTCCCTGTCTCGTCACTATGGACAAAAACATGGCTGTTCCCCACCACACTTTATCACTCAGTGACCAATTGGATTCATCCGCCTCCCTGAATTAAATGTTTTGAGGTTTGATTTGTTGTTCTTGTAGAATAAGGTTATGTGTTGTACCCTATCGGTGGTCTCTGTCATTTGTTGCCTGTGATGCTTTGGACCAGTATGTTAATATCTGTTAGTAGTACTCTCTAACAGTATGATGTGTTTGTGTGTTGTTTCACATAAGGGTCAGGAGAAAAGTACAGCGGATCGGTGTGACATCTCTAGTGACAGCCTGGACCACTGCACCAGGTAGAATACTGTCCCTTTCAACATGATTACCTCCTTTTATATAGCCTCACATCCAATCATTTCTGCACTAATTGGCTATACAGTATAATCATGGTTAGGACTGACAATGGCACTTTACCTAATAATGGACTGACATACAATTTAATTCTAGACAAAAGATGGTAGTAATTTCCAATAGTTGTCTCCACCAGTCCGTGAGCAGCTAATCTCGGCCATCGTTAACCCGGTCGATGCCAAATCTTGCACACACACTCCCTGGATGCCAACGATGAACCTCTGCCCCAAACTTTCCAGAACGGCCTGTTATAGCGCCACCAAGAGGCCGCTTTGTGCAAAACAAGTTTTTGCACAGTACACCTACAGATTTTGTCCAAACATCACGCAAATTGGTACACAGTCTCTCTAGAGCCATTCAACGAAACCGGTCTTTCAGATTTCTCACACTCCATCCTGATTGGTTAAGATTGGCTTCCAAAGTTCACAGGAGTGCTCAGTTTCAAACAAAATGCTGCAAATCATGAACACATCGCGTGATTTCCGTGAAATTGTGCACCCACATTCCCACTAGGCCGAGGACGAAATGCCACATGAACAATTTCAACTCAGCCTCAAGGTGGCGCTATAACTGGCCGAAAACTGTTTTTACCTCTAACTGCACGGATCTGTGGATAACTTTGTATGCCAACTCCCTAGAGGCCAAGGAAAAACCTTTGCCTGGAATTCTTCACATCTGCTCATCCTGGTGGAGACCTGTGCCCAGAAGGGCACTTTTTCTAGTTCATATTTCTTTCCCACACTAATGTTAATTGTATGTGTTATAATTAAAAAATAATAGTCTGCACATGCTGAAAAAACTCCTTTTATTGCTTTTTTAACATTTTGATCATAATGTGTATAATATAGAAGACCAATGATGGAACTATCTTAATTACTTGAAGGTGAAGTGAAGGTCTTACAAACGGTGTATTTGAATCAATTACCTTCACAATCTCTGCTTTTCAAGTGCTTTATTTTAGCCACTGTACCACCACTTGTATTAAGGGTTTGTTTTGTTTTTGTCTTAGCTCCAGAGGTGGTGTGAGGGAGACGTCTGTCCAAGTGGACAACGGGTCCCTTTACAGCAGCAAGCCCCATAGAGCTGTGTTTGAGGACAGTCTGGGAGAAATCTACAAGGACATGTACAGGAAGGCCTCTAGCTCCAACTAAGATCTACACAGTATATTGAATTGTAATGCATTGCAAATGCAAAGGGACAAAGACAATTCCTGGTCCAGGCATTCATTTACGTGGCTGTCCACTTTGCAGAAGGAAACTGGGTGGACCGGTGACTGTTCATCATCTATTGTAACTTTGTAAAGCAGTAGTGTCTATTGTGCCAGTTAACAGCCATGGCATTGTAGGTGATCACATTTTGAGGCGTTGTGAACTTGTAGATCACAGTATGCAGTGTCGTGCAAATATAGATATGTAGTGTCTATATGCCAATTAACAGGCCTGGGTTAAATAGTCTAACATATACTAAAAGTGCAACTAAATATTTCACTACTGTCACAGATCTATTATTTTGTATTAACTTAATGACTGTACTCGAATTGAATACACAGGACCGAGCTCTGAGAGCTTATCTGCGTTATGCTTTTAGTATTATTTTGTATAAATCTGTTAAAGTATTCAATCAATCAATTCAATATTTAAACTAATGGGATAAACAGTCCAGTTTATCAGTGGATGTAATGACTTACCGAATACACATACAGGACAAATATTTGCTCTTAGCAAAATGAGTGCCATGATCTGACAATAGCTTTACCTGCATCATAACCTGTTTATGTACTGAAAACATCGGAAACGGGTTTGAAATTTTGAACATATGTACGCCAAAATTTATATTGAAATTTGACCACAAAATCACATAGATCTATATGTGGGATCTTGTACATGTGGGATCTTGTACAATGGGGGTACTATAGGCGGCTGCCATACTGTGTTGTAGGCTCAATATGGGTCTGAGCACACCTTAGATTCCGCATTCGCGGACAGAAGAAGCTGTCTTTTGTGTCATTTCCGGGTTTTTAGACAGCTGGTGGATGGGAAAGGAGCTCCACCAATGTGGCAGGTTTCCGCGTCGGCCAGATTCCCGGAAAAGCTTGCCCCAGCGGCATTCTGCCGCATGGGTGGAGCTTTATTTCCATCCACCAGCTGTCTAAAAACCTGGAGATGACGCAAAGGACATCTTCCTTTGGCCGCACATGGAAGTTCAAGTGTGCCCAGGCTGTATGTCAGTTTGTCACCACCAGTTTGTCCTACTAGACCTGGGGTCTAGTAGGACTATAGTAAATAAAATAAAACCCGTGTGAAGTGAGTGGTGCAACTCCGTGTGGGGGTCCCCGGAAGTTCCAGAACCACAGGACCACGGCCAGGGTGCCGGCCCAGTTCTGGCGAGCCGCCCCACGTCCGAAACGGTAGAGAAAGGAGAGTTACCATGTGGAGGTCCATCTACTGTACCCTACTGTACTGTAGCCGACTGTCACTGTACTGTACTGGCACAACCAAAATCATCATACAGTTAATATGTGCATGTGTTTTTGTGTGTTATGTTGCGCACAGGTGTTGAAAAACAACCATGCTTTTTTCAGACCCACGCAGCCACCCACACAGCTCCGTAAGGGAGTGGTTGCACAACTCGAAAAGTGTGAATGGAGTTTCTAGGTGAAAGTGACTTTTTGACGTGCCATAGAGCTGCCATTGAGCCCCATTGTAAATTTCTCAAATTTGAAAGCACTATTGTGGGATCTCAGAACCATACAGGACATCCACACACACACACACACACACACACACACACACACACTCAGGGTACAATTAATCAACAGCACTCCCAACTGACACACACGCCATACAGTACAGCACAGCACATAGGCGAACAGCCTCATAGGGTCACATGCACGCACACGCACGGAACCCACACACTCCCAGCCATACACTGATAACAGAGTTAAGCCAGATACATCACTGAACATATACAATTTATTCACTGGACATATACATATATCCACATATTTCACACACGTTTCACACGCACGTCACAAGCACGCGAAGACCACTTTGGGCCCAACGCAGAGTCGCAGACTGTTGATTGGAGGGTATCTTGTTTGAACGCACACACACTGGGTGTACGTGCACATACATTTACAGCAATGTATTGACCCAGTATAAAGTGGCAGACAAAGGAAAGAACCGCACCCTTTTCCCCCCGATCCTTTCTCCTGTAACACCCTGACCCTGTTATCCTCTTACCCTTTCCCTATTCCTCCATTTATTCAATTCTACAATAAATGTACCTACAGTATGTTGAGCTTGAACCTTGTGTCAGACTGTATTGAGTCTCCCAGTTTGTTCCATCTGTACATTTCCTGTCATTTCCCTGGACACGACACTATATTTCTAAAACTGTGAAACATTTCTAAATAGGCTTTGAATAGGTGTAAGTATGGACTACTTTGCCAAAGTTTGTGCTATTGCCATTGAGAATGCATTGGGCGTTTAAGTTAAATAAATAAAGATTCCTTTTCAGGGAAACATGTCCACCGTAAGATGAACCTAAGTAGGCTAGAATGGGGTTGGTAGGTTTAAGTATGTAGGACTATAGTAGCATGCCAAAGTTTGTGCTATTGCCATTGAGAATGCATTGGGCGTTTAAGTTAAATAACTCAGAAACTACAAAACATTTCAAAGTAAAAAGTTCCAGCATGTGTCTCCACAGTAAGCTGAATAATAAAAAAATGTGAATGGAGTTTCTAGGTGAAAGTGATTTTTTGACGTGCCAAAATCTGCCATTGAGCCCCATGTTAAAAGTCTCAAATTTGAAAGCACTATATTTCTAAAACTATGACACCTTTCAAAGATTCCTTTTCAGGCAAACATGTCCACCGTAAGATGAACCTAAGTAGGCTAGAATGGGGTTGGTAGGTTTAAGTATGTAGGACTATAGCATGCCAAAGTTTGTGCTATTGCCATAGAGAATGCATTGGGCGTTTAAGTTAAATAACTCAAACTACAAAACATTTCAAAATAAAACGTTCCAGCATGTGTCTCCACAGTAAGCTGAATAATAAAAAGTGTGAATGGAGTTTCTAGGTGAAAGTGATTTTTTGACGTGCCAAAATCTGCCATTGAGCCCCATGTTAAAAGTCTCAAATTTGAAAGCACTAGGCTATATTTCTATGTTTCAAAGATTCCTTTTCAGGCAAACATGTCCACCGTAAGATGAACCTAAGTAGGCTAGAATGGGGTTGGTAGGTTTAAGTATGTAGGACTAGTAGCATGCCAAAGTTTGTGCTATTTGTGCTAACCCTAACCCATTTTTTTATTTTTTTCAAAACTGATGAAAAACGGCATGCTATAGTATGCCGTACGATATGGGCTATAGCCCATGGTCCAAAATGATGAAAAACGAGGATTCAAAAGAAATTAAAAAAAATAAAATAAACGATGGGCTATAACCCATCGTTTTTTTTCATTTTTTTCAAATCCTCAAAAATGATGAATAACAGCGTGCTATAGTATGCCGTACGATATGGGCTATAGCCCATGGTCAAAATGATGAAAAACGAGGATTTGTTTTTTCAAAAATTCAAAAAACGATGGGCTATAACCCATCGTTTTTTTTCATTTTTTTCAAATCCTCAAAAATGATGAATAACAGCGTGCTATAGTATGCCGTACGATATGGGCTATAGCCCATGGTCAAAATTATGAAAAACGAGGATATTTTATTTTTCAAAAATTCAAAAAACTATGGGCTATAACCCATCGTTTTTTCATTTTTTCATTTTTTTCAAATCCTCAAAAATGATGAAAAACGGCGTGCTATAGTATGCCGTACGATATGGGCTATAGCCCATGGTCAAAATGATGAAAAACGAGGATTTGTTTTTTCAAAAATTCAAAAAACGATGGGCTATAACCCATCGTTTTTTTTCTTTTTTTTCAAATCCTCAAAAATGATGAATAACAGCGTGCTATAGTATGCCGTACGATATGGGCTATAGCCCATGGTCCAAAATGATGAAAAACGAGGATTAAAAAATAAATCAAAAATTCAAAAAACCATGGGCTATAACCCATCGTTTTTTTCATTTTTTCATTTTTTTCAAATCCTCAAAAATGATGAAAAACGGCGTGCTATAGTATGCCGTACGATATGGGCTATAGCCCATGGTCAAAATTATGAAAAACGAGGATTTGTTTTTTCAAAAATTCAAAAAACGATGGGCTATAACCCATCGTTTTTTCATTTTTTTCAAATCCTCCAAAATGATGAATAACAGCGTGCTATAGTATGCCGTACGATATGGTCCAAAATGATGAAAAACGAGGATTAAAAAAAATAATCAAAATTTCAAAAAACGATGGGCTATAACCCATCGTTTTTTTTCATTTTTAATTTTTTTTCAAATCCTCAAAAATGATGAAAAACGGTGTGCTATAGTATGCCGTATGATATGGGCTATAGCCCATGGTCCAAAATGATGCAAAATGAGGATAAAAAACAAATTCAAAAATTCAAAAAACTATGGGCTATAACCCATCGTTTTTTTCATTTTTTCATTTTTTTCAAATCCTCAAAAATGATGAAAAACGGCGTGCTATAGTATGCCGTACGATATGGGCTATAGCCCATGGTCAAAATGATGAAAAACGAGGATTTGTTTTTTCAAAAATTCAAAAAACGATGGGCTATAACCCATCGTTTTTTTTCATTTTTTTCAAATCCTCAAAAATGATGAATAACAGCGTGCTATAGTATGCCGTACGATATGGGATATAGCCCATGGTCCAAAATGATGAAAAACGAGGATAAAAAAAAATAATCAAAAATTCAAAAAACGATGGGCTATAACCCATCGTTTTTTTAATTTTTAATTTTTTTTCAAATCCTCAAAAATGATGAAAAACGGCGTGCTATAGTATGCCGTACGATATGGGCTATAGCCCATGGTCCAAAATGATGAAAAATGAGGATAAAAAACAAATTAAAAAATTAAAAAAACTATGGGCTATAACCCATCGTTTATTTCATTTTTTCATTTTTTTCAAATCCTCAAAAATTATGAAAAACGGCGTGCTATAGTATGACGTACGATATGGGCTATAGCCCATGGTCAAAATGATGAAAAACGAGGATTAGTTTTTTCAAAAATTAAAAAAACGATGGGCTATAACCCATCGTTTTTTTAATTTTTAAATTTTTTTCAAATCCTCAAAAATGATGAAAAACGGCGTGCTATAGTATGCCGTACGATATGGGCTATAGCCCATGGTCAAAATGATGAAAAACGAGGATTTGTTTTTTCAAAAATTCAAAAAACGATGGGCTATAACCCATCGTTTTTTTTAAATTTTTTCAAATCCTCAAAAATGATGAAAAACGGCGTGCTATAGTATGCCGTACGATATGGGCTATAGCCCATGGTCAAAATGATGAAAAACGAGGATATTTTATTTTTCAAAAATTCAAAAAACGATGGGCTATAACCCATCGTTTTTTTTATTTTTTTATTTTTTTCAAATCCTCAAAAATGATGAAAAACGGCGTGCTATAGTATGCCGTACGATATGGGCTATAGCCCATGGTCCAAAATGATGAAAAATGAGGATTAAAAAAAATAAAATAAACGATGGGCTATAACCCATCGTTTTTTTTTCTTTTTTTTCAAATCCTCAAAAATGATGAATAACAGCGTGCTATAGTATGCCGTACGATATGGGCTATAGCCCATGGTCAAAATGATGAAAAACGAGGATTTGTTTTTTCAAAAATTAAAAAAACGATGGGCTATAACCCATCGTTTTTTTTCATTTTTTTCAAATCCTCAAAAATGATGAAAAACGGCGTGCTATAGTATGCCGTACGATATGGGCTGTAGCCCATCGTCAAAATGATGAAAAACGAGGATTTGTTTTTTCAAAAATTCAAAAAACGATGGGCTATAACCCATCGTTTTTTTCGTTTTTTTCAAATCCTCAAAAATGATGAATAACAGCGTGCTATAGTATGCCGTACGATATGGGCTATAGCCCATGGTCCAAAATGATGAAAAACGAGGATTAAATTTTTTTTCAAAAATTCAAAAAACGATGGGCTATAACCCATCGTTTTTTTCATTTTTTTATTTTTTTTTCAAATCCTCAAAAATGATGAAAAACGGCGTGCTATAGTATGCCGTACGATATGGGCTATAGCCCATGGTCAAAATGATGAAAAACGAGGATTTGTTTTTTCAAAAATTCAAAAAACGATGGGCTATAACCCATCGTTTTTTTTAAATTTTTTCAAATCCTCAAAAATGATGAAAAACGGCGTGCTATAGTATGCCGTACGATATGGGCTATAGCCCATGGTCAAAATGATGAAAAACGAGGATATTTTATTTTTCAAAAATTCAAAAAACGATGGGCTATAACCCATCGTTTTTTTATTTTTTTATTTTTTTCAAATCCTCAAAAATGATGAAAAACGGCGTGCTATAGTATGCCGTACGATATGGGCTATAGCCCATGGTCCAAAATGATGAAAAATGAGGATTAAAAAAAAAAAAAAAAACGATGGGCTATAACCCATCGTTTTTTTTTCTTTTTTTTCAAATCCTCAAAAATGATGAATAACAGCGTGCTATAGTATGCCGTACGATATGGGCTATAGCCCATGGTCAAAATGATGAAAAACGAGGATTTGTTTTTTCAAAAATTCAAAAAACGATGGGCTATAACCCATCGTTTTTTTTTCATTTTTTTCAAATCCTCAAAAATGATGAAAAACGGCGTGCTATAGTATGCCGTACGATATGGGCTGTAGCCCATCGTCAAAATGATGAAAAACGAGGATTTGTTTTTTCAAAAATTCAAAAAACGATGGGCTATAACCCATCGTTTTTTTTCGTTTTTTTCAAATCCTCAAAAATGATGAATAACAGCGTGCTATAGTATGCCGTACGATATGGGCTATAGCCCATGGTCCAAAATGATGAAAAACGAGGATTAAAAAAAAATTCAAAAATTCAAAAAACGATGGGCTATAACCCATCGTTTTTTTCATTTTTTTATTTTTTTTTCAAATCCTCAAAAATGATGAAAAACGGCGTGCTATAGTATGCCGTACGATATGGGCTATAGCCCATGGTCAAAATGATGAAAAACGAGGATTTGTTTTTTCAAAAATTCAAAAAACGATGGGCTATAACCCATCGTTTTTTTTCATTTTTTTCAAATCCTCAAAAATGATAAATAACAGCGTGCTATAGTATGCCGTACGATATGGGCTATAGCCCATGGTCCAAAATGATGAAAAACGAGGATTAAAAAAAAATTCAAAAATTCAAAAAACGATGGGCTATAACCCATCGTTTTTTTCATTTTTTCATTTTTTTCAAATCCTCAAAAATGATGGAAAACGGCGTGCTATAGTATGCCGTACGATATGGGCTATAGCCCATGGTCAAAATTATGAAAAACGAGGATTTGTTTTTTCAAAAATTCAAAAAACGATGGGCTATAACCCATCGTTTTTTTTCATTTTTTTCAAATCCTCCAAAATGATGAATAACAGCGTGCTATAGTATGCCGTACGATATGGGCTATAGCCCATGGTCAAAATGATGAAAAACGAGGATTTGTTTTTTCAAAAATTCAAAAAACGATGGGCTATAACCCATCGTTTTTTTTCATTTTTTTCAAATCCTCAAAAATGATGAAAAACGGCGTGCTATAGTATGCCGTACGATATGGGCTGTAGCCCATCGTCAAAATGATGAAAAACGAGGATTTGTTTTTTCAAAAATTCAAAAAACGATGGGCTATAACCCATCGTTTTTTTTCGTTTTTTTCAAATCCTCAAAAATGATGAATAACAGCGTGCTATAGTATGCCGTACGATATGGGCTAT
This sequence comes from Protomyctophum parallelum, assembly GCF_964188405.1. Taxonomy (NCBI): domain Eukaryota; kingdom Metazoa; phylum Chordata; class Actinopteri; order Myctophiformes; family Myctophidae; genus Protomyctophum; species Protomyctophum parallelum. Next base: position 26,111,786 of record NC_139701.1, on the reverse strand, counting down.
AGCCCATGGTCCAAAATGATGAAAAACGAGGATTAAAAAAAAATTCAAAAATTCAAAAAACGATGGGCTATAACCCATCGTTTTTTTCATTTTTTTATTTTTTTTTCAAATCCTCAAAAATGATGAAAAACGGCGTGCTATAGTATGCCGTACGATATGGGCTATAGCCCATGGTCAAAATGATGAAAAACGAGGATTTGTTTTTTCAAAAATTCAAAAAACGATGGGCTATAACCCATCGTTTTTTTTCATTTTTTTCAAATCCTCAAAAATGATAAATAACAGCGTGCTATAGTATGCCGTACGATATGGGCTATAGCCCATGGTCCAAAATGATGAAAAACGAGGATTAAAAAAAAATTCAAAAATTCAAAAAACGATGGGCTATAACCCATCGTTTTTTTCATTTTTTCATTTTTTTCAAATCCTCAAAAATGATGGAAAACGGCGTGCTATAGTATGCCGTACGATATGGGCTATAGCCCATGGTCAAAATTATGAAAAACGAGGATTTGTTTTTTCAAAAATTCAAAAAACGATGGGCTATAACCCATCGTTTTTTTCATTTTTTTCAAATCCTCCAAAATGATGAATAACAGCGTGCTATAGTATGCCGTACGATATGGTCCAAAATGATGAAAAACGAGGATTAAAAAAAATAATAAAAATTTCAAAAAACGATGGGCTATAACCCATCGTTTTTTCATTTTTTTCAAATCCTCCAAAATGATGAATAACAGCGTGCTATAGTATGCCGTACGATATGGTCCAAAATGATGAAAAACGAGGATTAAAAAAAATAATCAAAATTTCAAAAAACGATGGGCTATAACCCATCGTTTTTTTTCATTTTTCATTTTTTTTCAAATCCTCAAAAATGATGAAAAACGGTGTGCTATAGTATGCCGTATGATATGGGCTATAGCCCATGGTCCAAAATGATGCAAAATGAGGATAAAAAACAAATTCAAAAATTCAAAAAACTATGGGCTATAACCCATCGTTTTTTTCATTTTTTCATTTTTTTCAAATCCTCAAAAATGATGAAAAACGGCGTGCTATAGTATGCCGTACGATATGGGCTATAGCCCATGGTCAAAATGATGAAAAACGAGGATTTGTTTTTTCAAAAATTCAAAAAACGATGGGCTATAACCCATCGTTTTTTTTCATTTTTTTCAAATCCTCAAAAATGATGAATAACAGCGTGCTATAGTATGCCGTACGATATGGGATATAGCCCATGGTCCAAAATGATGAAAAACGAGGATTAGTTTTTTCAAAAATTCAAAGAACGATGGGCTATAACCCATCGTTTTTTTAATTTTTAATTTTTTTTCAAATCCTCAAAAATGATGAAAAACGGCGTGCTATAGTATGCCGTACGATATGGGCTATAGCCCATGGTCCAAAATGATGAAAAATGAGGATAAAAAACAAATTAAAAAATTAAAAAAACTATGGGCTATAACCCATCGTTTATTTCATTTTTTCATTTTTTTCAAATCCTCAAAAATTATGAAAAACGGCGTGCTATAGTATGACGTACGATATGGGCTATAGCCCATGGTCAAAATGATGAAAAACGAGGATTAGTTTTTTCAAAAATTAAAAAAACGATGGGCTATAACCCATCGTTTTTTTAATTTTTAATTTTTTTTCAAATCCTCAAAAATGATGAAAAACGGCGTGCTATAGTATGCCGTACGATATGGGCTATAGCCCATGGTCAAAATGATGAAAAACGAGGATTTGTTTTTTCAAAAATTCAAAAAACGATGGGCTATAACCCATCGTTTTTTTTAAATTTTTTCAAATCCTCAAAAATGATGAAAAACGGCGTGCTATAGTATGCCGTACGATATGGGCTATAGCCCATGGTCAAAATGATGAAAAACGAGGATATTTTATTTTTCAAAAATTCAAAAAACGATGGGCTATAACCCATCGTTTTTTTTATTTTTTTATTTTTTTATTTTTTTCAAATCCTCAAAAATGATGAAAAACGGCGTGCTATAGTATGCCGTACGATATGGGCTATAGCCCATGGTCCAAAATGATGAAAAATGAGGATTAAAAAAAATAAAATAAACGATGGGCTATAACCCATCGTTTTTTTTTCTTTTTTTTCAAATCCTCAAAAATGATGAATAACAGCGTGCTATAGTATGCCGTACGATATGGGCTATAGCCCATGGTCAAAATGATGAAAAACGAGGATTTGTTTTTTCAAAAATTCAAAAAACGATGGGCTATAACCCATCGTTTTTTTTCATTTTTTTCAAATCCTCAAAAATGATGAAAAACGGCGTGCTATAGTATGCCGTACGATATGGGCTGTAGCCCATCGTCAAAATGATGAAAAACGAGGATTTGTTTTTTCAAAAATTCAAAAAACGATGGGCTATAACCCATCGTTTTTTTTTTCGTTTTTTTCAAATCCTCAAAAATGATGAATAACAGCGTGCTATAGTATGCCGTACGATATGGGCTATAGCCCATGGTCCAAAATGATGAAAAACGAGGATTAAAAAAAAATTCAAAAATTCAAAAAACGATGGGCTATAACCCATCGTTTTTTTCATTTTTTTATTTTTTTTTCAAATCCTCAAAAATGATGAAAAACGGCGTGCTATAGTATGCCGTACGATATGGGCTATAGCCCATGGTCAAAATGATGAAAAACGAGGATTTGTTTTTTCAAAAATTCAAAAAACGATGGGCTATAACCCATCGTTTTTTTTCATTTTTTTCAAATCCTCAAAAATGATAAATAACAGCGTGCTATAGTATGCCGTACGATATGGGCTATAGCCCATGGTCCAAAATGATGAAAAACGAGGATTAAAAAAAAATTCAAAAATTCAAAAAACGATGGGCTATAACCCATCGTTTTTTTCATTTTTTCATTTTTTTCAAATCCTCAAAAATGATGGAAAACGGCGTGCTATAGTATGCCGTACGATATGGGCTATAGCCCATGGTCAAAATTATGAAAAACGAGGATTTGTTTTTTCAAAAATTCAAAAAACGATGGGCTATAACCCATCGTTTTTTTTCATTTTTTTCAAATCCTCCAAAATGATGAATAACAGCGTGCTATAGTATGCCGTACGATATGGTCCAAAATGATGAAAAACGAGGATTAAAAAAAATAATAAAAATTTCAAAAAACGATGGGCTATAACCCATCGTTTTTTTTATTTTTCAATTTTTTTCAAATCCTCAAAAATGATGAAAAACGGCGTGCTATAGTATGCCGTATGATATGGGCTATAGCCCATGGTCCAAAATGATGCAAAATGAGGATAAAAAACAAAATTCAAAAATTCAAAAAACTATGGGCTATAACCCATCGTTTTTTTTCATTTTTTCATTTTTTTCAAATCCTCAAAAATGATGAAAAACGGCGTGCTATAGTATGCCGTACGATATGGGCTATAGCCCATGGTCAAAATTATGAAAAACGAGGATTTGTTTTTTCAAAAATTCAAAAAACGATGGGCTATAACCCATCGTTTTTTTTAATTATTTTCAAATCCTCCAAAATGATGAATAACAGCGTGCTATAGTATGCCGTACGATATGGTCCAAAATGATGAAAAACGAGGATTAAAAAAAATAATCAAAATTTCAAAAAACGATGGGCTATAACCCATCGTTTTTTTCATTTTTCATTTTTTTTCAAATCCTCAAAAATGATGAAAAACGGCGTGCTATAGTATGCCGTATGATATGGGCTATAGCCCATGGTCCAAAATGATGCAAAATGAGGATAAAAAACAAATTCAAAAATTCAAAAAACGATGGGCTATAACCCATCGTTTTTTTTCATTTTTTTCAAATCCTCAAAAATGATGAATAACAGCGTGCTATAGTATGCCGTACGATATGGGCTATAGCCCATGGTCCAAAATGATGAAAAACGAGGATTAAAAAAAAATTCAAAAATTCAAAAAACGATGGGCTATAACCCATCGTTTTTTTTCATTTTTTTATTTTTTTTTCAAATCCTCAAAAATGATGAAAAACGGCGTGCTATAGTATGCCGTACGATATGGGCTATAGCCCATGGTCAAAATGATGAAAAACGAGGATTTGTTTTTTCAAAAATTCAAAAAACGATGGGCTATAACCCATCGTTTTTTTTCATTTTTTTCAAATCCTCAAAAATGATAAATAACAGCGTGCTATAGTATGCCGTACGATATGGGCTATAGCCCATGGTCCAAAATGATGAAAAACGAGGATTAAAAAAAAATTCAAAAATTCAAAAAACGATGGGCTATAACCCATCGTTTTTTTAATTTTTAAATTTTTTTCAAATCCTCAAAAATTATGAAAAACGGCGTGCTATAGTATGACGTACGATATGGGCTATAGCCCATGGTCAAAATGATGAAAAACGAGGATTTGTTTTTTCAAAAATTCAAAAAACGATGGGCTATAACCCATCGTTTTTTTTAAATTTTTTCAAATCCTCAAAAATGATGAAAAACGGCGTGCTATAGTATGCCGTACGATATGGGCTATAGCCCATGGTCAAAATGATGAAAAACGAGGATATATTATTTTTCAAAAATTCAAAAAACGATGGGCTATAACCCATCGTTTTTTTTATTTTTTTATTTTTTTCAAAACCTCAAAAATGATGAAAAACGGCGTGCTATAGTATGCCGTACGATATGGGCTATAGCCCATGGTCCAAAATGATGAAAAATGAGGATTAAAAAAAATAAAATAAACGATGGGCTATAACCCATCGTTTTTTTTTCTTTTTTTTCAAATCCTCAAAAATGATGAATAACAGCGTGCTATAGTATGCCGTACGATATGGGCTATAGCCCATGGTCAAAATGATGAAAAACGAGGATTTGTTTTTTCAAAAATTCAAAAAACGATGGGCTATAACCCATCGTTTTTTTTCATTTTTTTCAAATCCTCAAAAATGATGAAAAACGGCGTGCTATAGTATGCCGTACGATATGGGCTGTAGCCCATCGTCAAAATGATGAAAAACGAGGATTTGTTTTTTCAAAAATTCAAAAAACGATGGGCTATAACCCATCGTTTTTTTTTCGTTTTTTTCAAATCCTCAAAAATGATGAATAACAGCGTGCTATAGTATGCCGTACGATATGGGCTATAGCCCATGGTCCAAAATGATGAAAAACGAGGATTAAAAAAAAATTCAAAAATTCAAAAAACGATGGGCTATAACCCATCGTTTTTTTCATTTTTTTATTTTTTTTTCAAATCCTCAAAAATGATGAAAAACGGCGTGCTATAGTATGCCGTACGATATGGGCTATAGCCCATGGTCAAAATGATGAAAAACGAGGATTTGTTTTTTCAAAAATTCAAAAAACGATGGGCTATAACCCATCGTTTTTTTTCATTTTTTTCAAATCCTCAAAAATGATGAATAACAGCGTGCTATAGTATGCCGTACGATATGGGCTATAGCCCATGGTCCAAAATGATGAAAAACGAGGATTAAAAAAAAATTCAAAAATTCAAAAAACGATGGGCTATAACCCATCGTTTTTTTTCATTTTTTTATTTTTTTTTCAAATCCTCAAAAATGATGAAAAACGGCGTGCTATAGTATGCCGTACGATATGGGCTATAGCCCATGGTCAAAATGATGAAAAACGAGGATTTGTTTTTTCAAAAATTCAAAAAACGATGGGCTATAACCCATCGTTTTTTTTCATTTTTTTCAAATCCTCAAAAATGATAAATAACAGCGTGCTATAGTATGCCGTACGATATGGGCTATAGCCCATGGTCCAAAATGATGAAAAACGAGGATTAAAAAAAAATTCAAAAATTCAAAAAACGATGGGCTATAACCCATCGTTTATTTCATTTTTTCATTTTTTTCAAATCCTCAAAAATTATGAAAAACGGCGTGCTATAGTATGACGTACGATATGGGCTATAGCCCATGGTCAAAATGATGAAAAACGAGGATTAGTTTTTTCAAAAATTAAAAAAACGATGGGCTATAACCCATCGTTTTTTTAATTTTTAAATTTTTTTCAAATCCTCAAAAATGATGAAAAACGGCGTGCTATAGTATGCCGTACGATATGGGCTATAGCCCATGGTCAAAATGATGAAAAACGAGGATTTGTTTTTTCAAAAATTCAAAAAACGATGGGCTATAACCCATCGTTTTTTTTAAATTTTTTCAAATCCTCAAAAATGATGAAAAACGGCGTGCTATAGTATGCCGTACGATATGGGCTATAGCCCATGGTCAAAATGATGAAAAACGAGGATATTTTATTTTTCAAAAATTCAAAAAACGATGGGCTATAACCCATCGTTTTTTTTATTTTTTTATTTTTTTCAAAACCTCAAAAATGATGAAAAACGGCGTGCTATAGTATGCCGTACGATATGGGCTATAGCCCATGGTCCAAAATGATGAAAAATGAGGATTAAAAAAAATAAAATAAACGATGGGCTATAACCCATCGTTTTTTTTTTCTTTTTTTTCAAATCCTCAAAAATGATGAATAACAGCGTGCTATAGTATGCCGTACGATATGGGCTATAGCCCATGGTCAAAATGATGAAAAACGAGGATTTGTTTTTTCAAAAATTCAAAAAACGATGGGCTATAACCCATCGTTTTTTTTCATTTTTTTCAAATCCTCAAAAATGATGAAAAACGGCGTGCTATAGTATGCCGTACGATATGGGCTGTAGCCCATCGTCAAAATGATGAAAAACGAGGATTTGTTTTTTCAAAAATTCAAAAAACGATGGGCTATAACCCATCGTTTTTTTTTCGTTTTTTTCAAATCCTCAAAAATGATGAATAACAGCGTGCTATAGTATGCCGTACGATATGGGCTATAGCCCATGGTCCAAAATGATGAAAAACGAGGATTAAAAAAAAATTCAAAAATTCAAAAAACGATGGGCTATAACCCATCGTTTTTTTCATTTTTTTATTTTTTTTTCAAATCCTCAAAAATGATGAAAAACGGCGTGCTATAGTATGCCGTACGATATGGGCTATAGCCCATGGTCAAAATGATGAAAAACGAGGATTTGTTTTTTCAAAAATTCAAAAAACGATGGGCTATAACCCATCGTTTTTTTTCATTTTTTTCAAATCCTCAAAAATGATAAATAACAGCGTGCTATAGTATGCCGTACGATATGGGCTATAGCCCATGGTCCAAAATGATGAAAAACGAGGATTAAAAAAAAATTCAAAAATTCAAAAAACGATGGGCTATAACCCATCGTTTTTTTCATTTTTTCATTTTTTTCAAATCCTCAAAAATGATGGAAAACGGCGTGCTATAGTATGCCGTACGATATGGGCTATAGCCCATGGTCAAAATTATGAAAAACGAGGATTTGTTTTTTCAAAAATTCAAAAAACGATGGGCTATAACCCATCGTTTTTTTTCATTTTTTTCAAATCCTCCAAAATGATGAATAACAGCGTGCTATAGTATGCCGTACGATATGGTCCAAAATGATGAAAAACGAGGATTAAAAAAAATAATAAAAATTTCAAAAAACGATGGGCTATAACCCATCGTTTTTTTTATTTTTCAATTTTTTTCAAATCCTCAAAAATGATGAAAAACGGCGTGCTATAGTATGCCGTATGATATGGGCTATAGCCCATGGTCCAAAATGATGCAAAATGAGGATAAAAAACAAAATTCAAAAATTCAAAAAACTATGGGCTATAACCCATCGTTTTTTTTCATTTTTTCATTTTTTTCAAATCCTCAAAAATGATGAAAAACGGCGTGCTATAGTATGCCGTACGATATGGGCTATAGCCCATGGTCAAAATTATGAAAAACGAGGATTTGTTTTTTCAAAAATTCAAAAAACGATGGGCTATAACCCATCGTTTTTTTTAATTATTTTCAAATCCTCCAAAATGATGAATAACAGCGTGCTATAGTATGCCGTACGATATGGTCCAAAATGATGAAAAACGAGGATTAAAAAAAATAATCAAAATTTCAAAAAACGATGGGCTATAACCCATCGTTTTTTTCATTTTTCATTTTTTTTCAAATCCTCAAAAATGATGAAAAACGGCGTGCTATAGTATGCCGTATGATATGGGCTATAGCCCATGGTCCAAAATGATGCAAAATGAGGATAAAAAACAAATTCAAAAATTCAAAAAACGATGGGCTATAACCCATCGTTTTTTTTCATTATTTTCAAATCCTCCAAAATGATGAATAACAGCGTGCTATAGTATGCCGTACGATATGGTCCAAAATGATGAAAAACGAGGATTAAAAAAAATAATAAAAATTTCAAAAAACGATGGGCTATAACCCATCGTTTTTTTTATTTTTCAATTTTTTTCAAATCCTCAAAAATGATGAAAAACGGCGTGCTATAGTATGCCGTATGATATGGGCTATAGCCCATGGTCCAAAATGATGCAAAATGAGGATAAAAAACAAAATTCAAAAATTCAAAAAACTATGGGCTATAACCCATCGTTTTTTTTCATTTTTTCATTTTTTTCAAATCCTCAAAAATGATGAAAAACGGCGTGCTATAGTATGCCGTACGATATGGGCTATAGCCCATGGTCAAAATTATGAAAAACGAGGATTTGTTTTTTCAAAAATTCAAAAAACGATGGGCTATAACCCATCGTTTTTTTTAATTATTTTCAAATCCTCCAAAATGATGAATAACAGCGTGCTATAGTATGCCGTACGATATGGTCCAAAATGATGAAAAACGAGGATTAAAAAAAATAATCAAAATTTCAAAAAACGATGGGCTATAACCCATCGTTTTTTTCATTTTTCATTTTTTTTCAAATCCTCAAAAATGATGAAAAACGGCGTGCTATAGTATGCCGTATGATATGGGCTATAGCCCATGGTCCAAAATGATGCAAAATGAGGATAAAAAACAAATTCAAAAATTCAAAAAACGATGGGCTATAACCCATCGTTTTTTTTCATTATTTTCAAATCCTCCAAAATGATGAATAACAGCGTGCTATAGTATGCCGTACGATATGGTCCAAAATGATGAAAAACGAGGATTAAAAAAAATAATAAAAATTTCAAAAAACGATGGGCTATAACCCATCGTTTTTTTTATTTTTCAATTTTTTTCAAATCCTCAAAAATGATGAAAAACGGCGTGCTATAGTATGCCGTATGATATGGGCTATAGCCCATGGTCCAAAATGATGCAAAATGAGGATAAAAAACAAAATTCAAAAATTCAAAAAACTATGGGCTATAACCCATCGTTTTTTTTCATTTTTTCATTTTTTTCAAATCCTCAAAAATGATGAAAAACGGCGTGCTATAGTATGCCGTACGATATGGGCTATAGCCCATGGTCAAAATTATGAAAAACGAGGATTTGTTTTTTCAAAAATTCAAAAAACGATGGGCTATAACCCATCGTTTTTTTTAATTATTTTCAAATCCTCCAAAATGATGAATAACAGCGTGCTATAGTATGCCGTACGATATGGTCCAAAATGATGAAAAACGAGGATTAAAAAAAATAATCAAAATTTCAAAAAACGATGGGCTATAACCCATCGTTTTTTTCATTTTTCATTTTTTTTCAAATCCTCAAAAATGATGAAAAACGGCGTGCTATAGTATGCCGTATGATATGGGCTATAGCCCATGGTCCAAAATGATGCAAAATGAGGATAAAAAACAAATTCAAAAATTCAAAAAACGATGGGCTATAACCCATCGTTTTTTTTCATTTTTTTCAAATCCTCAAAAATGATGAATAACAGCGTGCTATAGTATGCCGTACGATATGGGCTATAGCCCATGGTCCAAAATGATGAAAAACGAGGATTAAAAAAAAATTCAAAAATTCAAAAAACGATGGGCTATAACCCATCGTTTTTTTCATTTTTTTATTTTTTTTTCAAATCCTCAAAAATGATGAAAAACGGCGTGCTATAGTATGCCGTACGATATGGGCTATAGCCCATGGTCAAAATGATGAAAAACGAGGATTTGTTTTTTCAAAAATTCAAAAAACGATGGGCTATAACCCATCGTTTTTTTTCATTTTTTTCAAATCCTCAAAAATGATAAATAACAGCGTGCTATAGTATGCCGTACGATATGGGCTATAGCCCATGGTCCAAAATGATGAAAAACGAGGATTAAAAAAAAATTCAAAAATTCAAAAAACGATGGGCTATAACCCATCGTTTTTTTCATTTTTTCATTTTTTTTAAATCCTCAAAAATGATGGAAAACGGCGTGCTATAGTATGCCGTACGATATGGGCTATAGCCCATGGTCAAAATGATGAAAAACGAGGATTTGTTTTTTCAAAAATTCAAAAAACGATGGGCTATAACCCATCGTTTTTTTCATTTTTTTCAAATCCTCAAAAATGATGAATAACAGCGTGCTATAGTATGCCGTACGATATGGGCTATAGCCCATGGTCCAAAATGATGAAAAACGAGGATAAAAAAAAATAATCAAAAATTCAAAAAACGATGGGCTATAACCCATCGTTTTTTTCATTTTTCAATTTTTTTCAAATCCTCAAAAATGATGAAAAACGGCGTGCTATAGTATGCCGTACGATATGGGCTATAGCCCATGGTCAAAATGATGAAAAACGAGGATTTGTTTTTTCAAAAATTCAAAAAACGATGGGCTATAACCCATCGTTTTTTTTCTTTTTTTTCAAATCCTCAAAAATGATGAATAACAGCGTGCTATAGTATGCCGTACGATATGGGCTATAGCCCATGGTCAAAATGATGAAAAACGAGGATATTTTATTTTTCAAAAATTCAAAAAACGATGGGCTATAACCCATCGTTTTTTTCATTTTTCTATTTTTTTCAAATCCTCAAAAATGATGAATAACGGCGTGCTAAAGTATGCCATACGATATGGGCTATAGCCCATGGTCCAAAATGATGAAAAACAAGGATTTAAAAAAAATCTAAAAACGATGGGCTATAACCCATCGTTTTTTTCATTTTTTTTCAAATCTATTTTTTTCAAATCCTCAAAAATCGGCGTGCTATAGTATGCCGTACGATATGGGCTATAGCCCATGGTCCAAAATGATGAAAAACGAGGATGAAAAAAAAAAAAAAAAAAAAAACGATGGGCTATAACCCATCGTTTTTTTTCATTTTTTCATTTTTTTCAAATCCTCAAAAATGATGAAAAACGGCGTGCTATAGTATGCCGTACGATATGGGCTATAGCCCATGGTCAAAATGATGAAAAACGAGGATTTGTTTTTTCAAAAATTCAAAAAACGATGGGCTATAACCCATCGTTTTTTTTCATTTTTTTCAAATCCTCCAAAATGATGAATAACAGCGTGCTATAGTATGCCGTACGATATGGTCCAAAATGATAAAAAACGAGGATTAAAAAAAAAAAAAAAAAATTCAAAAAACGATGGGCTATAACCCATCGTTTTTTTCATTTTTCAATTTTTTTCAAATCCTCAAAAATGATGAAAAACGGCGTGCTATAGTATGCCGTATGATATGGGCTATAGCCCATGGTCCAAAATGATGCAAAATGAGGATAAAAAACAAATTCAAAAATTCAAAAAACTATGGGCTATAACCCATCGTTTTTTTCATTTATCATTTTTTTCAAATCCTCAAAAATGATGAAAAACGGCGTGCTATAGTATGCCGTACGATATGGGCTATAGCCCATGGTCAAAATTATGAAAAACGAGGATTTGTTTTTTCAAAAATTCAAAAAACGATGGGCTATAACCCATCGTTTTTTTTAATTATTTTCAAATCCTCCAAAATGATGAATAACAGCGTGCTATAGTATGCCGTACGATATGGTCCAAAATGATGAAAAACGAGGATAAAAAAAAATAATCAAAAATTCAAAAAACGATGGGCTATAACCCATCGTTTTTTTCATTTTTCAATTTTTTTCAAATCCTCAAAAATGATGAAAAACGGCGTGCTATAGTATGCCGTACGATATGGGCTATAGCCCATGGTCAAAATGATGAAAAACGAGGATTTGTTTTTTCAAAAATTCAAAAAACGATGGGCTATAACCCATCGTTTTTTTTCTTTTTTTTCAAATCCTCAAAAATGATGAATAACAGCGTGCTATAGTATGCCGTACGATATGGGCTATAGCCCATGGTCAAAATGATGAAAAACGAGGATATTTTATTTTTCAAAAATTAAAAAAACGATGGGCTATAACCCATCGTTTTTTTCATTTTTCCATTTTTTTCAAATCCTCAAAAATGATGAATAACGGCGTGCTAAAGTATGCCATACGATATGGGCTATAGCCCATGGTCCAAAATGATGAAAAACAAGGATTTAAAAAAAATCAAAAAACGATGGGCTATAACCCATCGTTTTTTTTATTTTTTTCAAATCTATTTTTTTCAAATCCAAAAAAATCGGCGTGCTATAGTATGCCGTACGATATGGGCTATAGCCCATGGTCCAAAATGATGAAAAACGAGGATTAAAAAAAATTAAAAAATGATGGGCTATAACCCATCATTTTTTTCAAATCCTCAAAAATGATGAAAAATGGCGTGCTATGTATGCCGTATGATATGGGCTACAGCCCATGGTCCAAAATGATGAAAAACGAGGATGAAAAAAAAAAACGATGGGCTATAACCCATCGTTTTTTTTCATTTTTTCATTTTTTTCAAATCCTCAAAAATGATGAAAAACGGCGTGCTATAGTATGCCGTACGATATGGGCTATAGCCCATGGTCAAAATGATGAAAAACGAGGATTTGTTTTTTCAAAAATTCAAAAAACGATGGGCTATAACCCATCGTTTTTTTCAATTTTTTCAAATCCTCAAAAATGATGAATAACAGCGTGCTATAGTATGCCGTACGATATGGGCTATAGCCCATGGTCCAAAATGATGAAAAACGAGGATAACCCATCGTTTTTTTCATTTTTCCATTTTTTTCAAATCCTCAAAAATTATGAATAACGGCGTGCTAAAGTATGCCATACGATATGGGCTATAGCCCATGGTCCAAAATGATGAAAAACAAGGATTAAAAAAAAAAAAAAAAAACGATGGGATATAACCCATCGTTTTTTTCATTTTTTTCAAATCTATTTTTTTCAAATCCTCAAAAAACGGCGTGCTATAGTATGCCGTACGATATGGGCTATAGCCCATGGTCCAAAATGATGAAAAACGAGGATAAAAACAAATTCAAAAATGATGGGCTATAACCAGGGGGGCAGTCAGCCAGATATTTCGTGAAGCCTCATTATAAATCGGTAGTTCATATAATGGCCTGTTGTGGCGCTGGACTGGACCCAAAAAGCCCCATAGCTCCATAGAGGCCCATGTATTTTGGCCCAACTTCACCTAGACTGTATTACCTTAATAAACATGGTCATGAATACTTTCTTCTTCCAGTCACTAGTTTAAAGTCTCATTTCTAATGTCATAATATTCTTTTTGGAAAATTATGGTCCCATTAATTAAAAAAATGACCATAAAGTCGCGTATGTTCTGAGGGGCGTGGCTACCGTTACAGTCTATGATCGGGATTCCCCTCCCACTCAAGAGTCTTCTCCTCCCACTCGAGTCAAAATAAAAACCAACGGAGAAGAAGGGGGGAAGTCCCGCCTCGTTGTCTGGGCAGCCAATGACCAGCTGGTCCAAAACGGAGCCAGCCAATGGCCAGCTGGTACCAAACGGATCTAGAAAGATGGCGACTTACATCAGGAATTAGCATATTATTACAGGCTTCATTTTACGTTCATGTTAGACCCGGGGAACGCTTTGTCCATATTTTTTACAGTCTATGGCTATAACCCATCATTTTTTTCAAATCCTCAAAAATGATGAAAAATGGCGTGCTATGTATGCCGTATGATATGGGCTACAGCCCATGGTCCAAAATGATGAAAAACGAGGATGAAAAAAAAAAAAAAAAAAAAAACGATGGGCTATAACCCATCGTTTTTTTTTCATTTTTTCATTTTTTTCAAATCCTCAAAAATGATGAAAAACGGCGTGCTATAGTATGCCGTACGATATGGGCTATAGCCCATGGTCAAAATGATGAAAAACGAGGATTTGTTTTTTCAAAAATTCAAAAAACGATGGGCTATAACCCATCGTTTTTTTTCATTTTTTTCAAATCCTCAAAAATGATGAATAACAGCGTGCTATAGTATGCCGTACGATATGGGCTATAGCCCATGGTCCAAAATGATGAAAAATGAGGATTAAAAAGAAATTAAAAAAAATAAAATAAACGATGGGCTATAACCCATCGTTTTTTTTTCATTTTTTCATTTTTTTGAAATCCTCAAAAATGATGAAAAACGGCGTGCTAAAGTATGCCGTACGATATGGGCTATAGCCCATGGTCCAAAATGATGAAAAATGAGGATAAAAAACAAATTCAAAAATTCAAAAAACTATGGGCTATAACCCATCGTTTTTTTCATTTTTTTCAAATCCTCAAAAATGATGAATAACAGCGTGCTATAGAATGCCGTACGATATGGGCTATAGCCCATGGTCCAAAATGATGAAAAACGAGGATAAAAAAAAATAATCAAAAATTCAAAAAACGATGGGCTATAACCCATCGTTTTTTTCATTTTTCAATTTTTTTCAAATCCTCAAAAATGATGAAAAACGGCGTGCTATAGTATGCCGTACGATATGGGCTATAGCCCATGGTCAAAATGATGAAAAACGAGGATTTGTTTTTTCAAAAATTCAAAAAACGATGGGCTATAACCCATCGTTTTTTTTCTTTTTTTTCAAATCCTCAAAAATGATGAATAACAGCGTGCTATAGTATGCCGTACGATATGGGCTATAGCCCATGGTCAAAATGATGAAAAACGAGGATATTTTATTTTTCAAAAATTAAAAAAACGATGGGCTATAACCCATCGTTTTTTTCATTTTTCCATTTTTTTCAAATCCTCAAAAATGATGAATAACGGCGTGCTAAAGTATGCCATACGATATGGGCTATAGCCCATGGTCCAAAATGATGAAAAACAAGGATTTAAAAAAAATCAAAAAACGATGGGCTATAACCCATCGTTTTTTTTATTTTTTTCAAATCTATTTTTTTCAAATCCAAAAAAATCGGCGTGCTATAGTATGCCGTACGATATGGGCTATAGCCCATGGTCCAAAATGATGAAAAACGAGGATTAAAAAAAATTAAAAAATGATGGGCTATAACCCATCATTTTTTTCAAATCCTCAAAAATGATGAAAAATGGCGTGCTATGTATGCCGTATGATATGGGCTACAGCCCATGGTCCAAAATGATGAAAAACGAGGATGAAAAAAAAAAACGATGGGCTATAACCCATCGTTTTTTTTTCATTTTTTCATTTTTTTCAAATCCTCAAAAATGATGAAAAACGGCGTGCTATAGTATGCCGTACGATATGGGCTATAGCCCATGGTCAAAATGATGAAAAACGAGGATTTGTTTTTTCAAAAATTCAAAAAACGATGGGCTATAACCCATCGTTTTTTTCAATTTTTTCAAATCCTCAAAAATGATGAATAACAGCGTGCTATAGTATGCCGTACGATATGGGCTATAGCCCATGGTCCAAAATGATGAAAAACGAGGATAACCCATCGTTTTTTTCATTTTTCCATTTTTTTCAAATCCTCAAAAATTATGAATAACGGCGTGCTAAAGTATGCCATACGATATGGGCTATAGCCCATGGTCCAAAATGATGAAAAACAAGGATTAAAAAAAAAAAAAAAAAACGATGGGATATAACCCATCGTTTTTTTCATTTTTTTCAAATCTATTTTTTTCAAATCCTCAAAAAACGGCGTGCTATAGTATGCCGTACGATATGGGCTATAGCCCATGGTCCAAAATGATGAAAAACGAGGATAAAAACAAATTCAAAAATGATGGGCTATAACCAGGGGGGCAGTCAGCCAGATATTTCGTGAAGCCTCATTATAAATCGGTAGTTCATATAATGGCCTGTTGTGGCGCTGGACTGGACCCAAAAAGCCCCATAGCTCCATAGAGGCCCATGTATTTTGGCCCAACTTCACCTAGACTGTATTACCTTAATAAACATGGTCATGAATACTTTCTTCTTCCAGTCACTAGTTTAAAGTCTCATTTCTAATGTCATAATATTCTTTTTGGAAAATTATGGTCCCATTAATTAAAAAAATGACCATAAAGTCGCGTATGTTCTGAGGGGCGTGGCTACCGTTACAGTCTATGATCGGGATTCCCCTCCCACTCAAGAGTCTTCTCCTCCCACTCGAGTCAAAATAAAAACCAACGGAGAAGAAGGGGGGAAGTCCCGCCTCGTTGTCTGGGCAGCCAATGACCAGCTGGTCCAAAACGGAGCCAGCCAATGGCCAGCTGGTACCAAACGGATCTAGAAAGATGGCGACTTACATCAGGAATTAGCATATTATTACAGGCTTCATTTTACGTTCATGTTAGACCCGGGGAACGCTTTGTCCATATTTTTTACAGTCTATGGCTATAACCCATCATTTTTTTCAAATCCTCAAAAATGATGAAAAATGGCGTGCTATGTATGCCGTATGATATGGGCTACAGCCCATGGTCCAAAATGATGAAAAACGAGGATGAAAAAAAAAAAAAAAAAAAAAACGATGGGCTATAACCCATCGTTTTTTTTCATTTTTTCATTTTTTTCAAATCCTCAAAAATGATGAAAAACGGCGTGCTATAGTATGCCGTACGATATGGGCTATAGCCCATGGTCAAAATGATGAAAAACGAGGATTTGTTTTTTCAAAAATTCAAAAAACGATGGGCTATAACCCATCGTTTTTTTTCATTTTTTTCAAATCCTCAAAAATGATGAATAACAGCGTGCTATAGTATGCCGTACGATATGGGCTATAGCCCATGGTCCAAAATGATGAAAAACGAGGATAAAAAAAAAAAAAATCAAAATCAAAAAACGATGGGCTATAACCCATCGTTTTTTTAATTTTTCAATTTTTTTCAAATCCTCAAAAATGATGAAAAACGGCGTGCTATAGTATGCCGTACGATATGGGCTATAGCCCATGGTCAAAATGATGAAAAACGAGGATTTGTTTTTTCAAAAATTCAAAAAACGATGGGCTATAACCCATCGTTTTTTTTCTTTTTTTTCAAATCCTCAAAAATGATGAATAACAGCGTGCTATAGTATGCCGTACGATATGGGCTATAGCCCATGGTCCAAAATGATGAAAAACGAGGATAAAAAAAAAAAAAATCAAAATCAAAAAACGATGGGCTATAACCCATCGTTTTTTTAATTTTTCAATTTTTTTCAAATCCTCAAAAATGATGAAAAACGGCGTGCTATAGTATGCCGTACGATATGGGCTATAGCCCATGGTCAAAATGATGAAAAACGAGGATTTGTTTTTTCAAAAATTCAAAAAACGATGGGCTATAACCCATCGTTTTTTTTCTTTTTTTTCAAATCCTCAAAAATGATGAATAACAGCGTGCTATAGTATGCCGTACGATATGGGCTATAGCCCATGGTCAAAATGATGAAAAACGAGGATAAAAAAAAAAAAAATCAAAATCAAAAAACGATGGGCTATAACCCATCGTTTTTTTCATTTTTCAATTTTTTTCAAATCCTCAAAAATGATGAAAAACGGCGTGCTATAGTATGCCGTACGATATGGGCTATAGCCCATGGTCAAAATGATGAAAAACGAGGATTTGTTTTTTCAAAAATTCAAAAAACGATGGGCTATAACCCATCGTTTTTTTTCTTTTTTTTCAAATCCTCAAAAATGATGAATAACAGCGTGCTATAGTATGCCGTACGATATGGGCTATAGCCCATGGTCAAAATGATGAAAAACGAGGATATTTTATTTTTCAAAAATTCAAAAAACGATGGGCTATAACCCATCGTTTTTTTCATTTTTCCATTTTTTTCAAATCCTCAAAAATGATGAATAACGGCGTGCTAAAGTATGCCATACGATATGGGCTATAGCCCATGGTCCAAAATGATGAAAAACAAGGATTTTAAAAAAATCAAAAAACGATGGGCTATAACCCATCGTTTTTTTCATTTTTTTCAAATCTATTTTTTTCAAATCCTCAAAAAACGGCGTGCTATAGTATGCCGTACGATATGGGTTATAGCCCATGGTCCAAAATGATGAAAAACGAGGATTAAAAAAAATTCAAAAATGATGGGCTATAACCCATCATTTTTTTCAAATCCTCAAAAATGATGAAAAATGGCGTGCTATGTATGCCGTATGATATGGGCTACAGCCCATGGTCCAAAATGATAAAAGACGAGGATGAAAAAAAAAAAAAAAAAAAAACGATGGGCTATAACCCATCGTTTGTTTTTCATTTTTTCATTTTTTTCAAATCCTCAAAAATGATGAAAAACGGCGTGCTATAGTATGCCGTACGATATGGGCTATAGCCCATGGTCAAAATGATGAAAAACGAGGATTTGTTTTTTCAAAAATTCAAAAAACGATGGGCTATAACCCATCGTTTTTTTAAATTTTTTCAAATCCTCAAAAATGATGAAAAACGGCGTGCTATAGTATGCCGTACGATATGGGCTATAGCCCATGGTCAAAATGATGAAAAACGAGGATATTTTATTTTTCAAAAATTCAAAAAACGATGGGCTATAACCCATCGTTTTTTTCGATTTTTTCAAATCCTCAAAAATGATGAATAACGGCGTGCTAAAGTATGCCATACGATATGGGCTATAGCCCATGGTCCAAAATGATGAAAAACAAGGATTTAAATTTTTTTTTTAAACGATGGGCTATAACCCATCGTTTTTTTCATTTTTTTCAAATCTATTTTTTTCAAATCCTCAAAAAACGGCGTGCTATAGTATGCCGTACGATATGGGTTATAGCCCATGGTCCAAAATGATGAAAAACGAGGATTAAAAAAAATTCAAAAATGATGGGCTATAACCCATCATTTTTTTCAAATCCTCAAAAATGATGAAAAATGGCGTGCTATGTATGCCGTATGATATGGGCTACAGCCCATGGTCCAAAATGATGAAAAACGAGGATGAAAGAAAAAAAAAACGATGGGCTATAACCCATCGTTTTTTTTCATTTTTTCATTTTTTTCAAATCCTCAAAAATGATGAAAAACGGCGTGCTATAGTATGCCGTACGATATGGGCTATAGCCCATGGTCAAAATGATGAAAAACGAGGATTTGTTTTTTCAAAAATTCAAAAAACGATGGGCTATAACCCATCGTTTTTTTCAATTTTTTCAAATCCTCAAAAATGATGAATAACAGCGTGCTATAGTATGCCGTACGATATGGGCTATAGCCCATGGTCAAAATGATGAAAAACGAGGATATTTTATTTTTCAAAAATTCAAAAAACTATGGGCTATAACCCATCGTTTTTTTCATTTTTCCATTTTTTTCAAATCCTCAAAAATGATGAATAACGGCGTGCTAAAGTATGCCATACGATATGGGCTATAGCCCATGGTCCAAAATGATGAAAAACAAGGATTTTAAAAAAATCAAAAAACGATGGGCTATAACCCATCGTTTTTTTCATTTTTTTCAAATCTATTTTTTTCAAATCCTCAAAAAACGGCGTGCTATAGTATGCCGTACGATATGGGTTATAGCCCATGGTCCAAAATGATGAAAAACGAGGATTAAAAAAAAATCAAAAATGATGGGCTATAACCCATCATTTTTTTCAAATCCTCAAAAATGATGAAAAATGGCGTGCTATGTATGCCGTATGATATGGGCTACAGCCCATGGTCCAAAATGATGAAAAACGAGGATGAAAAAATAAAAAAAACGATGGGCTATAACCCATCGTTTTTTTTCATTTTTTCATTTTTTTCAAATCCTCAAAAATGATGAAAAACGGCGTGCTATAGTATGCCGTACGATATGGGCTATAGCCCATGGTCAAAATGATGAAAAACGAGGATTTGTTTTTTCAAAAATTAAAAAAACGATGGGCTATAACCCATCGTTTTTTTCAATTTTTTCAAATCCTCAAAAATGATGAATAACAGCGTGCTATAGTATGCCGTACGATATGGGCTATAGCCCATGGTCAAAATGATGAAAAACGAGGATATTTTATTTTTCAAAAATTCAAAAAACGATGGGCTATAACCCATCGTTTTTTTCATTTTTCCATTTTTTTCAAATCCTCAAAAATGATGAATAACGGCGTGCTAAAGTATGCCATACGATATGGGCTATAGCCCATGGTCCAAAATGATGAAAAACAAGGATTTTAAAAAAATCAAAAAACGATGGGCTATAACCCATCGTTCTTTTCATTTTTTTCAAATCTATTTTTTTCAAATCCTCAAAAAACGGCGTGCTATAGTATGCCGTACGATATGGGTTATAGCCCATGGTCCAAAATGATGAAAAACGAGGATTAAAAAAAATTCAAAAATGATGGGCTATAACCCATCATTTTTTTCAAATCCTCAAAAATGATGAAAAATGGCGTGCTATGTATGCCGTATGATATGGGCTACAGCCCATGGTCCAAAATGATAAAAGACGAGGATGAAAAAAAAAAAAAAAAAGAACGATGGGCTATAACCCATCGTTTTTTTTTCATTTTTTCATTTTTTTCAAATCCTCAAAAATGATGAAAAACGGCGTGCTATAGTATGCCGTACGATATGGGCTATAGCCCATGGTCAAAATGATGAAAAACGAGGATTTGTTTTTTCAAAAATTCAAAAAACGATGGGCTATAACCCATCGTTTTTTTCAATTTTTTCAAATCCTCAAAAATGATGAAAAACGGCGTGCTATAGTATGCCGTACGATATGGGCTATAGCCCATGGTCAAAATGATGAAAAACGAGGATTTGTTTTTTCAAAAATTCAAAAAACTATGGGCTATAACCCATCGTTTTTTTCAATTTTTTCAAATCCTCAAAAATGATGAAAAACGGCGTGCTATAGTATGCCGTACGATATGGGCTATAGCCCATGGTCAAAATGATGAAAAACGAGGATATTTTATTTTTCAAAAATTCAAAAAACGATGGGCTATAACCCATCGTTTTTTTCATTTTTCCATTTTTTTCAAATCCTCAAAAATGATGAATAACGGCGTGCTAAAGTATGCCATACGATATGGGCTATAGCCCATGGTCCAAAATGATGAAAAACAAGGATTTTAAAAAAATCAAAAAACGATGGGCTATAACCCATCGTTTTTTTCATTTTTTTCAAATCAATTTTTTTCAAATCCTCAAAAAACGGCGTGCTATAGTATGCCGTACGATATGGGTTATAGCCCATGGTCCAAAATGATGAAAAACGAGGATTAAAAAAAATTCAAAAATGATGGGCTATAACCCATCATTTTTTTCAAATCCTCAAAAATGATGAAAAATGGCGTGCTATGTATGCCGTATGATATGGGCTACAGCCCATGGTCCAAAATGATAAAAGACGAGGATGAAAAAAAAAAAAAAAAAGAACGATGGGCTATAACCCATCGTTTTTTTTTCATTTTTTCATTTTTTTCAAATCCTCAAAAATGATGAAAAACGGCGTGCTATAGTATGCCGTACGATATGGGCTATAGCCCATGGTCAAAATGATGAAAAACGAGGATTTGTTTTTTCAAAAATTCAAAAAACGATGGGCTATAACCCATCGTTTTTTTCAATTTTTTCAAATCCTCAAAAATGATGAAAAACGGCGTGCTATAGTATGCCGTACGATATGGGCTATAGCCCATGGTCAAAATGATGAAAAACGAGGATTTGTTTTTTCAAAAATTCAAAAAACTATGGGCTATAACCCATCGTTTTTTTCAATTTTTTCAAATCCTCAAAAATGATGAAAAACGGCGTGCTATAGTATGCCGTACGATATGGGCTATAGCCCATGGTCAAAATGATGAAAAACGAGGATATTTTATTTTTCAAAAATTCAAAAAACGATGGGCTATAACCCATCGTTTTTTTCATTTTTCCATTTTTTTCAAATCCTCAAAAATGATGAATAACGGCGTGCTAAAGTATGCCATACGATATGGGCTATAGCCCATGGTCCAAAATGATGAAAAACAAGGATTTTAAAAAAATCAAAAAACGATGGGCTATAACCCATCGTTTTTTTCATTTTTTTCAAATCAATTTTTTTCAAATCCTCAAAAAACGGCGTGCTATAGTATGCCGTACGATATGGGTTATAGCCCATGGTCCAAAATGATGAAAAACGAGGATTAAAAAAAATTCAAAAATGATGGGCTATAACCCATCATTTTTTTCAAATCCTCAAAAATGATGAAAAATGGCGTGCTATGTATGCCGTATGATATGGGCTACAGCCCATGGTCCAAAATGATGAAAAACGAGGATGAAAAAAAAAAAAAAAAAAAAAACGATGGGCTATAACCCATCGTTTTTTTCATTTTTTCATTTTTTCAAATCCTCAAAAATGATGAAAAACGGCGTGCTATAGTATGCCGTACGATATGGGCTATAGCCCATGGTCAAAATGATGAAAAACGAGGATTTGTTTTTTCAAAAATTCAAAAAACGATGGGCTATAACCCATCGTTTTTTTCAATTTTTTCGAATCCTCAAAAATGATGAATAACAGCGTGCTATAGTATGCCGTACGATATGGGCTATAGCCCATGGTCAAAATGATGAAAAACGAGGATATTTTATTTTTCAAAAATTCAAAAAACGATGGGCTATAACCCATCGTTTTTTTCATTTTTCCATTTTTTTCAAATCCTCAAAAATGATGAATAACGGCGTGCTAAAGTATGCCATACGATATGGGCTATAGCCTATGGTCCAAAATGATGAAAAACAAGGATTTTAAAAAAATCAAAAAACGATGGGCTATAACCCATCGTTTTTTTCATTTTTTTCAAATCTATTTTTTTCAAATCCTCAAAAAACGGCGTGCTATAGTATGCCGTACGATATGGGTTATAGCCCATGGTCCAAAATGATGAAAAACGAGGATTAAAAAAAAAAAAAAACGATGGGCTATAACCCATCGTTTTTTTTTCATTTTTTCATTTTTTTCAAATCCTCAAAAATGATGAAAAACGGCGTGCTATAGTATGCCGTACGATATGGGCTATAGCCCATGGTCAAAATGATGAAAAACGAGGATTTGTTTTTTCAAAAATTCAAAAAACGATGGGCTATAACCCATCGTTTTTTTCAATTTTTTCAAATCCTCAAAAATGATGAAAAACGGCGTGCTATAGTATGCCGTACGATATGGGCTATAGCCCATGGTCAAAATGATGAAAAACGAGGATATTTTATTTTTCAAAAATTCAAAAAACGATGGGCTATAACCCATCGTTTTTTTCAATTTTTTCAAATCCTCAAAAATGATGAATAACGGCGTGCTAAAGTATGCCATACGATATGGGCTATAGCCCATGGTCCAAAATGATGAAAAACAAGGATTTAAATTTTTTTTTTAAACGATGGGCTATAACCCATCGTTTTTTTCATTTTTTTCAAATCCTCAAAAAACGGCGTGCTATAGTATGCCGTACGATATGGGTTATAGCCCATGGTCCAAAATGATGAAAAACGAGGATTAAAAAAAATTCAAAAATGATGGGCTATAACCCATCATTTTTTTCAAATCCTCAAAAATGATGAAAAATGGCGTGCTATGTATGCCGTATGATATGGGCTACAGCCCATGGTCCAAAATGATGAAAAACGAGGATGAAAAAAAAAAAAAAACGATGGGCTATAACCCATCGTTTTTTTTTTTTTTTTCATTTTTTTCAAATCCTCAAAAATGATGAAAAACGGCGTGCTATAGTATGCCGTACGATATGGGCTATAGCCCATGGTCAAAATGATGAAAAACGAGGATTTGTTTTTTCAAAAATTCAAAAAACGATGGGCTATAACCCATCGTTTTTTTCAATTTTTTCAAATCCTCAAAAATGATGAATAACAGCGTGCTATAGTATGCCGTACGATATGGGCTATAGCCCATGGTCAAAATGATGAAAAACGAGGATATTTTATTTTTCAAAAATTCAAAAAACGATGGGCTATAACCCATCGTTTTTTTTCATTTTTCCATTTTTTTCAAATCCTCAAAAATGATGAATAACGGCGTGCTAAAGTATGCCATACGATATGGGCTATAGCCCATGGTCCAAAATGATGAAAAACAAGGATTTTAAAAAAAATCAAAAAACGATGGGCTATAACCCATCGTTTTTTTCATTTTTTTCAAATCCTCAAAAAACGGCGTGCTATAGTATGCCGTACGATATGGGTTATAGCCCATGGTCCAAAATGATGAAAAACGAGGATTAAAAAAAATTCAAAAATGATGGGCTATAACCCATCATTTTTTTCAAATCCTCAAAAATGATGAAAAATGGCGTGCTATGTATGCCGTATGATATGGGCTACAGCCCATGGTCCAAAATGATGAAAAACGAGGATGAAAAAAAAAAAAAACGATGGGCTATAACCCATCGTTTTTTTCAATTTTTTCAAATCCTCAAAAATGATGAATAACAGCGTGCTATAGTATGCCGTACGATATGGGCTATAGCCCATGGTCAAAATGATGAAAAACGAGGATAAAAAAAAAAAAAAAAAAAAAAACGATGGGCTATAACCCATCGTTTTTTTTCATTTTTTCATTTTTTCAAATCCTCAAAAATGATGAAAAACGGCGTGCTATAGTATGCCGTACGATATGGGCTATAGCCCATGGTCAAAATGATGAAAAACGAGGATTTGTTTTTTCAAAAATTCAAAAAACGATGGGCTATAACCCATCGTTTTTTTCAATTTTTTCAAATCCTCAAAAATGATGAATAACAGCGTGCTATAGTATGCCGTACGATATGGGCTATAGCCCATGGTCAAAATGATGAAAAACGAGGATATTTTATTTTTCAAAAATTCAAAAAACGATGGGCTATAACCCATCGTTTTTTTCATTTTTCCATTTTTTTCAAATCCTCAAAAATGATGAATAACGGCGTGCTAAAGTATGCCATACGATATGGGCTATAGCCCATGGTCCAAAATGATGAAAAACAAGGATTTTAAAAAAATCAAAAAACGATGGGCTATAACCCATCGTTTTTTTCATTTTTTTCAAATCTATTTTTTTCAAATCCTCAAAAAACGGCGTGCTATAGTATGCCGTACGATATGGGTTATAGCCCATGGTCCAAAATGATGAAAAACGAGGATTAAAAAAAATTCAAAAATGATGGGCTATAACCCATCATTTTTTTCAAATCCTCAAAAATGATGAAAAATGGCGTGCTATGTATGCCGTATGATATGGGCTACAGCCCATGGTCCAAAATGATAAAAGACGAGGATGAAAAAAAAAAAAAAAAAAAAACGATGGGCTATAACCCATCGTTTGTTTTTCATTTTTTCATTTTTTTCAAATCCTCAAAAATGATGAAAAACGGCGTGCTATAGTATGCCGTACGATATGGGCTATAGCCCATGGTCAAAATGATGAAAAACGAGGATTTGTTTTTTCAAAAATTCAAAAAACGATGGGCTATAACCCATCGTTTTTTTAAATTTTTTCA
This sequence comes from Protomyctophum parallelum, assembly GCF_964188405.1. Taxonomy (NCBI): domain Eukaryota; kingdom Metazoa; phylum Chordata; class Actinopteri; order Myctophiformes; family Myctophidae; genus Protomyctophum; species Protomyctophum parallelum. The sequence continues at coordinate 26,086,145 of NC_139701.1, read as the reverse complement.
AATCCTCAAAAATGATGAAAAACGGCGTGCTATAGTATGCCGTACGATATGGGCTATAGCCCATGGTCAAAATGATGAAAAACAAGGATATTTTATTTTTCAAAAATTCAAAAAACGATGGGCTATAACCCATCGTTTTTTTCATTTTTCCATTTTTTTCAAATCCTCAAAAATGATGAATAACGGCGTGCTAAAGTATGCCATACGATATGGGCTATAGCCCATGGTCCAAAATGATGAAAAACAAGGATTTTAAAAAAATCAAAAAACGATGGGCTATAACCCATCGTTTTTTTCATTTTTTTCAAATCTATTTTTTTCAAATCCTCAAAAAACGGCGTGCTATAGTATGCCGTACGATATGGGTTATAGCCCATGGTCCAAAATGATGAAAAACGAGGATTAAAAAAAAATCAAAAATGATGGGCTATAACCCATCATTTTTTTCAAATCCTCAAAAATGATGAAAAATGGCGTGCTATGTATGCCGTATGATATGGGCTACAGCCCATGGTCCAAAATGATGAAAAACGAGGATGAAAAAAAAAAAAAAACGATGGGCTATAACCCATCGTTTTTTTTCATTTTTTCATTTTTTTCAAATCCTCAAAAATGATGAAAAACGGCGTGCTATAGTATGCCGTACGATATGGGCTATAGCCCATGGTCAAAATGATGAAAAACGAGGATTTGTTTTTTCAAAAATTAAAAAAACGATGGGCTATAACCCATCGTTTTTTTCAATTTTTTCAAATCCTCAAAAATGATGAATAACAGCGTGCTATAGTATGCCGTACGATATGGGCTATAGCCCATGGTCAAAATGATGAAAAACGAGGATATTTTATTTTTCAAAAATTCAAAAAACGATGGGCTATAACCCATCGTTTTTTTCATTTTTCCATTTTTTTCAAATCCTCAAAAATGATGAATAACGGCGTGCTAAAGTATGCCATACGATATGGGCTATAGCCCATGGTCCAAAATGATGAAAAACAAGGATTTTAAAAAAATCAAAAAACGATGGGCTATAACCCATCGTTCTTTTCATTTTTTTCAAATCTATTTTTTTCAAATCCTCAAAAAACGGCGTGCTATAGTATGCCGTACGATATGGGTTATAGCCCATGGTCCAAAATGATGAAAAACGAGGATTAAAAAAAATTCAAAAATGATGGGCTATAACCCATCATTTTTTTCAAATCCTCAAAAATGATGAAAAATGGCGTGCTATGTATGCCGTATGATATGGGCTACAGCCCATGGTCCAAAATGATAAAAGACGAGGATGAAAAAAAAAAAAAAAAAGAACGATGGGCTATAACCCATCGTTTTTTTTCATTTTTTCATTTTTTTCAAATCCTCAAAAATGATGAAAAACGGCGTGCTATAGTATGCCGTACGATATGGGCTATAGCCCATGGTCAAAATGATGAAAAACGAGGATTTGTTTTTTCAAAAATTCAAAAAACGATGGGCTATAACCCATCGTTTTTTTCAATTTTTTCAAATCCTCAAAAATGATGAAAAACGGCGTGCTATAGTATGCCGTACGATATGGGCTATAGCCCATGGTCAAAATGATGAAAAACGAGGATATTTTATTTTTCAAAAATTCAAAAAACGATGGGCTATAACCCATCGTTTTTTTCATTTTTCCATTTTTTTCAAATCCTCAAAAATGATGAATAACGGCGTGCTAAAGTATGCCATACGATATGGGCTATAGCCCATGGTCCAAAATGATGAAAAACAAGGATTTTAAAAAAATCAAAAAACGATGGGCTATAACCCATCGTTTTTTTCATTTTTTTCAAATCAATTTTTTTCAAATCCTCAAAAAACGGCGTGCTATAGTATGCCGTACGATATGGGTTATAGCCCATGGTCCAAAATGATGAAAAACGAGGATTAAAAAAAATTCAAAAATGATGGGCTATAACCCATCATTTTTTTCAAATCCTCAAAAATGATGAAAAATGGCGTGCTATGTATGCCGTATGATATGGGCTACAGCCCATGGTCCAAAATGATGAAAAACGAGGATGAAAAAAAAAAAAAAAAAAAAAACGATGGGCTATAACCCATCGTTTTTTTTTCATTTTTTCATTTTTTCAAATCCTCAAAAATGATGAAAAACGGCGTGCTATAGTATGCCGTACGATATGGGCTATAGCCCATGGTCAAAATTATGAAAAACGAGGATTTGTTTTTTCAAAAATTCAAAAAACGATGGGCTATAACCCATCGTTTTTTTCAATTTTTTCAAATCCTCAAAAATGATGAATAACAGCGTGCTATAGTATGCCGTACGATATGGGCTATAGCCCATGGTCAAAATGATGAAAAACGAGGATATTTTATTTTTCAAAAATTCAAAAAACGATGGGCTATAACCCATCGTTTTTTTCATTTTTCCATTTTTTTCAAATCCTCAAAAATGATGAATAACGGCGTGCTAAAGTATGCCATACGATATGGGCTATAGCCTATGGTCCAAAATGATGAAAAACAAGGATTTTAAAAAAATCAAAAAACGATGGGCTATAACCCATCGTTTTTTTCATTTTTTTCAAATCTATTTTTTTCAAATCCTCAAAAAACGGCGTGCTATAGTATGCCGTACGATATGGGTTATAGCCCATGGTCCAAAATGATGAAAAACGAGGATTAAAAAAAAAAAAAAACGATGGGCTATAACCCATCGTTTTTTTTTCATTTTTTCATTTTTTTCAAATCCTCAAAAATGATGAAAAACGGCGTGCTATAGTATGCCGTACGATATGGGCTATAGCCCATGGTCAAAATGATGAAAAACGAGGATTTGTTTTTTCAAAAATTCAAAAAACGATGGGCTATAACCCATCGTTTTTTTCAATTTTTTCAAATCCTCAAAAATGATGAAAAACGGCGTGCTATAGTATGCCGTACGATATGGGCTATAGCCCATGGTCAAAATGATGAAAAACGAGGATATTTTATTTTTCAAAAATTCAAAAAACGATGGGCTATAACCCATCGTTTTTTTCAATTTTTTCAAATCCTCAAAAATGATGAATAACGGCGTGCTAAAGTATGCCATACGATATGGGCTATAGCCCATGGTCCAAAATGATGAAAAACAAGGATTTAATTTTTTTTTTTAAACGATGGGCTATAACCCATCGTTTTTTTCATTTTTTTCAAATCCTCAAAAAACGGCGTGCTATAGTATGCCGTACGATATGGGTTATAGCCCATGGTCCAAAATGATGAAAAACGAGGATTAAAAAAAATTCAAAAATGATGGGCTATAACCCATCATTTTTTTCAAATCCTCAAAAATGATGAAAAATGGCGTGCTATGTATGCCGTATGATATGGGCTACAGCCCATGGTCCAAAATGATGAAAAACGAGGATGAAAAAAATTCAAAAAACGATGGGCTATAACCCATCGTTTTTTTCATTTTTTTCAAATCCTCAAAAATGATGAAAAACGGCGTGCTATAGTATGCCGTACGATATGGGCTATAGCCCATGGTCAAAATGATGAAAAACGAGGATTTGTTTTTTCAAAAATTCAAAAAACGATGGGCTATAACCCATCGTTTTTTTTCAATTTTTTCAAATCCTCAAAAATGATGAATAACAGCGTGCTATAGTATGCCGTACGATATGGGCTATAGCCCATGGTCAAAATGATGAAAAACGAGGATATTTTATTTTTCAAAAATTCAAAAAACGATGGGCTATAACCCATCGTTTTTTTTCATTTTTCCATTTTTTTCAAATCCTCAAAAATGATGAATAACGGCGTGCTAAAGTATGCCATACGATATGGGCTATAGCCCATGGTCCAAAATGATGAAAAACAAGGATTTTAAAAAAAATCAAAAAACGATGGGCTATAACCCATCGTTTTTTTCATTTTTTTCAAATCTATTTTTTTCAAATCCTCAAAAAACGGCGTGCTATAGTATGCCGTACGATATGGGTTATAGCCCATGGTCCAAAATGATGAAAAACGAGGATTAAAAAAAATTCAAAAATGATGGGCTATAACCCATCATTTTTTTCAAATCCTCAAGAATGATGAAAAATGGCGTGCTATGTATGCCGTATGATATGGGCTACAGCCCATGGTCCAAAATGATGAAAAACGAGGATGAAAAAAAAAAAAAACGATGGGCTATAACCCATCGTTTTTTTCAATTTTTTCAAATCCTCAAAAATGATGAATAACAGCGTGCTATAGTATGCCGTACGATATGGGCTATAGCCCATGGTCAAAATGATGAAAAACGAGGATACAAAAAAAAAAAAAAAAAAAAACGATGGGCTATAACCCATCGTTTTTTTTCATTTTTTCATTTTTTCAAATCCTCAAAAATGATGAAAAACGGCGTGCTATAGTATGCCGTACGATATGGGCTATAGCCCATGGTCAAAATGATGAAAAACGAGGATTTGTTTTTTCAAAAATCCAAAAAACGATGGGCTATAACCCATCGTTTTTTTCAATTTTTTCAAATCCTCAAAAATGATGAATAACAGCGTGCTATAGTATGCCGTACGATATGGGCTATAGCCCATGGTCAAAATGATGAAAAACGAGGATATTTTATTTTTCAAAAATTCAAAAAACGATGGGCTATAACCCATCGTTTTTTTCATTTTTCCATTTTTTTCAAATCCTCAAAAATGATGAATAACGGCGTGCTAAAGTATGCCATACGATATGGGCTATAGCCTATGGTCCAAAATGATGAAAAACAAGGATTTTAAAAAAATCAAAAAACGATGGGCTATAACCCATCGTTTTTTTCATTTTTTTCAAATCCTCAAAAATGATGAAAAATGGCGTGCTATGTATGCCGTATGATATGGGCTACAGCCCATGGTCCAAAATGATAAAAGACGAGGATGAAAAAAAAAAAAAAAAAAAACGATGGGCTATAACCCATCGTTTTTTTTCATTTTTTCATTTTTTTCAAATCCTCAAAAATGATGAAAAACGGCGTGCTATAGTATGCCGTACGATATGGGCTATAGCCCATGGTCAAAATGATGAAAAACGAGGATTTGTTTTTTCAAAAATTCAAAAAACGATGGGCTATAACCCATCGTTTTTTTCAATTTTTTCAAATCCTCAAAAATGATGAAAAACGGCGTGCTATAGTATGCCGTACGATATGGGCTATAGCCCATGGTCAAAATGATGAAAAACGAGGATATTTTATTTTTCAAAAATTCAAAAAACGATGGGCTATAACCCATCGTTTTTTTCATTTTTCCATTTTTTTCAAATCCTCAAAAATGATGAATAACGGCGTGCTAAAGTATGCCATACGATATGGGCTATAGCCCATGGTCCAAAATGATGAAAAACAAGGATTTAATTTTTTTTTTTAAACGATGGGCTATAACCCATCGTTTTTTTCATTTTTTTCAAATCTATTTTTTTCAAATCCTCAAAAAACGGCGTGCTATAGTATGCCGTACGATATGGGTTATAGCCCATGGTCCAAAATGATGAAAAACGAGGATTAAAAAAAATTCAAAAATGATGGGCTATAACCCATCATTTTTTTCAAATCCTCAAAAATGATGAAAAATGGCGTGCTATGTATGCCGTATGATATGGGCTACAGCCCATGGTCCAAAATGATGAAAAACGAGGATAAAAAAAAAAAAAAAAAAAAAAACGATGGGCTATAACCCATCGTTTTTTTTCATTTTTTCATTTTTTCAAATCCTCAAAAATGATGAAAAACGGCGTGCTATAGTATGCCGTACGATATGGGCTATAGCCCATGGTCAAAATGATGAAAAACGAGGATTTGTTTTTTCAAAAATTCAAAAAACGATGGGCTATAACCCATCGTTTTTTTCAATTTTTTCAAATCCTCAAAAATGATGAATAACAGCGTGCTATAGTATGCCGTACGATATGGGCTATAGCCCATGGTCAAAATGATGAAAAACGAGGATATTTTATTTTTCAAAAATTCAAAAAACGATGGGCTATAACCCATCGTTTTTTTCATTTTTCCATTTTTTTCAAATCCTCAAAAATGATGAATAACGGCGTGCTAAAGTATGCCATACGATATGGGCTATAGCCTATGGTCCAAAATGATGAAAAACAAGGATTTTAAAAAAATCAAAAAACGATGGGCTATAACCCATCGTTTTTTTCATTTTTTTCAAATCTATTTTTTTCAAATCCTCAAAAAACGGCGTGCTATAGTATGCCGTACGATATGGGTTATAGCCCATGGTCCAAAATGATGAAAAACGAGGATTAAAAAAAATTCAAAAATGATGGGCTATAACCCATCATTTTTTTCAAATCCTCAAAAATGATGAAAAATGGCGTGCTATGTATGCCGTATGATATGGGCTACAGCCCATGGTCCAAAATGATAAAAAACGAGGATGAAAAAAAAAACAAAAAAAAACGATGGGCTATAACCCATCGTTTTTTTTCATTTTTTTCAAATCCTCAAAAATGATGAAAAACGGCGTGCTATAGTATGCCGTACGATATGGGCTATAGCCCATGGTCAAAATGATGAAAAACGAGGATATTTTATTTTTCAAAAATTCAAAAAACGATGGGCTATAACCCATCGTTTTTTTCATTTTTCCATTTTTTTCAAATCCTCAAAAATGATGAATAACGGCGTGCTAAAGTATGCCATACGATATGGGCTATAGCCCATGGTCCAAAATGATGAAAAACAAGGATTTAAATTTTTTTTTTAAACGATGGGCTATAACCCATCGTTTTTTTCATTTTTTTCAAATCTATTTTTTTCAAATCCTCAAAAAACGGCGTGCTATAGTATGCCGTACGATATGGGTTATAGCCCATGGTCCAAAATGATGAAAAACGAGGATTAAAAAAAATTCAAAAATGATGGGCTATAACCCATCATTTTTTTCAAATCCTCAAAAATGATGAAAAATGGCGTGCTATGTATGCCGTATGATATGGGCTACAGCCCATGGTCCAAAATGATAAAAAACGAGGATGAAAAAAAAAACAAAAAAAAACGATGGGCTATAACCCATCGTTTTTTTTCATTTTTTTCAAATCCTCAAAAATGATGAAAAACGGCGTGCTATAGTATGCCGTACGATATGGGCTATAGCCCATGGTCAAAATGATGAAAAACGAGGATATTTTATTTTTCAAAAATTCAAAAAACGATGGGCTATAACCCATCGTTTTTTTCATTTTTCCATTTTTTTCAAATCCTCAAAAATGATGAATAACGGCGTGCTAAAGTATGCCATACGATATGGGCTATAGCCCATGGTCCAAAATGATGAAAAACAAGGATTTAAATTTTTTTTTTAAACGATGGGCTATAACCCATCGTTTTTTTCATTTTTTTCAAATCTATTTTTTTCAAATCCTCAAAAAACGGCGTGCTATAGTATGCCGTACGATATGGGTTATAGCCCATGGTCCAAAATGATGAAAAACGAGGATTAAAAAAAATTCAAAAATGATGGGCTATAACCCATCATTTTTTTCAAATCCTCAAAAATGATGAAAAATGGCGTGCTATGTATGCCGTATGATATGGGCTACAGCCCATGGTCCAAAATGATGAAAAACGAGGATGAAAAAAAAAAAAAAACGATGGGCTATAACCCATCGTTTTCTTTCATTTTTTCATTTTTTTCAAATCCTCAAAAATGATGAAAAACGGCGTGCTATAGTATGCCGTACGATATGGGCTATAGCCCATGGTCAAAATGATGAAAAACGAGGATTTGTTTTTTCAAAAATTCAAAAAACGATGGGCTATAACCCATCGTTTTTTTCAATTTTTTCAAATCCTCAAAAATGATGAATAACAGCGTGCTATAGTATGCCGTACGATATGGGCTATAGCCCATGGTCAAAATGATGAAAAACGAGGATATTTTATTTTTCAAAAATTCAAAAAACGATGGGCTATAACCCATCGTTTTTTTCATTTTTCCATTTTTTTCAAATCCTCAAAAATGATGAATAACGGCGTGCTAAAGTATGCCATACGATATGGGCTATAGCCTATGGTCCAAAATGATGAAAAACAAGGATTTAAAAAAAATCAAAAAACGATGGGCTATAACCCATCGTTTTTTTCATTTTTTTCAAATCTATTTTTTTCAAATCCTCAAAAAACGGCGTGCTATAGTATGCCGTACGATATGGGTTATAGCCCATGGTCCAAAATGATGAAAAACGAGGATTAAAAAAAATTCAAAAATGATGGGCTATAACCCATCATTTTTTTCAAATCCTCAAAAATGATGAAAAATGGCGTGCTATGTATGCCGTATGATATGGGCTACAGCCCATGGTCCAAAATGATAAAAAACGAGGATGAAAAAAAAAACAAAAAAAAACGATGGGCTATAACCCATCGTTTTTTTTCATTTTTTTCAAATCCTCAAAAATGATGAAAAACGGCGTGCTATAGTATGCCGTACGATATGGGCTATAGCCCATGGTCAAAATGATGAAAAACGAGGATATTTTATTTTTCAAAAATTCAAAAAACGATGGGCTATAACCCATCGTTTTTTTTTCATTTTTTCATTTTTTTCAAATCCTCAAAAATGATGAAAAACGGCGTGCTATAGTATGCCGTACGATATGGGCTATAGCCCATGGTCAAAATGAAGAAAAACGAGGATATTTTATTTTTCAAAAATTCAAAAAACGATGGGCTATAACCCATCGTTTTTTTCATTTTTCCATTTTTTTCAAATCCTCAAAAATGATGAATAACGGCGTGCTAAAGTATGCCATACGATATGGGCTATAGCCCATGGTCCAAAATGATGAAAAACAAGGATTTAAAAAAAATCAAAAAACGATGGGCTATAACCCATCGTTTTTTTCATTTTTTTCAAATCAATTTTTTTCAAATCCTCAAAAAACGGCGTGCTATAGTATGCCGTACGATATGGGTTATAGCCCATGGTCCAAAATGATGAAAAACGAGGATTAAAAAAAATTCAAAAATGATGGGCTATAACCCATCATTTTTTTCAAATCCTCAAAAATGATGAAAAATGGCGTGCTATGTATGCCGTATGATATGGGCTACAGCCCATGGTCCAAAATGATGAAAAACGAGGATGAAAAAAAAAACAAAAAAAAACGATGGGCTATAACCCATCGTTTTTTTTTTCATTTTTCAATTTTTTTCAAATCCTCAAAAATGATGAATAACAGCGTGCTATAGTATGCCGTACGATATGGGCTATAGCCCATGGTCCAAAATGATGAAAAACGAGGATATTTTATTTTTCAAAAATTCAAAAAACGATGGGCTATAACCCATCGTTTTTTTTTTTTTTTTTTTTTTTTAATCCTCAAAAATGATGAAAAACGGCGTGCTATAGTATGCCGTACGATATGGGCTATAGCCCATGGTCCAAAATGATGAAAAATGAGGATAAAAAACTAATTCAAAAATTCAAAAAACTATGGGCTATAACCCATCGTTTTTTTTCATTTTTTTCAAATCCTCAAAAATGATGAAAAACGGCGTGCTATAGTATGCCGTACGATATGGGCTATAGCCCATGGTCAAAATGATGAAAAACGAGGATATTTTATTTTTCAAAAATTCAAAAAACGATGGGCTATAACCCATCGTTTTTTTCATTTTTCCATTTTTTTCAAATCCTCAAAAATGATGAATAACGGCGTGCTAAAGTATGCCATACGATATGGGCTATAGCCCATGGTCCAAAATGATGAAAAACAAGGATTTAAATTTTTTTTTTAAACGATGGGCTATAACCCATCGTTTTTTTCATTTTTTTCAAATCTATTTTTTTCAAATCCTCAAAAAACGGCGTGCTATAGTATGCCGTACGATATGGGTTATAGCCCATGGTCCAAAATGATGAAAAACGAGGATTAAAAAAAATTCAAAAATGATGGGCTATAACCCATCATTTTTTTCAAATCCTCAAAAATGATGAAAAATGGCGTGCTATGTATGCCGTATGATATGGGCTACAGCCCATGGTCCAAAATGATAAAAAACGAGGATGAAAAAAAAAACAAAAAAAAACGATGGGCTATAACCCATCGTTTTTTTTCATTTTTTTCAAATCCTCAAAAATGATGAAAAACGGCGTGCTATAGTATGCCGTACGATATGGGCTATAGCCCATGGTCAAAATGATGAAAAACGAGGATATTTTATTTTTCAAAAATTCAAAAAACGATGGGCTATAACCCATCGTTTTTTTCATTTTTCCATTTTTTTCAAATCCTCAAAAATGATGAATAACGGCGTGCTAAAGTATGCCATACGATATGGGCTATAGCCCATGGTCCAAAATGATGAAAAACAAGGATTTAAATTTTTTTTTTAAACGATGGGCTATAACCCATCGTTTTTTTCATTTTTTTCAAATCTATTTTTTTCAAATCCTCAAAAAACGGCGTGCTATAGTATGCCGTACGATATGGGTTATAGCCCATGGTCCAAAATGATGAAAAACGAGGATTAAAAAAAATTCAAAAATGATGGGCTATAACCCATCATTTTTTTCAAATCCTCAAAAATGATGAAAAATGGCGTGCTATGTATGCCGTATGATATGGGCTACAGCCCATGGTCCAAAATGATGAAAAACGAGGATGAAAAAAAAAAAAAAACGATGGGCTATAACCCATCGTTTTCTTTCATTTTTTCATTTTTTTCAAATCCTCAAAAATGATGAAAAACGGCGTGCTATAGTATGCCGTACGATATGGGCTATAGCCCATGGTCAAAATGATGAAAAACGAGGATTTGTTTTTTCAAAAATTCAAAAAACGATGGGCTATAACCCATCGTTTTTTTCAATTTTTTCAAATCCTCAAAAATGATGAATAACAGCGTGCTATAGTATGCCGTACGATATGGGCTATAGCCCATGGTCAAAATGATGAAAAACGAGGATATTTTATTTTTCAAAAATTCAAAAAACGATGGGCTATAACCCATCGTTTTTTTCATTTTTCCATTTTTTTCAAATCCTCAAAAATGATGAATAACGGCGTGCTAAAGTATGCCATACGATATGGGCTATAGCCTATGGTCCAAAATGATGAAAAACAAGGATTTAAAAAAAATCAAAAAACGATGGGCTATAACCCATCGTTTTTTTCATTTTTTTCAAATCTATTTTTTTCAAATCCTCAAAAAACGGCGTGCTATAGTATGCCGTACGATATGGGTTATAGCCCATGGTCCAAAATGATGAAAAACGAGGATTAAAAAAAATTCAAAAATGATGGGCTATAACCCATCATTTTTTTCAAATCCTCAAAAATGATGAAAAATGGCGTGCTATGTATGCCGTATGATATGGGCTACAGCCCATGGTCCAAAATGATAAAAAACGAGGATGAAAAAAAAAACAAAAAAAAACGATGGGCTATAACCCATCGTTTTTTTTCATTTTTTTCAAATCCTCAAAAATGATGAAAAACGGCGTGCTATAGTATGCCGTACTATATGGGCTATAGCCCATGGTCAAAATGATGAAAAACGAGGATATTTTATTTTTCAAAAATTCAAAAAACGATGGGCTATAACCCATCGTTTTTTTTCATTTTTTCATTTTTTTCAAATCCTCAAAAATGATGAAAAACGGCGTGCTATAGTATGCCGTACGATATGGGCTATAGCCCATGGTCAAAATGAAGAAAAACGAGGATATTTTATTTTTCAAAAATTCAAAAAACGATGGGCTATAACCCATCGTTTTTTTCATTTTTCCATTTTTTTCAAATCCTCAAAAATGATGAATAACGGCGTGCTAAAGTATGCCATACGATATGGGCTATAGCCCATGGTCCAAAATGATGAAAAACAAGGATTTAAAAAAAATCAAAAAACGATGGGCTATAACCCATCGTTTTTTTCATTTTTTTCAAATCAATTTTTTTCAAATCCTCAAAAAGCGGCGTGCTATAGTATGCCGTACGATATGGGTTATAGCCCATGGTCCAAAATGATGAAAAACGAGGATTAAAAAAAATTCAAAAATGATGGGCTATAACCCATCATTTTTTTCAAATCCTCAAAAATGATGAAAAATGGCGTGCTATGTATGCCGTATGATATGGGCTACAGCCCATGGTCCAAAATGATGAAAAACGAGGATGAAAAAAAAAACAAAAAAAAACGATGGGCTATAACCCATCGTTTTTTTTTTCATTTTTCAATTTTTTTCAAATCCTCAAAAATGATGAATAACAGCGTGCTATAGTATGCCGTACGATATGGGCTATAGCCCATGGTCCAAAATGATGAAAAACGAGGATATTTTATTTTTCAAAAATTCAAAAAACGATGGGCTATAACCCATCGTTTTTTTTTTTTTTTTTTTTTTTTAATCCTCAAAAATGATGAAAAACGGCGTGCTATAGTATGCCGTACGATATGGGCTATAGCCCATGGTCCAAAATGATGAAAAATGAGGATAAAAAACAAATTCAAAAATTCAAAAAACTATGGGCTATAACCCATCGTTTTTTTTCATTTTTTTCAAATCCTCAAAAATGATGAAAAACGGCGTGCTATAGTATGCCGTACGATATGGGCTATAGCCCATGGTCAAAATGATGAAAAACGAGGATATTTTATTTTTCAAAAATTCAAAAAACGATGGGCTATAACCCATCGTTTTTTTCATTTTTCCATTTTTTTCAAATCCTCAAAAATGATGAATAACGGCGTGCTAAAGTATGCCATACGATATGGGCTATAGCCCATGGTCCAAAATGATGAAAAACAAGGATTTAAAATTTTTTTTTAAACGATGGGCTATAACCCATCGTTTTTTTCATTTTTTTCAAATCTATTTTTTTCAAATCCTCAAAAAACGGCGTGCTATAGTATGCCGTACGATATGGGTTATAGCCCATGGTCCAAAATGATGAAAAACGAGGATTAAAAAAAATTCAAAAATGATGGGCTATAACCCATCATTTTTTTCAAATCCTCAAAAATGATGAAAAATGGCGTGCTATGTATGCCGTATGATATGGGCTACAGCCCATGGTCCAAAATGATAAAAAACGAGGATGAAAAAAAAAACAAAAAAAAACGATGGGCTATAACCCATCGTTTTTTTTCATTTTTTTCAAATCCTCAAAAATGATGAAAAACGGCGTGCTATAGTATGCCGTACGATATGGGCTATAGCCCATGGTCAAAATGATGAAAAACGAGGATATTTTATTTTTCAAAAATTCAAAAAACGATGGGCTATAACCCATCGTTTTTTTAATTTTTCCATTTTTTTCAAATCCTCAAAAATGATGAATAACGGCGTGCTAAAGTATGCCATACGATATGGGCTATAGCCCATGGTCCAAAATGATGAAAAACAAGGATTTAAATTTTTTTTTTAAACGATGGGCTATAACCCATCGTTTTTTTCATTTTTTTCAAATCTATTTTTTTCAAATCCTCAAAAAACGGCGTGCTATAGTATGCCGTACGATATGGGTTATAGCCCATGGTCCAAAATGATGAAAAACGAGGATTAAAAAAAATTCAAAAATGATGGGCTATAACCCATCATTTTTTTCAAATCCTCAAAAATGATGAAAAATGGCGTGCTATGTATGCCGTATGATATGGGCTACAGCCCATGGTCCAAAATGATGAAAAACGAGGATGAAAAAAAAAAAAAAACGATGGGCTATAACCCATCGTTTTCTTTCATTTTTTCATTTTTTTCAAATCCTCAAAAATGATGAAAAACGGCGTGCTATAGTATGCCGTACGATATGGGCTATAGCCCATGGTCAAAATGATGAAAAACGAGGATTTGTTTTTTCAAAAATTCAAAAAACGATGGGCTATAACCCATCGTTTTTTTCAATTTTTTCAAATCCTCAAAAATGATGAATAACAGCGTGCTATAGTATGCCGTACGATATGGGCTATAGCCCATGGTCAAAATGATGAAAAACGAGGATATTTTATTTTTCAAAAATTCAAAAAACGATGGGCTATAACCCATCGTTTTTTTCATTTTTCCATTTTTTTCAAATCCTCAAAAATGATGAATAACGGCGTGCTAAAGTATGCCATACGATATGGGCTATAGCCTATGGTCCAAAATGATGAAAAACAAGGATTTAAAAAAAATCAAAAAACGATGGGCTATAACCCATCGTTTTTTTCATTTTTTTCAAATCTATTTTTTTCAAATCCTCAAAAAACGGCGTGCTATAGTATGCCGTACGATATGGGTTATAGCCCATGGTCCAAAATGATGAAAAACGAGGATTAAAAAAAATTCAAAAATGATGGGCTATAACCCATCATTTTTTTCAAATCCTCAAAAATGATGAAAAATGGCGTGCTATGTATGCCGTATGATATGGGCTACAGCCCATGGTCCAAAATGATAAAAAACGAGGATGAAAAAAAAAAACAAAAAAAAACGATGGGCTATAACCCATCGTTTTTTTTCATTTTTTTCAAATCCTCAAAAATGATGAAAAACGGCGTGCTATAGTATGCCGTACGATATGGGCTATAGCCCATGGTCAAAATGATGAAAAACGAGGATATTTTATTTTTCAAAAATTCAAAAAACGATGGGCTATAACCCATCGTTTTTTTTCATTTTTTCATTTTTTTCAAATCCTCAAAAATGATGAAAAACGGCGTGCTATAGTATGCCGTACGATATGGGCTATAGCCCATGGTCAAAATGAAGAAAAACGAGGATATTTTATTTTTCAAAAATTCAAAAAACGATGGGCTATAACCCATCGTTTTTTTCATTTTTCCATTTTTTTTCAAATCCTCAAAAATGATGAATAACGGCGTGCTAAAGTATGCCATACGATATGGGCTATAGCCCATGGTCCAAAATGATGAAAAACAAGGATTTAAAAAAAAACCAAAAAACGATGGGCTATAACCCATCGTTTTTTTCATTTTTTTCAAATCAATTTTTTTCAAATCCTCAAAAAACGGCGTGCTATAGTATGCCGTACGATATGGGTTATAGCCCATGGTCCAAAATGATGAAAAACGAGGATTAAAAAAAATTCAAAAATGATGGGCTATAACCCATCATTTTTTTCAAATCCTCAAAAATGATGAAAAATGGCGTGCTATGTATGCCGTATGATATGGGCTACAGCCCATGGTCCAAAATGATAAAAAACGAGGATGAAAAAAAAAACAAAAAAAAACGATGGGCTATAACCCATCGTTTTTTTTCATTTTTTTCAAATCCTCAAAAATGATGAAAAACGGCGTGCTATAGTATGCCGTACGATATGGGCTATAGCCCATGGTCAAAATGATGAAAAACGAGGATATTTTATTTTTCAAAAATTCAAAAAACGATGGGCTATAACCCATCGTTTTTTTTCATTTTTTCATTTTTTTCAAATCCTCAAAAATGATGAAAAACGGCGTGCTATAGTATGCCGTACGATATGGGCTATAGCCCATGGTCAAAATGAAGAAAAACGAGGATATTTTATTTTTCAAAAATTCAAAAAACGATGGGCTATAACCCATCGTTTTTTTCATTTTTCCATTTTTTTCAAATCCTCAAAAATGATGAATAACGGCGTGCTAAAGTATGCCATACGATATGGGCTATAGCCCATGGTCCAAAATGATGAAAAACAAGGATTTAAAAAAAAACCAAAAAACGATGGGCTATAACCCATCGTTTTTTTCATTTTTTTCAAATCAATTTTTTTCAAATCCTCAAAAAACGGCGTGCTATAGTATGCCGTACGATATGGGTTATAGCCCATGGTCCAAAATGATGAAAAACGAGGATTAAAAAAAATTCAAAAATGATGGGCTATAACCCATCATTTTTTTCAAATCCTCAAAAATGATGAAAAATGGCGTGCTATGTATGCCGTATGATATGGGCTACAGCCCATGGTCCAAAATGATGAAAAACGAGGATGAAAAAAAAAACGATGGGCTATAACCCATCGTTTTTTTTTTCATTTTTCAATTTTTTTCAAATCCTCAAAAATGATGAATAACAGCGTGCTATAGTATGCCGTACGATATGGGCTATAGCCCATGGTCCAAAATGATGAAAAACGAGGATATTTTATTTTTCAAAAATTCAAAAAACGATGGGCTATAACCCATCGTTTTTTTTTTTTTTTTTTTTTTTTAATCCTCAAAAATGATGAAAAACGGCGTGCTATAGTATGCCGTACGATATGGGCTATAGCCCATGGTCCAAAATGATGAAAAA
This sequence comes from Protomyctophum parallelum, assembly GCF_964188405.1. Taxonomy (NCBI): domain Eukaryota; kingdom Metazoa; phylum Chordata; class Actinopteri; order Myctophiformes; family Myctophidae; genus Protomyctophum; species Protomyctophum parallelum. Next base: position 26,069,880 of record NC_139701.1, on the reverse strand, counting down.
TGAGGATAAAAAACAAATTCAAAATTTCAAAAAACTATGGGCTATAACCCATCGTTTTTTTCATTTTTTCATTTTTTTCAAATCCTCAAAAATGATGAAAAACGGCGTGCTATAGTATGCCGTACGATATGGGCTATAGCCCATGGTCCAAAATGATGAAAAATGAGGATAAAAAAAATAAAATAAACGATGGGCTATAACCCATCGTTTTTTTTCATTTTTTAATTTTTTTCAAATCCTCAAAAATGATGAAAAACGGCGTGCTATAGTATGCCGTACGATATGGGCTATAGCCCATGGTCCAAAATGATGAAAAACGAGGATAAAAAAAATAATCAAAAATTAAAAAAACGATGGGCTATAACCCATCGTTTTTTTCATTTTTTTCAAATCCTCAAAAATGATGAATAACAGCGTGCTATAGTATGCCGTACGATATGGGCTATAGCCCATGGTCAAAATGATGAAAAACGAGGATATTTTATTTTTCAAAAATTCAAAAAACGATGGGCTATAGCCCATGGTCCAAAATGATGAAAAACGAGGATAAAAAATAATAATCAAAAATTCAAAAAACGATGGGCTATAACCCATCATTTTCTTCATTTTTCCATTTTTTTCAAATCCTCAAAAATGATGAATAACGGCGTGCTATAGTATGCCGTACGATATGGGCTATAGCCCATGGTCCAAAATGATGAAAAATGAGGATAAAAAACAAATTCAAAAATTCAAAAAACTATGGGCTATAACCCATCGTTTTTTTCATTTTTTAATTTTTTTCAAATCCTCAAAAATGATGAAAAACGGCGTGCTATAGTATGCCGTACGATATGGGCTATAGCCCAAGGTCCAAAATGATGAAAAATGAGGATAAAAAAATAATTTAAAAAAATAAAATAAACGATGGGCTATAACCCATCGTTTTTTTTCATTTTTTCATTTTTTTCAAATCCTCAAAAATGATGAAAAACGGCGTGCTATAGTATGCCGTACGATATGGGCTATAGCCCATGGTCCAAAATGATGAAAAACGAGGATAAAAAAAATAATCAAAAATTAAAAAAACGATGGGCTATAACCCATCGTTTTTTTCATTTTTTTCAAATCCTCAAAAATGATGAATAACAGCGTGCTATAGTATGCCGTACGATATGGGCTATAGCCCATGGTCAAAATGATGAAAAACGAGGATATTTTATTTTTCAAAAATTCAAAAAACGATGGGCTATAGCCCATGGTCCAAAATGATGAAAAACGAGGATAAAAAATAATAATCAAAAATTCAAAAAACGATGGGCTATAACCCATCGTTTTTTTCATTTTTCCATTTTTTTCAAATCCTCAAAAATGACGAATAACGGCGTGCTATAGTATGCCGTACGATATGGGCTATAGCCCATGGTCCAAAATGATGAAAAATGAGGATAAAAAACAAATTCAAAAATTCAAAAAACTATGGGCTATAACCCATCGTTTTTTTCATTTTTTCATTTTTTTCAAATCCTCAAAAATGATGAAAAACGGCGTGCTATAGTATGCCGTACGATATGGGCTATAGCCCATGGTCCAAAATGATGAAAAATGAGGATAAAAAAATAATTTAAAAAAATAAAATAAACGATGGGCTATAACCCATCGTTTTTTTTCATTTTTTCATTTTTTTCAAATCCTCAAAAATGATGAAAAACGGCGTGCTATAGTATGCCGTACGATATGGGCTATAGCCCATGGTCCAAAATGATGAAAAACGAGGATAAAAAAAATAATCAAAAATTAAAAAAACGATGGGCTATAACCCATCGTTTTTTTCATTTTTTTCAAATCCTCAAAAATGATGAATAACAGCGTGCTATAGTATGCCGTACGATATGGGCTATAGCCCATGGTCAAAATGATGAAAAACGAGGATATTTTATTTTTCAAAAATTCAAAAAACGATGGGCTATAGCCCATGGTCCAAAATGATGAAAAACGAGGATAAAAAATAATAATCAAAAATTCAAAAAACGATGGGCTATAACCCATCGTTTTTTTTCATTTTTTCATTTTTTTCAAATCCTCAAAAATGATGAAAAACGGCGTGCTATAGTATGCCGTACGATATGGGCTATAGCCCATGGTCAAAATGATGAAAAACGAGGATTTGTTTTTTCAAAAATTCAAAAAACGATGGGCTATAACCCATCGTTTTTTTCATTTTTCCATTTTTTTCAAATCCTCAAAAATGATGAATAACGGCGTGCTAAAGTATGCCATACGATATGGGCTATAGCCCATGGTCCAAAATGATGAAAAACAAGGATTTAAAAAAAATAAAAAAATGATGGGCTATAACCCATCATTTTTTTCAAATCCTCAAAAATGATGAAAAATGGCGTGCTATGTATGCCGTATGATATGGGCTACAGCCCATGGTCCAAAATGATGAAAAACGAGGATGAAAAAAAAAAAAAAACGATGGGCTATAACCCATCGTTTTTTTTTTTTTTTTCATTTTTTTCAAATCCTCAAAAATGATGAAAAACGGCGTGCTATAGTATGCCGTACGATATGGGCTATAGCCCATGGTCAAAATGATGAAAAACGAGGATTTGTTTTTTCAAAAATTCAAAAAACGATGGGCTATAACCCATCGTTTTTTTCAATTTTTTCAAATCCTCAAAAATGATGAAAAACGGCGTGCTATAGTATGCCGTACGATATGGGCTATAGCCCATGGTCAAAATGATGAAAAACGAGGATATTTTATTTTTCAAAAATTCAAAAAACGATGGGCTATAACCCATCGTTTTTTTCATTTTTCCATTTTTTTCAAATCCTCAAAAATGATGAATAACGGCGTGCTAAAGTATGCCATACGATATGGGCTATAGCCCATGGTCCAAAATGATGAAAAACAAGGATTTAAAAAAAATTAAAAAACGATGGGCTATAACCCATCGTTTTTTTCATTTTTTTCAAATCTATTTTTTTCAAATCCTCAAAAAACGGCGTGCTATAGTATGCCGTACGATATGGGTTATAGCCCATGGTCCAAAATGATGAAAAACGAGGATTTAAAAAAATTCAAAAAATGATGGGCTATAACCCATCATTTTTTTTAAATCCTCAAAAATGATGAAAAATGGCGTGCTATGTATGCCGTATGATATGGGCTACAGCCCATGGTCCAAAATGATGAAAAACGAGGATGAAAAAAAAAAAAAACGATGGGCTATAACCCATCGTTTTTTTCAATTTTTTCAAATCCTCAAAAATGATGAATAACAGCGTGCTATAGTATGCCATACGATATGGGCTATAGCCCATGGTCAAAATGATGAAAAACGAGGATATTTTATTTTTCATAAATTCAAAAAACGATGGGCTATAACCCATCGTTTTTTTTCATTTTTTCATTTTTTTCAAATCCTCAAAAATGATGAAAAACGGCGTGCTATAGTATGCCGTACGATATGGGCTATAGCCCATGGTCAAAATGAAGAAAAACGAGGATATTTTATTTTTCAAAAATTCAAAAAACGATGGGCTATAACCCATCGTTTTTTTCATTTTTCCATTTTTTTTCAAATCCTCAAAAATGATGAATAACGGCGTGCTAAAGTATGCCATACGATATGGGCTATAGCCCATGGTCCAAAATGATGAAAAACAAGGATTTAAAAAAAAACCAAAAAACGATGGGCTATAACCCATCGTTTTTTTCATTTTTTTCAAATCAATTTTTTTCAAATCCTCAAAAAACGGCGTGCTATAGTATGCCGTACGATATGGGTTATAGCCCATGGTCCAAAATGATGAAAAACGAGGATTAAAAAAAATTCAAAAATGATGGGCTATAACCCATCATTTTTTTCAAATCCTCAAAAATGATGAAAAATGGCGTGCTATGTATGCCGTATGATATGGGCTACAGCCCATGGTCCAAAATGATAAAAAACGAGGATGAAAAAAAAAACAAAAAAAAACGATGGGCTATAACCCATCGTTTTTTTTCATTTTTTTCAAATCCTCAAAAATGATGAAAAACGGCGTGCTATAGTATGCCGTACGATATGGGCTATAGCCCATGGTCAAAATGATGAAAAACGAGGATATTTTATTTTTCAAAAATTCAAAAAACGATGGGCTATAACCCATCGTTTTTTTTCATTTTTTCATTTTTTTCAAATCCTCAAAAATGATGAAAAACGGCGTGCTATAGTATGCCGTACGATATGGGCTATAGCCCATGGTCAAAATGAAGAAAAACGAGGATATTTTATTTTTCAAAAATTCAAAAAACGATGGGCTATAACCCATCGTTTTTTTCATTTTTCCATTTTTTTCAAATCCTCAAAAATGATGAATAACGGCGTGCTAAAGTATGCCATACGATATGGGCTATAGCCCATGGTCCAAAATGATGAAAAACAAGGATTTAAAAAAAAACCAAAAAACGATGGGCTATAACCCATCGTTTTTTTCATTTTTTTCAAATCAATTTTTTTCAAATCCTCAAAAAACGGCGTGCTATAGTATGCCGTACGATATGGGTTATAGCCCATGGTCCAAAATGATGAAAAACGAGGATTAAAAAAAATTCAAAAATGATGGGCTATAACCCATCATTTTTTTCAAATCCTCAAAAATGATGAAAAATGGCGTGCTATGTATGCCGTATGATATGGGCTACAGCCCATGGTCCAAAATGATGAAAAACGAGGATGAAAAAAAAAACGATGGGCTATAACCCATCGTTTTTTTTTTCATTTTTCAATTTTTTTCAAATCCTCAAAAATGATGAATAACAGCGTGCTATAGTATGCCGTACGATATGGGCTATAGCCCATGGTCCAAAATGATGAAAAACGAGGATATTTTATTTTTCAAAAATTCAAAAAACGATGGGCTATAACCCATCGTTTTTTTTTTTTTTTTTTTTTTTTAATCCTCAAAAATGATGAAAAACGGCGTGCTATAGTATGCCGTACGATATGGGCTATAGCCCATGGTCCAAAATGATGAAAAATGAGGATAAAAAACAAATTCAAAATTTCAAAAAACTATGGGCTATAACCCATCGTTTTTTTCATTTTTTCATTTTTTTCAAATCCTCAAAAATGATGAAAAACGGCGTGCTATAGTATGCCGTACGATATGGGCTATAGCCCATGGTCCAAAATGATGAAAAATGAGGATAAAAAAAATAAAATAAACGATGGGCTATAACCCATCGTTTTTTTTCATTTTTTAATTTTTTTCAAATCCTCAAAAATGATGAAAAACGGCGTGCTATAGTATGCCGTACGATATGGGCTATAGCCCATGGTCCAAAATGATGAAAAACGAGGATAAAAAAAATAATCAAAAATTAAAAAAACGATGGGCTATAACCCATCGTTTTTTTCATTTTTTTCAAATCCTCAAAAATGATGAATAACAGCGTGCTATAGTATGCCGTACGATATGGGCTATAGCCCATGGTCAAAATGATGAAAAACGAGGATATTTTATTTTTCAAAAATTCAAAAAACGATGGGCTATAGCCCATGGTCCAAAATGATGAAAAACGAGGATAAAAAATAATAATCAAAAATTCAAAAAACGATGGGCTATAACCCATCATTTTCTTCATTTTTCCATTTTTTTCAAATCCTCAAAAATGATGAATAACGGCGTGCTATAGTATGCCGTACGATATGGGCTATAGCCCATGGTCCAAAATGATGAAAAATGAGGATAAAAAACAAATTCAAAAATTCAAAAAACTATGGGCTATAACCCATCGTTTTTTTCATTTTTTAATTTTTTTCAAATCCTCAAAAATGATGAAAAACGGCGTGCTATAGTATGCCGTACGATATGGGCTATAGCCCAAGGTCCAAAATGATGAAAAATGAGGATAAAAAAATAATTTAAAAAAATAAAATAAACGATGGGCTATAACCCATCGTTTTTTTTCATTTTTTCATTTTTTTCAAATCCTCAAAAATGATGAAAAACGGCGTGCTATAGTATGCCGTACGATATGGGCTATAGCCCATGGTCCAAAATGATGAAAAACGAGGATAAAAAAAATAATCAAAAATTAAAAAAACGATGGGCTATAACCCATCGTTTTTTTCATTTTTTTCAAATCCTCAAAAATGATGAATAACAGCGTGCTATAGTATGCCGTACGATATGGGCTATAGCCCATGGTCAAAATGATGAAAAACGAGGATATTTTATTTTTCAAAAATTCAAAAAACGATGGGCTATAGCCCATGGTCCAAAATGATGAAAAACGAGGATAAAAAATAATAATCAAAAATTCAAAAAACGATGGGCTATAACCCATCGTTTTTTTCATTTTTCCATTTTTTTCAAATCCTCAAAAATGACGAATAACGGCGTGCTATAGTATGCCGTACGATATGGGCTATAGCCCATGGTCCAAAATGATGAAAAATGAGGATAAAAAACAAATTCAAAAATTCAAAAAACTATGGGCTATAACCCATCGTTTTTTTCATTTTTTCATTTTTTTCAAATCCTCAAAAATGATGAAAAACGGCGTGCTATAGTATGCCGTACGATATGGGCTATAGCCCATGGTCCAAAATGATGAAAAATGAGGATAAAAAAATAATTTAAAAAAATAAAATAAACGATGGGCTATAACCCATCGTTTTTTTTCATTTTTTCATTTTTTTCAAATCCTCAAAAATGATGAAAAACGGCGTGCTATAGTATGCCGTACGATATGGGCTATAGCCCATGGTCCAAAATGATGAAAAACGAGGATAAAAAAAATAATCAAAAATTAAAAAAACGATGGGCTATAACCCATCGTTTTTTTCATTTTTTTCAAATCCTCAAAAATGATGAATAACAGCGTGCTATAGTATGCCGTACGATATGGGCTATAGCCCATGGTCAAAATGATGAAAAACGAGGATATTTTATTTTTCAAAAATTCAAAAAACGATGGGCTATAGCCCATGGTCCAAAATGATGAAAAACGAGGATAAAAAATAATAATCAAAAATTCAAAAAACGATGGGCTATAACCCATCGTTTTTTTTCATTTTTTCATTTTTTTCAAATCCTCAAAAATGATGAAAAACGGCGTGCTATAGTATGCCGTACGATATGGGCTATAGCCCATGGTCAAAATGATGAAAAACGAGGATTTGTTTTTTCAAAAATTCAAAAAACGATGGGCTATAACCCATCGTTTTTTTCATTTTTCCATTTTTTTCAAATCCTCAAAAATGATGAATAACGGCGTGCTAAAGTATGCCATACGATATGGGCTATAGCCCATGGTCCAAAATGATGAAAAACAAGGATTTAAAAAAAATAAAAAAATGATGGGCTATAACCCATCATTTTTTTCAAATCCTCAAAAATGATGAAAAATGGCGTGCTATGTATGCCGTATGATATGGGCTACAGCCCATGGTCCAAAATGATGAAAAACGAGGATGAAAAAAAAAAAAAAACGATGGGCTATAACCCATCGTTTTTTTTTTTTTTTTCATTTTTTTCAAATCCTCAAAAATGATGAAAAACGGCGTGCTATAGTATGCCGTACGATATGGGCTATAGCCCATGGTCAAAATGATGAAAAACGAGGATTTGTTTTTTCAAAAATTCAAAAAACGATGGGCTATAACCCATCGTTTTTTTCAATTTTTTCAAATCCTCAAAAATGATGAAAAACGGCGTGCTATAGTATGCCGTACGATATGGGCTATAGCCCATGGTCAAAATGATGAAAAACGAGGATATTTTATTTTTCAAAAATTCAAAAAACGATGGGCTATAACCCATCGTTTTTTTCATTTTTCCATTTTTTTCAAATCCTCAAAAATGATGAATAACGGCGTGCTAAAGTATGCCATACGATATGGGCTATAGCCCATGGTCCAAAATGATGAAAAACAAGGATTTAAAAAAAATTAAAAAACGATGGGCTATAACCCATCGTTTTTTTCATTTTTTTCAAATCTATTTTTTTCAAATCCTCAAAAAACGGCGTGCTATAGTATGCCGTACGATATGGGTTATAGCCCATGGTCCAAAATGATGAAAAACGAGGATTTAAAAAAATTCAAAAAATGATGGGCTATAACCCATCATTTTTTTTAAATCCTCAAAAATGATGAAAAATGGCGTGCTATGTATGCCGTATGATATGGGCTACAGCCCATGGTCCAAAATGATGAAAAACGAGGATGAAAAAAAAAAAAAACGATGGGCTATAACCCATCGTTTTTTTCAATTTTTTCAAATCCTCAAAAATGATGAATAACAGCGTGCTATAGTATGCCATACGATATGGGCTATAGCCCATGGTCAAAATGATGAAAAACGAGGATATTTTATTTTTCATAAATTCAAAAAACGATGGGCTATAACCCATCGTTTTTTTCATTTTTCCATTTTTTTCAAATCCTCAAAAATGATGAATAACGGCGTGCTAAAGTATGCCATACGATATGGGCTATAGCCTATGGTCCAAAATGATGAAAAACAAGGATTTAAAAAAAATCAAAAAACGATGGGCTATAACCCATCGTTTTTTTCATTTTTTTCAAATCTATTTTTTTCAAATCCTCAAAAAACGGCGTGCTATAGTATGCCGTACGATATGGGTTATAGCCCATGGTCCAAAATGATGAAAAACGAGGATTAAAAAAAATTCAAAAATGATGGGCTATAACCCATCATTTTTTTCAAATCCTCAAAAATGATGAAAAATGGCGTGCTATGTATGCCGTATGATATGGGCTACAGCCCATGGTCCAAAATGATAAAAAACGAGGATGAAAAAAAAAAACAAAAAAAAACGATGGGCTATAACCCATCGTTTTTTTTCATTTTTTTCAAATCCTCAAAAATGATGAAAAACGGCGTGCTATAGTATGCCGTACGATATGGGCTATAGCCCATGGTCAAAATGATGAAAAACGAGGATATTTTATTTTTCAAAAATTCAAAAAACGATGGGCTATAACCCATCGTTTTTTTTCATTTTTTCATTTTTTTCAAATCCTCAAAAATGATGAAAAACGGCGTGCTATAGTATGCCGTACGATATGGGCTATAGCCCATGGTCAAAATGAAGAAAAACGAGGATATTTTATTTTTCAAAAATTCAAAAAACGATGGGCTATAACCCATCGTTTTTTTCATTTTTCCATTTTTTTTCAAATCCTCAAAAATGATGAATAACGGCGTGCTAAAGTATGCCATACGATATGGGCTATAGCCCATGGTCCAAAATGATGAAAAACAAGGATTTAAAAAAAAACCAAAAAACGATGGGCTATAACCCATCGTTTTTTTCATTTTTTTCAAATCAATTTTTTTCAAATCCTCAAAAAACGGCGTGCTATAGTATGCCGTACGATATGGGTTATAGCCCATGGTCCAAAATGATGAAAAACGAGGATTAAAAAAAATTCAAAAATGATGGGCTATAACCCATCATTTTTTTCAAATCCTCAAAAATGATGAAAAATGGCGTGCTATGTATGCCGTATGATATGGGCTACAGCCCATGGTCCAAAATGATAAAAAACGAGGATGAAAAAAAAAACAAAAAAAAACGATGGGCTATAACCCATCGTTTTTTTTCATTTTTTTCAAATCCTCAAAAATGATGAAAAACGGCGTGCTATAGTATGCCGTACGATATGGGCTATAGCCCATGGTCAAAATGATGAAAAACGAGGATATTTTATTTTTCAAAAATTCAAAAAACGATGGGCTATAACCCATCGTTTTTTTTCATTTTTTCATTTTTTTCAAATCCTCAAAAATGATGAAAAACGGCGTGCTATAGTATGCCGTACGATATGGGCTATAGCCCATGGTCAAAATGAAGAAAAACGAGGATATTTTATTTTTCAAAAATTCAAAAAACGATGGGCTATAACCCATCGTTTTTTTCATTTTTCCATTTTTTTCAAATCCTCAAAAATGATGAATAACGGCGTGCTAAAGTATGCCATACGATATGGGCTATAGCCCATGGTCCAAAATGATGAAAAACAAGGATTTAAAAAAAAACCAAAAAACGATGGGCTATAACCCATCGTTTTTTTCATTTTTTTCAAATCAATTTTTTTCAAATCCTCAAAAAACGGCGTGCTATAGTATGCCGTACGATATGGGTTATAGCCCATGGTCCAAAATGATGAAAAACGAGGATTAAAAAAAATTCAAAAATGATGGGCTATAACCCATCATTTTTTTCAAATCCTCAAAAATGATGAAAAATGGCGTGCTATGTATGCCGTATGATATGGGCTACAGCCCATGGTCCAAAATGATGAAAAACGAGGATGAAAAAAAAAACGATGGGCTATAACCCATCGTTTTTTTTTTCATTTTTCAATTTTTTTCAAATCCTCAAAAATGATGAATAACAGCGTGCTATAGTATGCCGTACGATATGGGCTATAGCCCATGGTCCAAAATGATGAAAAATGAGGATAAAAAACAAATTCAAAATTTCAAAAAACTATGGGCTATAACCCATCGTTTTTTTCATTTTTTCATTTTTTTCAAATCCTCAAAAATGATGAAAAACGGCGTGCTATAGTATGCCGTACGATATGGGCTATAGCCCATGGTCCAAAATGATGAAAAATGAGGATAAAAAAAATAAAATAAACGATGGGCTATAACCCATCGTTTTTTTTCATTTTTTCATTTTTTTCAAATCCTCAAAAATGATGAAAAACGGCGTGCTATAGTATGCCGTACGATATGGGCTATAGCCCATGGTCCAAAATGATGAAAAACGAGGATAAAAAAAATAATCAAAAATTAAAAAAACGATGGGCTATAACCCATCGTTTTTTTCATTTTTTTCAAATCCTCAAAAATGATGAATAACAGCGTGCTATAGTATGCCGTACGATATGGGCTATAGCCCATGGTCAAAATGATGAAAAACGAGGATATTTTATTTTTCAAAAATTCAAAAAACGATGGGCTATAGCCCATGGTCCAAAATGATGAAAAACGAGGATAAAAAATAATAATCAAAAATTCAAAAAACGATGGGCTATAACCCATCGTTTTTTTCATTTTTCCATTTTTTTCAAATCCTCAAAAATGATGAATAACGGCGTGCTATAGTATGCCGTACGATATGGGCTATAGCCCATGGTCCAAAATGATGAAAAATGAGGATAAAAAACAAATTCAAAAATTCAAAAAACTATGGGCTATAACCCATCGTTTTTTTCATTTTTTAATTTTTTTCAAATCCTCAAAAATGATGAAAAACGGCGTGCTATAGTATGCCGTACGATATGGGCTATAGCCCAAGGTCCAAAATGATGAAAAATGAGGATAAAAAAATAATTTAAAAAAATAAAATAAACGATGGGCTATAACCCATCGTTTTTTTTCATTTTTTCATTTTTTTCAAATCCTCAAAAATGATGAAAAACGGCGTGCTATAGTATGCCGTACGATATGGGCTATAGCCCATGGTCCAAAATGATGAAAAACGAGGATAAAAAAAATAATCAAAAATTAAAAAAACGATGGGCTATAACCCATCGTTTTTTTCATTTTTTTCAAATCCTCAAAAATGATGAATAACAGCGTGCTATAGTATGCCGTACGATATGGGCTATAGCCCATGGTCAAAATGATGAAAAACGAGGATATTTTATTTTTCAAAAATTCAAAAAACGATGGGCTATAGCCCATGGTCCAAAATGATGAAAAACGAGGATAAAAAATAATAATCAAAAATTCAAAAAACGATGGGCTATAACCCATCGTTTTTTTCATTTTTCCATTTTTTTCAAATCCTCAAAAATGACGAATAACGGCGTGCTATAGTATGCCGTACGATATGGGCTATAGCCCATGGTCCAAAATGATGAAAAATGAGGATAAAAAACAAATTCAAAAATTCAAAAAACTATGGGCTATAACCCATCGTTTTTTTCATTTTTTCATTTTTTTCAAATCCTCAAAAATGATGAAAAACGGCGTGCTATAGTATGCCGTACGATATGGGCTATAGCCCATGGTCCAAAATGATGAAAAATGAGGATAAAAAAATAATTTAAAAAAATAAAATAAACGATGGGCTATAACCCATCGTTTTTTTTCATTTTTTCATTTTTTTCAAATCCTCAAAAATGATGAAAAACGGCGTGCTATAGTATGCCGTACGATATGGGCTATAGCCCATGGTCCAAAATGATGAAAAACGAGGATAAAAAAAATAATCAAAAATTAAAAAAACGATGGGCTATAACCCATCGTTTTTTTCATTTTTTTCAAATCCTCAAAAATGATGAATAACAGCGTGCTATAGTATGCCGTACGATATGGGCTATAGCCCATGGTCAAAATGATGAAAAACGAGGATATTTTATTTTTCAAAAATTCAAAAAACGATGGGCTATAGCCCATGGTCCAAAATGATGAAAAACGAGGATAAAAAATAATAATCAAAAATTCAAAAAACGATGGGCTATAACCCATCGTTTTTTTTCATTTTTTCATTTTTTTCAAATCCTCAAAAATGATGAAAAACGGCGTGCTATAGTATGCCGTACGATATGGGCTATAGCCCATGGTCAAAATGATGAAAAACGAGGATTTGTTTTTTCAAAAATTCAAAAAACGATGGGCTATAACCCATCGTTTTTTTCATTTTTCCATTTTTTTCAAATCCTCAAAAATGATGAATAACGGCGTGCTAAAGTATGCCATACGATATGGGCTATAGCCCATGGTCCAAAATGATGAAAAACAAGGATTTAAAAAAAATAAAAAAATGATGGGCTATAACCCATCATTTTTTTCAAATCCTCAAAAATGATGAAAAATGGCGTGCTATGTATGCCGTATGATATGGGCTACAGCCCATGGTCCAAAATGATGAAAAACGAGGATGAAAAAAAAAAAAAAACGATGGGCTATAACCCATCGTTTTTTTTTTTTTTTTTTTTTTTTCAAATCCTCAAAAATGATGAAAAACGGCGTGCTATAGTATGCCGTACGATATGGGCTATAGCCCATGGTCAAAATGATGAAAAACGAGGATTTGTTTTTTCAAAAATTCAAAAAACGATGGGCTATAACCCATCGTTTTTTTTCATTTTTTCATTTTTTTCAAATCCTCAAAAATGATGAAAAACGGCGTGCTATAGTATGCCGTACGATATGGGCTATAGCCCATGGTCAAAATGATGAAAAACGAGGATTTGTTTTTTCAAAAATTCAAAAAACGATGGGCTATAACCCATCGTTTTTTTTCATTTTTTCATTTTTTTCAAATCCTCAAAAATGATGAAAAACGGCGTGCTATAGTATGCCGTACGATATGGGCTATAGCCCATGGTCAAAATGATGAAAAACGAGGATTTGTTTTTTCAAAAATTCAAAAAACGATGGGCTATAACCCATCGTTTTTTTCATTTTTCCATTTTTTTCAAATCCTCAAAAATGATGAATAACGGCGTGCTAAAGTATGCCATACGATATGGGCTATAGCCCATGGTCCAAAATGATGAAAAACAAGGATTTAAAAAAAATTAAAAAACGATGGGCTATAACCCATCGTTTTTTTCATTTTTTTCAAATCTATTTTTTTCAAATCCTCAAAAAACGGCGTGCTATAGTATGCCGTACGATATGGGTTATAGCCCATGGTCCAAAATGATGAAAAACGAGGATTTAAAAAAATTCAAAAAATGATGGGCTATAACCCATCATTTTTTTTAAATCCTCAAAAATGATGAAAAATGGCGTGCTATGTATGCCGTATGATATGGGCTACAGCCCATGGTCCAAAATGATGAAAAACGAGGATGAAAAAAAAAAAAAACGATGGGCTATAACCCATCGTTTTTTTCAATTTTTTCAAATCCTCAAAAATGATGAATAACAGCGTGCTATAGTATGCCATACGATATGGGCTATAGCCCATGGTCAAAATGATGAAAAACGAGGATATTTTATTTTTCATAAATTCAAAAAACGATGGGCTATAACCCATCGTTTTTTTCATTTTTCCATTTTTTTCAAATCCTCAAAAATGATGAATAACGGCGTGCTAAAGTATGCCATACGATATGGGCTATAGCCCATGGTCCAAAATGATGAAAAACAAGGATTTTAAAAAAATCAAAAAACGATGGGCTATAACCCATCGTTTTTTTCATTTTTTTCAAATCTATTTTTTTCAAATCCTCAAAAAACGGCGTGCTATAGTATGCCGTACGATATGGGTTATAGCCCATGGTCCAAAATGATGAAAAACGAGGATTAAAAAAAAATCAAAAATGATGGGCTATAACCCATCATTTTTTTCAAATCCTCAAAAATGATGAAAAATGGCGTGCTATGTATGCCGTATGATATGGGCTACAGCCCATGGTCCAAAATGATAAAAAACGAGGATGAAAAAAAAAAAAAAAAAAAACGATGGGCTATAACCCATCGTTTTTTTTCATTTTTTTCAAATCCTCAAAAATGATGAAAAACGGCGTGCTATAGTATGCCGTACGATATGGGCTATAGCCCATGGTCAAAATGATGAAAAACGAGGATATTTTATTTTTCAAAAATTCAAAAAACGATGGGCTATAACCCATCGTTTTTTTTCATTTTTTCATTTTTTTCAAATCCTCAAAAATGATGAAAAACGGCGTGCTATAGTATGCCGTACGATATGGGCTATAGCCCATGGTCAAAATGATGAAAAACAAGGATTTGTTTTTTCAAAAATTCAAAAAACGATGGGCTATAGCCCATGGTCCAAAATGATGAAAAACGAGGATAAAAAATAATAATCAAAAATTCAAAAAACGATGGGCTATAACCCATCGTTTTTTTCATTTTTCCATTTTTTTCAAATCCTCAAAAATGATGAATAACGGCGTGCTATAGTATGCCGTACGATATGGGCTATAGCCCATGGTCCAAAATGATGAAAAATGAGGATAAAAAACAAATTCAAAAATTCAAAAAACTATGGGCTATAACCCATCGTTTTTTTCATTTTTTCATTTTTTTAACAGCGTGCTATAGTATGCCGTACGATATGGGCTATAGCCCATGGTCCAAAATGATGAAAAACGAGGATAAAAAAAAATAATCAAAAATTAAAAAAACTATGGGCTATAACCCATCGTTTTTTTTCATTTTTCAATTTTTTTCAAATCCTCAAAAATGATGAAAAACGGCGTGCTATAGTATGCCGTACGATATGGGCTATAGCCCATGGTCAAAATGATGAAAAACGAGGATTTGTTTTTTCAAAAATTCAAAAAACGATGGGCTATAACCCATCGTTTTTTTTCATTTTTTTCAAATCCTCAAAAATGATGAATAACAGCGTGCTATAGTATGCCGTACGATATGGGCTATAGCCCATGGTCAAAATGATGAAAAACGAGGATATTTTATTTTTCAAAAATTCAAAAAACGATGGGCTATAACCCATCGTTTTTTTTCATTTTTTCCAAATCCTCAAAAATGATGAAAAACGGCGTGCTATAGTATGCCGTACGATATGGGCTATAGCCCATGGTCCAAAATGATGAAAAACGAGGATAAAAAAAATAATCAAAAATTAAAAAAACGATGGGCTATAACCCATCGTTTTTTTCATTTTTTTCAAATCCTCAAAAATGATGAATAACAGCGTGCTATAGTATGCCGTACGATATGGGCTATAGCCCATGGTCAAAATGATGAAAAACGAGGATATTTTATTTTTCAAAAATTCAAAAAACGATGGGCTATAGCCCATGGTCCAAAATGATGAAAAACGAGGATAAAAAATAATAATCAAAAATTCAAAAAACGATGGGCTATAACCCATCGTTTTTTTTCATTTTTTCATTTTTTTCAAATCCTCAAAAATGATGAAAAACGGCGTGCTATAGTATGCCGTACGATATGGGCTATAGCCCATGGTCAAAATGATGAAAAACGAGGATTTGTTTTTTCAAAAATTCAAAAAACGATGGGCTATAACCCATCGTTTTTTTCATTTTTCCATTTTTTTCAAATCCTCAAAAATGATGAATAACGGCGTGCTAAAGTATGCCATACGATATGGGCTATAGCCCATGGTCCAAAATGATGAAAAACAAGGATTTAAAAAAAATAAAAAAATGATGGGCTATAACCCATCATTTTTTTCAAATCCTCAAAAATGATGAAAAATGGCGTGCTATGTATGCCGTACGATATGGGCTATAGCCCATGGTCAAAATGATGAAAAACGAGGATTTGTTTTTTCAAAAATTCAAAAAACGATGGGCTATAACCCATCGTTTTTTTCAATTTTTTCAAATCCTCAAAAATGATGAAAAACGGCGTGCTATAGTATGCCGTACGATATGGGCTATAGCCCATGGTCAAAATGATGAAAAACGAGGATATTTTATTTTTCAAAAATTCTAAAAACGATGGGCTATAACCCATCGTTTTTTTCATTTTTCCATTTTTTTCAAATCCTCAAAAATGATGAATAACGGCGTGCTAAAGTATGCCATACGATATGGGCTATAGCCCATGGTCCAAAATGATGAAAAACAAGGATTTAAAAAAAATTAAAAAACGATGGGATATAACCCATCGTTTTTTTCATTTTTTTCAAATCTATTTTTTTCAAATCCTCAAAAAACGGCGTGCTATAGTATGCCGTACGATATGGGTTATAGCCCATGGTCCAAAATGATGAAAAACGAGGATTTAAAAAAATTCAAAAAATGATGGGCTATAACCCATCATTTTTTTTAAATCCTCAAAAATGATGAAAAATGGCGTGCTATGTATGCCGTATGATATGGGCTACAGCCCATGGTCCAAAATGATGAAAAACGAGGATGTAAAAAAAAAAAAACGATGGGCTATAACCCATCGTTTTTTTCAATTTTTTCAAATCCTCAAAAATGATGAATAACAGCGTGCTATAGTATGCCATACGATATGGGCTATAGCCCATGGTCAAAATGATGAAAAACGAGGATATTTTATTTTTCATAAATTCAAAAAACGATGGGCTATAACCCATCGTTTTTTTCATTTTTCCATTTTTTTCAAATCCTCAAAAATGATGAATAACGGCGTGCTAAAGTATGCCATACGATATGGGCTATAGCCCATGGTCCAAAATGATGAAAAACAAGGATTTTAAAAAAATCAAAAAACGATGGGCTATAACCCATCGTTTTTTTCATTTTTTTCAAATCTATTTTTTTCAAATCCTCAAAAAACGGCGTGCTATAGTATGCCGTACGATATGGGTTATAGCCCATGGTCCAAAATGATGAAAAACGAGGATTAAAAAAAAATCAAAAATGATGGGCTATAACCCATCATTTTTTTCAAATCCTCAAAAATGATGAAAAATGGCGTGCTATGTATGCCGTATGATATGGGCTACAGCCCATGGTCCAAAATGATAAAAAACGAGGATGAAAAAAAAAAAAAAAAAAACGATGGGCTATAACCCATCGTTTTTTTTCATTTTTTTCAAATCCTCAAAAATGATGAAAAACGGCGTGCTATAGTATGCCGTACGATATGGGCTATAGCCCATGGTCAAAATGATGAAAAACGAGGATATTTTATTTTTCAAAAATTCAAAAAACGATGGGCTATAACCCATCGTTTTTTTTCATTTTTTCATTTTTTTCAAATCCTCAAAAATGATGAAAAACGGCGTGCTATAGTATGCCGTACGATATGGGCTATAGCCCATGGTCAAAATGATGAAAAACAAGGATTTGTTTTTTCAAAAATTCAAAAAACGATGGGCTATAGCCCATGGTCCAAAATGATGAAAAACGAGGATAAAAAATAATAATCAAAAATTCAAAAAACGATGGGCTATAACCCATCGTTTTTTTCATTTTTCCATTTTTTTCAAATCCTCAAAAATGATGAATAACGGCGTGCTATAGTATGCCGTACGATATGGGCTATAGCCCATGGTCCAAAATGATGAAAAACGAGGATAAAAAAAAATAATCAAAAATTAAAAAAACTATGGGCTATAACCCATCGTTTTTTTTCATTTTTCAATTATTTTCAAATCCTCAAAAATGATGAAAAACGGCGTGCTATAGTATGCCGTACGATATGGGCTATAGCCCATGGTCAAAATGATGAAAAAGGAGGATTTGTTTTTTCAAAAATTCAAAAAACGATGGGCTATAACCCATCGTTTTTTTTCATTTTTTTCAAATCCTCAAAAATGATGAATAACAGCGTGCTATAGTATGCCGTACGATATGGGCTATAGCCCATGGTCAAAATGATGAAAAACGAGGATATTTTATTTTTCAAAAATTCAAAAAACGATGGGCTATAACCCATCGTTTTTTTTTTTTTTTTTTTTTTTTAATCCTCAAAAATGATGAAAAACGGCGTGCTATAGTATGCCGTACGATATGGGCTATAGCCCATGGTCCAAAATGATGAAAAATGAGGATAAAAAACAAATTCAAAAATTCAAAAAACTATGGGCTATAACCCATCGTTTTTTTCATTTTTTCATTTTTTTCAAATCCTCAAAAATGATGAAAAACGGCGTGCTATAGTATGCCGTACGATATGGGCTATAGCCCATGGTCCAAAATGATGAAAAATGAGGATAAAAAAATAATTAAAAAAAATAAAATAAACGATGGGCTATAACCCATCGTTTTTTTTCATTTTTTTCAAATCCTCAAAAATGATGAAAAACGGCGTGCTATAGTATGCCGTACGATATGGGCTATAGCCCATGGTCCAAAATGATGAAAAACGAGGATTAAAAAAATAATCAAAAATTAAAAAAACGATGGGCTATAACCCATCGTTTTTTTCATTTTTTTCAAATCCTCAAAAATGATGAATAACAGCGTGCTATAGTATGCCGTACGATATGGGCTATAGCCCATGGTCAAAATGATGAAAAACGAGGATATTTTATTTTTCAAAAATTCAAAAAACGATGGGCTATAGCCCATGGTCCAAAATGATGAAAAACGAGGATAAAAAATAATAATCAAAAATTCAAAAAACGATGGGCTATAACCCATCGTTTTTTTCATTTTTCCATTTTTTTCAAATCCTCAAAAATGATGAATAACGGCGTGCTATAGTATGCCGTACGATATGGGCTATAGCCCATGGTCCAAAATGATGAAAAATGAGGATAAAAAACAAATTCAAAAATTCAAAAAACTATGGGCTATAACCCATCGTTTTTTTCATTTTTTCATTTTTTTCAAATCCTCAAAAATGATGAAAAACGGCGTGCTATAGTATGCCGTACGATATGGGCTATAGCCCATGGTCCAAAATGATGAAAAATGAGGATAAAAAAATAATTAAAAAAAATAAAATAAACGATGGGCTATAACCCATCATTTTTTTTCATTTTTTTCAAATCCTCAAAAATGATGAAAAACGGCGTGCTATAGTATGCCGTACGATATGGGCTATAGCCCATGGTCCAAAATGATGAAAAACGAGGATAAAAAAAATAATCAAAAATTAAAAAAACGATGGGCTATAACCCATCGTTTTTTTCATTTTTTTCAAATCCTCAAAAATGATGAATAACAGCGTGCTATAGTATGCCGTACGATATGGGCTATAGCCCATGGTCAAAATGATGAAAAACGAGGATATTTTATTTTTCAAAAATTCAAAAAACGATGGGCTATAGCCCATGGTCCAAAATGATGAAAAACGAGGATAAAAAATAATAATCAAAAATTCAAAAAACGATGGGCTATAACCCATCGTTTTTTACATTTTTCCATTTTTTTCAAATCCTCAAAAATGATGAATAACGGCGTGCTAAAGTATGCCATACGATATGGGCTATAGCCCATGGTCCAAAATGATGAAAAACAAGGATTTAAAAATAAATAAATAAACGATGGGCTATAACCCATCGTTTTTTTCATTTTTTTCAAATCTATTTTTTTCAAATCCTCAAAAAACTGCGTGCTATAGTATGCCGTACGATATGGGCTATAGCCCATGGTCCAAAATGATGAAAAACGAGGATAAAAAAAATTCAAAAATGATGGGCTATAACCCATCATTTTTTTCAAATCCTCAAAAATGATGAAAAGCGGCGTGCTATAGTATGCCGTACGATATGGGCTATAGCCCATGGTCAAAATGATGAAAAACGAGGATTTGTTTTTTCAAAAATTCAAAAAACGATGGGCTATAACCCATCGTTTTTTTCAATTTTTTCAAATCCTCAAAAATGATGAATAACAGCGTGCTATAGTATGCCGTACGATATGGGCTATAGCCCATGGTCCAAAATGATGAAAAACGAGGATAAAAAAAAATAATCAAAAATTCAAAAAACTATGGGCTATAACCCATCGTTTTTTTTTTAATTTTTCAATTTTTTTCAAATCCTCAAAAACGATGAAAAACGGCGTGCTATAGTATGCCGTACGATATGGGCTATAGCCCATGGTCAAAATGATGAAAAACGAGGATTTGTTTTTTCAAAAATTCAAAAAACGATGGGCTATAACCCATCGTTTTTTTTCTTTTTTTTCAAATCCTCAAAAATGATGAATAACAGCGTGCTATAGTATGCCGTACGATATGGGCTATAGCCCATGGTCAAAATGATGAAAAACGAGGATATTTTATTTTTCAAAAATTCAAAAAACGATGGGCTATAACCCATCGTTTTTTTAATTTTTTAATTTTTTTCAAATCCTCAAAAATGATGAAAAACGGCGTGCTATAGTATGCCGTACGATAGGCCTATGGGCTATAGCCCATGGTCCAAAATGATGAAAAATGAGGATAAAAAACAAATTCAAAAATTCAAAAAACTATGGGCTATAATCCATCGTTTTTTTTATTTTTTTATTTTTTTCAAATCCTCAAAAATGATGAAAAACGGCGTGCTATAGTATGCCGTACGATATGGGCTATAGCCCATGGTCAAAATGATGAAAAACGAGGATTTGTTTTTTCAAAAATTCAAAAAACGATGGGCTATAACCCATCGTTTTTTTAATTTTTAAATTTTTTTCAAATCCTCAAAAATGATGAAAAACGGCGTGCTATAGTATGCCGTACGATATGGGCTATAGCCCATGGTCAAAATGATGAAAAACGAGGATTTGTTTTTTCAAAAATTCAAAAAACGATGGGCTATAACCCATCGTTTTTTTTCATTTTTTTCAAATCCTCAAAAATGATGAATAACAGCGTGCTATAGTATGCCGTACGATATGGGCTATAGCCCATGGTCAAAATGATGAAAAACGAGGATATTTTATTTTTCAAAAATTCAAAAAACGATGGGCTATAACCCATCGTTTTTTTTTTGTTTTTTTTTTTTTAATCCTCAAAAATGATGAAAAACGGCGTGCTATAGTATGCCGTACGATATGGGCTATAGCCCATGGTCCAAAATGATGAAAAATGAGGATAAAAAACAAATTCAAAAATTCAAAAAACTATGGGCTATAACCCATCGTTTTTTTTCATTTTTTCATTTTTTTCAAATCCTCAAAAATGATGAAAAACGGCGTGCTATAGTATGCCGTACGATATGGGCTATAGCCCATGGTCCAAAATGATGAAAAATGAGGATAAAAAAATAATTAAAAAAAATAAAATAAACGATGGGCTATAACCCATCGTTTTTTTTCATTTTTTTCAAATCCTCAAAAATGATGAAAAACGGCGTGCTATAGTATGCCGTACGATATGGGCTATAGCCCATGGTCCAAAATGATGAAAAACGAGGATTAAAAAAATAATCAAAAATTAAAAAAACGATGGGCTATAACCCATCGTTTTTTTCATTTTTTTCAAATCCTCAAAAATGATGAATAACAGCGTGCTATAGTATGCCGTACGATATGGGCTATAGCCCATGGTCAAAATGATGAAAAACGAGGATATTTTATTTTTCAAAAATTCAAAAAACGATGGGCTATAGCCCATGGTCCAAAATGATGAAAAACGAGGATAAAAAATAATAATCAAAAATTCAAAAAACGATGGGCTATAACCCATCGTTTTTTTCATTTTTCCATTTTTTTCAAATCCTCAAAAATGATGAATAACGGCGTGCTATAGTATGCCGTACGATATGGGCTATAGCCCATGGTCCAAAATGATGAAAAATGAGGATAAAAAACAAATTCAAAAATTCAAAAAACGATGGGCTATAACCCATCGTTTTTTACATTTTTCCATTTTTTTCAAATCCTCAAAAATGATGAATAACGGCGTGCTAAAGTATGCCATACGATATGGGCTATAGCCCATGGTCCAAAATGATGAAAAACAAGGATTTAAAAATAAATAAATAAACGATGGGCTATAACCCATCGTTTTTTTCATTTTTTTCAAATCTATTTTTTTCAAATCCTCAAAAAACTGCGTGCTATAGTATGCCGTACGATATGGGCTATAGCCCATGGTCCAAAATGATGAAAAACGAGGATAAAAAAAAATTCAAAAATGATGGGCTATAACCCATCATTTTTTTCAAATCCTCAAAAATGATGAAAAGCGGCGTGCTATAGTATGCCGTACGATATGGGCTATAGCCCATGGTCAAAATGATGAAAAACGAGGATTTGTTTTTTCAAAAATTCAAAAAACGATGGGCTATAACCCATCGTTTTTTTCAATTTTTTCAAATCCTCAAAAATGATGAATAACAGCGTGCTATAGTATGCCGTACGATATGGGCTATAGCCCATGGTCCAAAATGATGAAAAACGAGGATAAAAAAAAATAATCAAAAATTCAAAAAACTATGGGCTATAACCCATCGTTTTTTTTTAATTTTTCAATTTTTTTCAAATCCTCAAAAACGATGAAAAACGGCGTGCTATAGTATGCCGTACGATATGGGCTATAGCCCATGGTCAAAATGATGAAAAACGAGGATTTGTTTTTTCAAAAATTCAAAAAACGATGGGCTATAACCCATCGTTTTTTTTCTTTTTTTTCAAATCCTCAAAAATGATGAATAACAGCGTGCTATAGTATGCCGTACGATATGGGCTATAGCCCATGGTCAAAATGATGAAAAACGAGGATATTTTATTTTTCAAAAATTCAAAAAACGATGGGCTATAACCCATCGTTTTTTTAATTTTTTTATTTTTTTCAAATCCTCAAAAATGATGAAAAACGGCGTGCTATAGTATGCCGTACGATAGGCCTATGGGCTATAGCCCATGGTCCAAAATGATGAAAAATGAGGATAAAAAACAAATTCAAAAATTCAAAAAACTATGGGCTATAATCCATCGTTTTTTTTATTTTTTTATTTTTTTCAAATCCTCAAAAATGATGAAAAACGGCGTGCTATAGTATGCCGTACGATATGGGCTATAGCCCATGGTCAAAATGATGAAAAACGAGGATTTGTTTTTTCAAAAATTCAAAAAACGATGGGCTATAACCCATCGTTTTTTTAATTTTTTATTTTTTTTCAAATCCTCAAAAATGATGAAAAACGGCGTGCTATAGTATGCCGTACGATATGGGCTATAGCCCATGGTCAAAATGATGAAAAACGAGGATTTGTTTTTTCAAAAATTCAAAAAATGATGGGCTATAACCCATCGTTTTTTTTTCCAAATCCTCAAAAATGATGAAAAGCGGCGTGCTATAGTATGCCGTACGATATGGGCTATAGCCCATGGTCAAAATGATGAAAAACGAGGATTTGTTTTTTCAAAAATTCAAAAAACGATGGGCTATAACCCATCGTTTTTTTCATTTTTTCATTTTTTTCAAATCCTCAAAAATGATGAAAAACGGCGTGCTATAGTATGCCGTACGATATGGGCTATAGCCCATGGTCCAAAATGATGAAAAACGAGGATAAAAAAAAATAATCAAAAATTCAAAAAACGATGGGCTATAACCCATCGTTTTTTTCATTTTTCTATTTTTTCCAAATCCTCAAAAATGATGAAAAACGGCGTGCTATAGTATGCCGTACGATATGGGCTATAGCCCATGGTCCAAAATGATGAAAAACGAGGATAAAAAAAAGAAATCAAAAATTCAAAAAACGATGGGCTATAACCCATCGTTTTTTTTCTTTTTTTTCAAATCCTCAAAAATGATGAATAACAGCGTGCTATAGTATGCCGTACGTCGTACGATATGGGCTATAGCCCATGGTCAAAATGATGAAAAAAGAGGATATTTTATTTTTCAAAAATTCAAAAAACGATGGGCTATAGCCCATGGTCCAAAATGATGAAAAATGAGGATTAAAAAAAAAAAAAAAAAAAAAAAAAAAAACGATGGGCTATAACCCATCGTTTTTTTTCATTTTTTCCAAATCCTCAAAAATGATGAAAAACGGCGTGCTATAGTATGCCGTACGATATGGGCTATAGCCCATGGTCCAAAATGATGAAAAACGAGGATAAAAAAAAGAAATCAAAAATTCAAAAAACGATGGGCTATAACCCATCGTTTTTTTCATTTTTTCATTTTTTTGAAATCCTCAAAAATGATGAAAAACGGCGTGCTAAAGTATGCCGTACGATATGGGCTATAGCCCATGGTCCAAAATGATGAAAAACGAGGATAAAAAAAAAATTCAAAAATTCAAAAAACGATGGGCTATATAACCCATCGTTTTTTTCATTTTTCCATTTTTTTCAAATCCTCAAAAATGATGAATAACGGCGTGCTAAAGTATGCCATACGATATGGGCTATAGCCCAGGCCCCATGGTCCAAAATGATGAAAAACGAGCATTTAAAAATTTTAATTTTTTTCAAATCTATTTTTTTCAAATCCTCAAAAAACGCCGTGCTATAGTATGCCGTACGATATGGGCTATAGCCCATGGTCCAAAATGATGAAAAACGAGGATAAAAAAAAATTCAAAAATTCAAAAATGATGGGCTATAACCCATCATTTTTTTCAAATCCTCAAAAATGATGAAAAATGGCGTGCTATGTATGCCGTATGATATGGGCTACAGCCCATGGTCCAAAATGATGAAAAACGAGGATGAAAAAAAAAAATGATGAAAAACGATGATGAAAAACGGCGTGCTATAGTATGCCGTACGATATGGGCTAAAGCTCATGGTCAAAATGATGAAAAACGAGGATATTTTATTTTTCAAAAATTCAAAAAACGATGGGCTATAACCCATCGTTTTTTCATTTTTTTCAAATCCTCAAAAATGATGAAAAACGGCATGCTATAGTATGCCGTACAATATGGGCTATAGCCCATGGTCCAAAATGATGAAAAATGAGGATAAAAAAAAATCAAAAATTCAAAAAACGATGGGCTATAACAAATACTCAGAAGGACCATGGTCCGTAACAGGGGCTCAATGGTAGACATTGGCCAAAAAGGCACTTTCACCTAGAAACTCCATTCACACTTTTTATTTTTCAGCTTACTGTGCAGACACATGCTGGAACTTTTTACTTTGAAATGTTTTGTAGTTTCTGAGTTATTTAAATTAAACGCCCAATGCATTCTCTATGGCAACAGCACCTACAGATTAACCTAAATAGGCTAGAATGGTGTTGCTAGGTGTAAGTATGTAGGACTAGTAGCATGCCAAAGTTTGTGCTATTGCCATAGAGAATGCAATATTTAATTATATCTATTCATGAGACAACACTGAAGAAATGACACTTTGATACAATGTAAAGTAGTCAGTGTACAGCTTGCCCCAGAGATGCTCAATAGGGTTTAGGTCTAGAGACATGCTTGGCCTTCACCTTTACTCTCAGCTTCTTTTGCAAGGCAGTGGTCATCTTGGAGGTGTGTTTGGGGTCATTATCATGCTGGAATACTGCCCTGCGGTCAAGTTTCTGAAGGGAGGTGATCATGCTCAGCGTCATATCCAGAGGTTATCTTTGGGAAATAGACGTAGGAGTGCTGACAGCATTGCTGCAGAAGTTGAAGGGGTCCCCCCACCCCTCAGCCTGTCAGTGCTAAGACAATACGCAACACACTGCATCAAATTGGTCTCTATGGCTGTCATCCCAGAAGGAAGCCTCTTCTAAAGATGATGCACAAGAAAGGCTGCAAACAGTTTGCTGAAGACGGATTACTGGAACCATGTCCTGTGGTCTGATGAGACCAAGATAAAAAGAATTGGTTCAGGTGGCGGCAGCCAGGTGAGGAGTACAAAGACAAGTGAGTCTTGCCTACAGTCAATGAAGGTGGTGGGAGTGTCATGGTCTGGGGCTGTATGAGTGCTGCCGGCACTGGGAATCTAGTTCATCGAGGGAACCATGAATGCCAACATGTACTGTGACATACTCAAGCAGAGCATGATCCCCTCCCTTCAGAAACTGGGCCACAGGGTAGTACTCCAACATAATGACCCCATCACTCCATGATGACCACTGCCTTGCTAAAGAAGCTGAGTAAAGGTGATGGACTGGCCAAGCTATCTCTAGACCTAAAACCTATTGAGCATCTCTGGGGCATCCTCAAACGGAAGGTGGAGCGTAAGGCCTCCAACATCCACCAGCTCCGTGATGCCATCATGGAGTGGGAGATGATTCCAGTGGCAACCTGTGAAGCTCTGGTGAACTCATGCATAGGAGGGTGAAGGCAGTGCTGGAAAGTAATGGTGGCCACAAAATATTGATTTGGACATTTTCACTTAAGGGTCTACTCACTTTTGTTGCCAGCAGTGTTTTTGGTTATTTTGAGTAGAATATAAAATCTACACCGATATCCAAGCTGTACACAGACTACTTTACAAAGTGTACTTTACCAAAGTGACAACTTCAGTGTTGTCACATGAAATAATTTATCTTTGCAGAAATGCGAGGAGTGTACACACTTTTGTGAGATACTGTGTATTTTGTGTGTGTGTGTGTGTATATATATTTATTTCCCCCCCCCCTTCTCGGTGCAACAAATGAGTACTTACAGTATAGTGCCTTGTAATGCATTTTAACAGTGATTATAATTATAAGGTAACGATGAAAATGAACATACTGTAGGAAGTGTTACCAATAATTTGTGCTGCAAACCCTTTATTTAATCAACAGTTTATTACAAAATAATATATTTAAACTAAATAGTTTAACTAAAATGTTTTAAGCTCATGTGATCCATTTTATTGTTACATAATCCATGTGACATGATGTACTGTAATTCTTTGTCTCACAATAAATGTCATGTAGGATTTCAGCAGAACTGTTTTATATTTAGCATCACACAGCAATATACTGATGGATCTCACAATTGTGATTCATGACTGTACTGTCAACAACATATCCAATATTTAAGTATCTGTCCAAAGACTATCCAACTCTGAGTTTGCACAAACGACTCCACACCACAGATCACTTCTTGTTGAATTTTCCCTTTCTCTTCTTCCTCTGGCCGGCTGACAGTGCTGCTTTTTCTGCTATTACCTGCTGGTACCTCTTCTTGTTATTTCTGGAAAGAGTGAAAGAAAACGTTTGCATGGTTAAAAGAAAAGCACTATCTGTAGCTTCCCTTTCTTTGAAAAGATCTTAGAAGATCCTGGCAGAGCCTGGACTAACATGCAGACCAGCCTCATTGTTCCCTGTCTTGCAAGTAATACTTTTGTCTCCATTTTGTATGTTGTAACCAACTGCAGAACAGGCTGACACGTACTGTCTGAACTCTGCATCAGCCAGCAGCTCCTCCACCATGGTTCTTTTCCTCCCCTTCTTGGGAACGCGGGAATGATAGAAGTCCACTGGGTTGTCCACCACAGTTGCCATCTACACCAGACAGTACACACACACACACACACACACACACACACACACACACACACACACACACACACACACACACACACACACACACACACACACACACACACACACACACACACACACACACACACACACACACACACACACACACACACACACACACACACACACACACACACACACACACACACACACAGTGAGTGACCACATTCAGCTTGGTGGGTTGACCCATTCACACAGCAGCTACTTTCCTCTTACATCATATGAAGTAAGAGAAAAATGGCAGCCATGTGACTATGGTCAATTAGGAGCGGTCAAGCATCACAGCGTCACTGATAATCAGTTAATTAACCTAGTAACTTAAAAATAATAATAATAAAGTAAAAATACTGAGAATCTTTTTTTACCGAAAATAGCCACAAAGGTCGGCGTGATCTTGTAGATGGCCTATTTATTTTACACAACACCGTTGTACAACAAAGTATTAAATATGGCTCAAGTATTTAATCAGTCTAATCAATTTAGTCGATTAGTTGATTCATTTTTGAGGAGGGGCGTTACCTCCTATGCCCAGCTTTGTGTGCATGTGTACCCCATAGCGATGATTTGATTGGCTTAGGGCTTAAAAAATGAGGACAGAAAAGTGACGACGCCAAAATTGATTGGCCGGAATGTGATTATGTATGATGATAGGAGCGCCCTTCACTTCACACGAGTGTGATGTTTTATAATTATTTATTAAAAAAAAGATTTTTAATAGAAATAGAAGAAGACGGCACAATTCACTGACCTGGAAGTACTTGGGGAAGCCATCTCTGTCATTCTTCTTGTAGAACCTCTTGGGGTCCATGGCGCCTCTCATTTTCAGGACCTTGAGGTCTCCTTTCAACTCTTGAGTCAGCTCAGGGGCCTTCATGTTGAACCAACCATCACCTGAGGTCTTCTCCCTCTCCGTCTAGGGAAGACAAAGGGACATAGAAACTTGTATTTTTCTTCTTTTGCATTGTACCGTAAAGCCAGCTTTTGCCAAATATAACCCATCAATACTAGTCTGGTTTGTGTCAAGATATTTTAAGCTTTCCTCGCAATTAAACATTAGTTTACTCAAGAGATGTCATTATAGATAGAGGCCAAGAAGTCCCAAACTAAAATAAACCATGAAGGTACGTTTATGGCAATGGTTTGCTATGGCAAAATATTTTCCATTATTACACGGCTTGGTTGAATGCTTGATTCCGATTGGTCAATTGCCAAATTCAGCGGTCTGTTATTTCTGGATAATGACCGCTCCTCTCTATAACAGACCGATGACTAATCAAACCCTCTGAGCACCGCAGATTTACTGCTGTTTCCAGCATGACAGCCATGTAAACACACACACACACAATGTAATTTACAGCTAAACATTGCTCTCAAAAATATTTTTGAAAACATTTGAGCGAGGAATAGACGATGCAGTACCCTAAAATGGATTCCATTTGATCAACTCACTTCCTTGTTTTCCGACTGTGCTGCAGCTGGGCAGACGCCTGCCAGCTTATGGAATACTTTCATTACTAAGCAAGGAAATACCTAGTTGTTGTGTTTTGGGTCAATTTATTAATTTATGTATTAAAGTAGCCATGTAATAAGCAGCCTTCAGGCTGATTAACCACCGCTGCTTCACGTCGGTGGTTAATCATCCTGTCGGTGATTTATCTACTAACAATGACCATACATTATCCCTCACATACTGTATATAATTAGTTACACAATATGTTTTTGTTAAATTAAGTGTTAAATAGATTTATATTCTGACAGTAATCCTTGCTGTAGTCATAGTGTGTTCACAGTTACAGGGGTCTCCCTTCCCCGGCCCTGCAGCTCTTTAGTACACACACAGTACATTTTCAGGTCAGGATACCAGGTTTAATGAATTGCATTTTTTTTATCCAATCAGGAGAGAAGAACACATACATCATACAGGGTAAACTATTTAAATTAGAAGTGATGACACAGAGAAGACAAACTACAGTACCGGTATATAATTTAAGCTTCTAATGATTTGATGAAATTGTCAATCCACCTTGAAAACCCTGTATTTCTTGTTAATTAGAGACAGAGAGACCCCCATTAATGAAAACTCTATGGCAATAATTACTATCAGAATATAGAGCTTTATGTTTTTTCTCAAAACCAAAGAATACCACTTACTTACACAACAATTTAGGCAGTTAGCAGATGCTCTTAACCCAGAGTGACTTATAGTACACTACCTTAGAAAAAATAGCATGGGAGCCATCTTTTAGCCAAGCTCGGCTCTCATTTTGACAACTTACTTTGCGTTTCAATTTAGAGGCCTGTTTGGATTCACTGTATGGAGGCACTGAATCCTTCTTTTCGAAGTCTGGACCAATCACACTCTTCTTCATCACCTGCGGATAGGAGGGGAAACGGCATCACAAGACTGTAGGCTTAAGATTGAAGCACACCAACTCAGAGATACTGAACCAAAGTAAAAAAGGATTGGAGGCAAACTGCATGAAAAACACCATCTCGGGGGGTTATTGAATTTACCCAGACTTGCATAACTATCAAATTCATTACATATTCTGCACCATAGATCCCCTTCAAAAGAGGAAAATCAATAAAAGTTATTTACCTCGTCTTGGATCTTCTGTTCCTTCAGTTTTTTCAGCGAGCTGGAGACAGGTTTTGATTTGCTGCCATCAAAATTGATGTATAATCCCCCAAGCTCCTTCACTCTGATGCCCGGGTCAATACGACTGGACAACTCTTTCCTGAAACAAATTGGCACACAGCGAGAGAATACCTCATGTCTCATTTATCACGTATGCATTATAGATACTAAATATAATATAAATGAAGATGTGTATGAAGATTCAGGGTATATTATCTCTATGTGCCTTATACAATATCGGTCTAATAAAGATTCATAACACTGAAAGGAAAAAAAGGGATTTGCATTCCTCTGAATTAGGGTTACTGACACAATGGGAGCTTACAGAGCAAATAATTTGTCCTGCTTTCAGACTCTGAGACATCTTCCCTGAAGAAATGTATACAAAGAACTGGGCCATAATATTCTAGGGCTAAGCCTAGTGGAACTGATTATGCATACCATACAATTGTGTAGGTGTGCATGTTATCAAGACAAGTGTGTGAAGCAGGCACCCAATGCATACTTACACCTGAGCAGCATTTCTACTGAAGAAGAGGGCTGAATCTTCATCATCATCATCTCCTTCTTCATCCACAAACTCTTCATCAATGTTCTCCTCCTTTTCAGCCCCCTCGCCCTCATCTTTGTAGTACTGTTCATCGACCTCTTGACCAGTCCTTGTGTCAATCATAAACAATCCATCAACTGCCGCCGAAACACTCCCAGTCTTCTTGGATGGTCCTGCTCGCTCTTCAGCCTCTCCTTCCTCATCTCCAGAACATACAGCATCCTCCTCTTCCTCATCTCCAGAGCCTTTCCCCTCTCCTAAAGAATCCTCATCATCCTCTTCCTCATCCTCGCTACTCTCTAACAGGCTTATTTTCCCCTTCTTCTGTACAACAACTAAGGGTGTGGGTTCCTGTTCAGAGGCTGGCTCCAGTGTTACGCTCTCCACTTGAGAGGTCACATGAATGGACTCGGCTAAGGCCTGATTGGGCTCTGAGGGGAGATGTGCTTCACTTAGGCTAACAGCCTGTTGAGTTGTTGCACTAGTCTCCACATTGTCCTCATCAGGCAGTTTGTCCACAACCACATCGTCCTCATCAGGCAGTTTGTCCACAACCACATCGTCCTCATCAGGCAGTTTGTCCACAACCACATCCACATTTGAAGGTTCAGCTTCCAGGCTCTCTGGCTGTGATGGGTGGACATCTGTGTTGTTGCTCACTTCATCTACTTCCATGGCTTCGTCATTCTCTTTAGCCTCTTCTGTGACTTCAGAAGTATCAGCCATTTCACATGTTACAGTAAATGATTGGCAAGTGGGGAAATCTACCGTCTCTGTTGATGGCACCATTTCCTGCATCACAGCCATCTCAGAGTTGTCTCTATCTTTATCCTTAGCAGACAGCTCCATCTCCTGGTTCCCGACAGACACTGCAGGCTCAGTAGCCTCTGATGCTTCTTCAGTGTGAGCATCTGATGCTGTTAATGAACAGACAGCAACAGAATCTTCTGTGGTACTTGTCTCCTCAGCTTCCACAGGCATAATAGCAACTCCCTTTTCAGCCTCTGCCGTGTCTGTAAATTCTTCTGCTAGAACAGCAGAGGGTAATTTACTAATACTATGAGATTCACTCAATTCCACATCCGCAGTCATGGTCACACACCCAGGATGTCCAACCTCAATCACCTCTGGTGCAACATCATTGGATGTGGGGTCAGAATGTGTCACCTCTTCAGTTTTCTCCTGCAGGGATTCATCTAGGATCATAGTGTGGTCTTCCACCACTGTGCAATCTGGGTCAGCAATGACTGTATTTTCGAACCTGGACTCATTCAATGCACTCTCCTCCCCTTCAGCTGGATTGGTCACAACCTCACCAGCTGGGGAGCTGAGATCTAGGGGCATCATTGCCTCTGGCTCCTCCTCATGTTCAGATAGTTTTCCTACTTTTAATTCAATTCTTCTTCCAAGAACCACACTGAAAGCTTTGGCTGATAGCCTAGTTGATAGTCTAGTGCCGTTTCCAGAACTTGTCCGGCTACTGGAGGGTGTCTCTTTGCCTTGTGAGGAGCAGGGGCTGCCTAGTGGCAGGTCAGTGAGGTCAGAGTCTGACTCCACAGCTGTGGGACCAGTGGTTTTGCCTATGACTTTGCGCTGGCTGCGAGTTCTTTTCTGAGGAGTCATACTGGGTCCAGACTCGAACCCTTCAGAATCACAGGACTGAGACTCCGTAGTGACAACAGGTGCTGCCGTCTCCCCTCTTATAGCTCTGGTTCTTCTTCTCTGAGGTGTCAAAGTGGGTCCAGATTTTAACCCATCAGAATCACAGGACTGAGAGTCTGTAACGACAACAGATTCTGCCGTCTTCCCTCTTATAGCTGTGGTTCTTCTGCCACTTCGCCCTGGGGACTGAGAACCCTCGGATACGTCGTCCAGGTGCATTGGAATGGGTTGTGTGGTGGCCCCACGCCGTCTGGACCTAGTAGCTCTGCCTGTGGTGGAAGTAGAACCCTCAACTTCTAAGAGACTACAGCTGTCAGCATCTGACAGTTCCGAATCATCAGTCTGCTGAATAGCCGATGCCCTGGAGCGAGTACTCTTCCTCTGGCTTCTGGTGACTCTCTGAGATTCTGCTTCCAACTCAATGCTAGCTTCATCTTCCGGAATGTTCTTCTTTCTTGTGCTCCTACGGGTGCTCACACAGCCTTTCAATCCGGACACTGCTGAGGTGTGTGATTCTGCCTCAGATACCTCGTCCTGACTTGCTAAGTGGGTCTGTCTCTTCTTCCGCTGTTTGTGTGTGATTGGCAGTTCCATGTCAGACACAGCTGAGCAGCAGGACTCTAGATCAGACACATCTGCCTCGTCGTGGGTGGAGCCCACAGGGGTGGATGGCTGCTCTGGACTGTGGAGTCTGGCAGCCCTGCTGCATCTCTTTACCCCGGAGCAGCTTGGGGTCGTAGGAGATAATGGGCCTTCTTCATCTTCCTGGACCACCTGGGCACAAGTCTCTTCTTTTCTTGCAGTCCCCCTGGTTCTCCGACCAGTAGATCGAGTGGCCTGGGTGATAATAATAATAAATTACATTCGTATAGCACTTCTTTAAAACAAAGATTCACAGCATCAAAATCATATTAAGAGCATCAAAATTAGACCACAAAAAAGACTAATCGGGTAGTAAATGCAAGTCTATTCAAATGTGTTTTAAAGGTGATATAGACAAGTTTTCAGCCAAAATCTAAAATATATATAAAATATAAATGTATTTGTTTGGCCTTTTCCACCTCTATCTTTCCCTATATTATGATGCTGAGGTGTTCTCCTGCAACAGCACACTCCCCCTTTGCCCCCCCTGTGGCTGAATGCGCTGTTTATATCCACTACAGTTTACTACTCGGGACGTCGGAGGGGATTTAAACTTTTAGCCAATTGCAGCGCGAGGCAGTGACAGTGTGTTCAACCCAGTAGTATTATAATGAAAACGCGATGCGATTTCAATGTATAATATTATCCCTATATCTTAGTTTCACTAACATTGTTCATGTGAAATAGTATGTTTATGATTTCATATGTAAGCCTATTGAAATTATGAGAATCGCTATGTATAGTGCATGGTTGGGTGGTGTGAAACTGAACAACACCAGCAGCTAAGCAGCAAGCACCCCTCAGAACTCGGATGATCCTTAGTCACAGAACGACTCGGACCCCAATAAAATCTCCTGGTTAGGCCTACATCAATATCGTTCATGTGGAGTGGGTTGTATGTGCTTATTTGTTGAAATGGTGGAAGTGGACTGTGGAAGTGAGTAATAGTATTTCACCAGCCACCACCGCGGCGACTGCCTGCCGGCCGGCTTGAAGCGTGCATTCAACCCGTGCTCGCCAACGGTGACAGGCTAGCCGTCGCGGATCATCATAGCGATTTTTTTCATTGCAATGAATAACCGTGGACAGAGTAGTTCACGTGAACGATGCTGTAGTGGCTGGAGCATTTGAGGGGCACTGGGGCAATATGTTTTATATGCACGATTACAAATAAAAGAGAATTGAATTGAGAGCCAGTGAGTCTCCTCTACTTCCTACTTCCTCATTTGCGGGACTCGGTGTGATATTGCGATTATGCTACAGTTACCCTTAAAAAAACATGTCAACTCAATGTCATTGTTGTAACTAAGATATCGATAGAAATGTATAATTTTTTAATGTCATATTTAGCCATACAAGCGCAATATCCAGTGTCCCTCCCAGCAGCAACAACAATCCCATAGCCTGAAGTGACCTGGCTCAGCCAATAGAATGAGGGGGGAGGGGGGTGGAGCTAGATTTGCATTTGTTTGGAAACACTCAATCACTTCTGTGTACAAACACTGGAAACTTGTCTCTATCACCTTTAAGACACGATTAAAAAGAGAACAATTTACCATCCTGAATTCCTGATATCTTCAGGCAGGACTGGCAGGTCCTGCAAGGAAATGCCAACATAGCGTGAAGCATTTCCAGGGTTTCTAAACTCCCATGCTTTCAGTGTGATACTGGTTTAAAAGCTATCTTTCTGAAAGATCTCAAGCGGTTATAGCTGACGGCTACACATCTGAGCACCACTCGACACAATCTACCACTCAGTCCTCCGGTTTATAACTGGAGATGGGTTCCTAACTTCCTCACCCATCACTGTAGGTTGTATGAAAAGGTCGGTTGGTCTTCATTGGCTAAGAGACGAGAACTGCACTGTTTTTAACTACAAAGCCTTACTTAAATAAATGCCTACATATCTTAGCAGCCTATTACATCCCAAAACTGGCCAACATCACTTGAACGTTTTAAAAGACTTGTAAGGATCCATTTGAGATCTAGCTGTACTGTATAAATCAGGGCATGATTGAAAAAGAGATCTTGCTCTCAACTGACTTCCCTGAATAAATAAAGGTTAAAGAAAAGAAAGAAAGAAAGATACACTCTTTCAGGTTCTGTCTCATGGCCCAGTGAAACTATACAAAACTGCTCCCTGTTCCTTATTATCTATTAAAATTATAACTGAGAGTGACGGTCAGTATGTATGTGCGGTAGCCTAGCATGGCCAGACTAATATGCAGAGGGATTTGTACCAGCTGCCTGGCAGATTCATCTGGTTTCTAGGCTAATGTATGTAGCAGTTATTGCCTTATTGGTAGTCAATAAGTGAATAAAAAAATGACTGGTTAACAACATGTTTACATTGTATGTGCCAGTTGTTCTTAGCCCTCCAAGCAGAACCCAAATGCTACTGAAGTTTCTGACATTTGTTCGACCCAGTGCATTGGGTCCTGTTCCACGTCGTCCATGCCACCTGATTAAAACATTTACTGGCTCATGTTTACATGTTTACCGCCTCCCCGCGCTCTTTGACGATATTCTTCAGTATGAGGCTTTCTGAATATGTAAAGTATAAGTACCCATACATGCCGCTGCGAATATCTCCTGTGGCGCGGAAGCCGTTAAGTATTTTTAATATATGTTTGCCCGATTTGGAAGCTTGGATTCTTCTTTTCCTTCCTTGTTTATTGACACCTCATTGTACCGCCTATCTGGCTAGCTAGTGGCGCTATAGCTATGACACAGCAGATCAGAGGCAGGGACGTAGCCTCACAAGCCAACCGCACACCGGGAGGCGGTACAATAAACGGTAAACAAACAAGAAGAAATAAAGCGACCAAATCGGTCAAACAAAGATTAAAAATACCAGCTTCCGCGCCACAGGAGATATTCGCAGCTGGATGTATAGCTACTTAAAGTTACCGAATTCAGAATAACTCAAGGAAAATAATGGCGTCACATGCCGCGGGTCCTATTTTAGAGAGAATCTCCACTTCCGCATATAGGAATTTCCATACAAAAATACAGTAGTGAGCAGGGACCCAACGTAAAACTCAACAAAATATCAGAAAAGTTTTACGTAGGGTCCCGAAAGGGGCTAAGTTGTTCTCAAAGTGGAAGTGTGACCATGGACTCTCAGGGGGTCCTCGAGGGGGTTCCCATTCAACTATGAACAGTTTAAACATAAAACCCTATTTTATACTTTATAAAATGGAGATCTACAAGCTCGATGTATATACATGGGCATGCAAGTGTTTGAGAACCACTGCACTGCATGGTTTGTGTAATCGCACGTCACTCAAGCATGCAAATAGCAGCTACTGTATAAACATGTGATATAACAAGTTAACATTGATGCACGTTTACATTCTGAGACAGGGCGTTTATTTACAAATACACCATTAAGACACTACGTTGTTTATAAACTATTGGGACAGGTTATTAGACAGGGGCACGTTACTTACAGTAGCAGCACTCTAGCCACGTGAGTACCGGTAGATTAGCCATTAGATAGAATAACACTTATAACAGTTAACTTGCCTTACATAATGGATTAACTTTAATGCTTTTTCAAACTTTTCACTTCGTACAACTCACCGGAGTTTCATCCGATGATGTTTTACTGTCTGGATAGTACACGCGGGTTCCTCTCCTGGTGGCTACCATCTTTAGACTAGAGTATTATGGCTAGCCAGCTGCTGCAGCCTCATAGCTCGCTTCCGGGAAGCGATCACTCCAAGGATCCTTTACTGTGTTGCCACATTATGCGAGAAACAAGCAGATATAGGTCTACGAAATGGCCATGTTTGAAACATTTTAAATACACAGATCTTGTATGGGCGTCCCTGGCACAAAATATGAGGGAGGGGTCCAGTGACTGCGGTGAGGAGTCGGTACGGTGAGGAGTCGTAAATAAGCAAGGTTCCTTGAAAAGAAAATGTTTGATTATGTCTATGTGCTTGACAGCTTGACTCGAGGCGGATTTGGCAAAATGGCAACACTGCCGCTAGACTCGACTAAACGATCAAAGGGCCAATGATTAACCAGTGGTTCTCAACCTGTCGGTCGGGAGCGGGGGTCAGGCCCTAGGCCGCCAGGAGGGTGATTTTTGGTGGTCCCCAGCTATACTATAAAAAGTGGTCATGCATTGAATAAATTCAGTTCCTGTTCTTTAATTTCTACAAATCAGAAGAACGGGATAGAGGATAGGTGGGCACTATAGCGGAAATATTATGAAAATCTTAAATAAATTGATCATGTACCATTAACAACCTACTGTATATAAGGAACATACTTAAGGACCATTGGTTGAAAACCACTGATATATAGTATCCCACACCGTTTAAGCCTTCACACAGGACAGTAGGGACATTAATTTTAATAAAGCCAATTCATGGTGTACGTACACACACACACACACACACACACACACACACACACACACACACAATATATATATTTAACCCATTCTGACCTGAGATCAGATTTAAAAAAATGTCTTCTACGTCAGTCGTTCTTCGATTTTTCAAAAATAGCAGACCTACAAGCTCGTATCGCGCCACTCGGTGCCGCGCTGAGCTTGTAGATCTGCTATTAATATTGGTCCGTCTGGAAAACCCGTCTGAGCTGAGCGGTGCTGTACTGTACTGTGGACACCATGCCCCGGAGTGCTGTGCTGTACTGTACGTGAGGCTGCGCCACAGTGACACTTGGTGGTGGAAAAAAGGTATTTCCGTGCTTAGACATACACAGAAACAGAGAGAGACATACACACATTGCTGCGTATAGGAGTGGCTAGCACAACTCAAACATAATCTTATTCAAGCACCTGTGCAAGCATCCATAGCACAGAGGTGTCAGGAAAGCTTTGGCAACAGCTTTTTTAGACCGTATTTTTCAGTGGGTTAGGAACAAAGGGGGAAACACAAATAAAGAATGACATCACATGCATTGTATACGTAGGTTTGTTTTACTCTGTAACCAATTTAAAGTGTTTATATATACTGGGATCATAAAATATAAATATCTTTATAAGAATCATGCCATTTTCTCTCCAATAATGAATGCAAATGGTATCAATATAAGGTCTAAGTCACACAAACCACTCAAATGTTTCAAGCCAACAAAGTTAAAACATTACAATATTGCAAGAACAATAACAGATCTAATTATTTGGTTGCCATGTTACCTCTCCTAAAAGGTCTGGACTTATTCTAGTCCTGCATAGCCAGACAACTGTTTCACAATCTCCAAATGACCAGAAGCATTTGAAAATTCTAGGAGGCAACAGTCTGGCCACACAAGACTAGACGTAATCTGACATGTGCATATACTAAAATATAAAAAGCAAAATCTTTATCACGATTTCCTTATATGGTTCCAATTTATACAAACGTCCCAATCATATCCCCAGATGTAAACCAGATGCATACGGATACAGCAGAAAGAGGAGCAGCAGAGAAAAAGAGGCACTTAACTTCACATAAAAGTCTAGCTACCCAGATCTCTGTCATTACAACAAACACAAACAGTGGTGGTGAGTGGTCAGCCTGTGAAAGCACTGTTCATGAAATGAGAGCTGCATCTGAGAAATTCACTACATAAAAGGTGACATATTATGCTTCCCTTGATCACACACATACTAATTTAAAATGTCTTAAAAAAAATAACTGAGGTGAATCACGTTTAGATGTTTACTTGAGAATGGTATGGAATGCTTCTACAACAGGAAAAATCATAGATGGTCAAGGAGAAACCTCCTCCTTTCACCTTACACATTAAAACATGGTGTCTCAGAACAATTTTGGAAAGTGGTATTATTACTTTGTATGTCATTGCTGTGTGAATAAAAACAGAAGTCTTCTTCATCAGGCTTTGCTAGGGGCTGTCTTTCCTTGCATGGACGAGGTAGCCCTTGGCCTTGATGATGCCCCTGCTCTTGACTATGATGGAGTAGCGAAGGACCCATTCCAGCCTCCAGTTAGCGACATTCAGGTCCTGGGTGCTCTCCTGCAGAGCCTCCTGGAATGTGGCTGCAGACATTAGCTCTGAGAGCAGAAAGAAAGGTCAAGGATGTTTGGTTCACACAAACAAAAAGCGTTCCACAAAACTGAACAGGTATGCAAACACAGATTGCATTGCACACAACTCACGCACACCAACCCTTCACAGAACTGAGCTTTGCCGGAATTGCAGTCACACTCATAATATTTGTGCAATCTCCCTACCTCAATATGTAACTGTTTTTAAACTTACTAGTTTTCTTTCTAGTAGTCTTATTTTGTTGTTTGTGTGTTATATCTGTATGTGTCTTAATGTTAATTTGTGTGTGTAAACTCAATAGGATTGCAAATGAGGGTAAACCTCAATGCTCTTTGAGAATAAATAAAGGTTTTGATTTTACTCAAAGTCCTAATCATGTTTAATTTGAGTATTTTGTTGTGTCCAGGGAAATGACAGGAACTGTACAGCTGGAATGAACTGGGAGACTCAATACAGCCCGACACAAGGTTCAAGCTTAACATACTGTAGGTACATTTATTGTAGAATTGAAAAAATGGAGGAATAGGGAAAGGGTAAGAGGATATCAGGGTCAGGGTGTTACGTGTGTGTGAAACGTGAGTGGAATATGCGGAGGAGTAAATTGTATATGTTCTGTGCAGGCTGGTTCCCTTCAACTTAACTCTGCTATCAGTGCATGGCTGGGAGTGTGTGGGTGCCGTGCGTGTGCGTGCATGTGACCCTATGAACCTGTGCCTATGTGCTGTGTGTGTGTTGTACTGTATGTCCTGTGTGTGTGTGTGTGTGTGTGTGTGTGTGTGTGTTGAGGGAGTGCTGTTGATTAATTGTAGCCTAAGTATGTCCCACTGTGAGAACCTAGCAAGTATGTATGTGAAAGTGTGTGTGTGTGTGTGTGTGTGTGTGTGTGTGTGTGTGTGTGTGTGTGTGTGTGTGTGTGTGTGCGCGCGCGCGTGCGTGCGTGCGTGCATGCATGCGTGTGTGGGCACATGAGCGCACCAGAAGCTGAAAACCCCCCTTTACCCCTGGGAGATATGAAGTCATCGACTACGATGGGCTGCCATAAGCAAGTAAGTGTGTGTGGGTGTGTGTGTGTGTGTGTGTGTGTGTGTGTGTGCGTGTGTGTGTGTGTGTGTCCTGTATGGTTCTGAGATCCCACATCTTGCTTAACTAAGAACATGATTTTCTTTTCTCCTGAATAGCAGATTTCTTATTTTTACCTTTTGAGTCATTGTGTGTCAGCAACTGGATGTCAAACTCTTTTGCAAATGCAGTGAGGTCAGGAGGCATCACACAGCATGATGCAAGGTTCACCTGGTTACTGCTGGGTTTCACCTGGACCACAGAGAAAGCCGTTCAATACAGGAGTGTGCGTGTGTGTCATAGTATAAACAACGCTTTAGCAGTACATTTGTGAACACAGCAGTGAGTTAAAAGTTGACATTATTTGCAACTGAATAATGTTCCCACTGTTAGACATGTTTCTGTCTT
Source organism: Protomyctophum parallelum (assembly GCF_964188405.1). Lineage (NCBI taxonomy): Eukaryota > Metazoa > Chordata > Actinopteri > Myctophiformes > Myctophidae > Protomyctophum > Protomyctophum parallelum. The sequence continues at coordinate 26,029,108 of NC_139701.1, read as the reverse complement.
ACCGTATTGTGCCGAATATAAGAGACGTTTTTTTCTAGATGTCCACAGGCTAGACTCTTTGACATGTCATTACACATCCGGCCACTAGATAGCACTAGTATCACTTAAATCGCATTATGAATCAAGGATAGAATCAAGTTAACCAAACAACAGTTTTGATGCCTTCTCTATTCAACTCGAACCAACACATCAGCGCAGTAACTTCATAACAGCGTCTGGCTGTCCCACGCTATTATATGTCCCCCTAACAACATTGGCAGAGGTAGATATCAGAGGATATAGATCTGTTATTTTCTGTCGCACAACAGATTACACATGATGTAAACAAGTGTAATGCTTTATGGTGTCGTCCACTCACAGTTAACAGTATTTGTATTGAGTTGTACTTGAAATGTACTGTAATTCTGCAAACTGTTAATAAATCAATCAATCAATCGAACACATTAAGCATAGGTTGAACCTGGGTAGGCCGATGGCATTGGTGAAGGAAAACAACATTGCCTTTCATCAGTGCAATTGCAGACGATGGATGTCACCGATAGCCAAAATTCTACTGTGGTACAACTCCCAAATTTGTCCCGTCGAAATAATGACTGCTTACTAATTATCCCTCCAAAATCTAGTTGCTTAATCCAAGCACAAATCATTAACACTTCTACGAAACTGCAAGATGATGCACACCGAGGTGCCATGTGAACTTCCATTCCCCAGCCGTAACACCTACGTATGCACTCTGCGAGTCTAGAACCACACATCCGATACGCCTGACGTAAAATACACATGGTCAGACATTTAATTCCTTCCTCCACCACCACCCATACTCACTTCAGCCCAATTGTAGAGCTGTTCCAGCAAATCTTTGTCCAGGTCAGAGGTGCCAATGGCAGCAATTTTCTGGCACCTGACGAGAGCTTCCAGCTTCTCCCAGGCTGGCTGCAGGTGTGCCAAGGTTTGGCTGTCTCCCTCCGGGAGCCCAGGCGGTGCTATGATCACAGAATCGAGCTGACACACCGCCAAGGTCTGGCAGGCTGCCAAAGAGAGAAACAAAGCGCTCCTAAGTGAAAGTTCTTAGGGGTCTGATAGCAGGGTTTCTACACATTTGGAATTGAAAAATTCCATACTTTTTCCAGACTCCAGGTGTCGGAGATAAAAAGTGGACGGTTCAGTCAGTGTCAGAGGCAGTGCTCTTCCCCGGTCAGGGGACTCTGAGGGAGGCCCCTGGTCCCTGCCCGGTCTGTGATGTCACCTTAGGTGCCTGGGGGTGTCTGTACTCCCAGGGAGGCCTCCTTTGTGTATAGCCATACACCAGACCGGGAACATATCACCGCCAAAGTCACGTCTCTTCTCAGGGGCACGGTGTCCATTGTAACCCTAATAGCGTACGGTTACAATTGAGAGGCTTTGGCAGTGACACATTTTCCGGTCTGGTGCATTCAGTTGTGTGTGATACAGACTTTAAAATACCATTTGTTTTAAGCAGCTGTGATTGTAGACAGACTTACCCATGTCCACTGCATCACTGATAGATGATTCATCAGCTTCGCACAGGAACAGCTTCACTGCAAAACAATAACAAATACTACCGTATTGTGCTGAATTATCTTATCTTATCTGATTATAAGACGACCCCCATTTTTCAAGACTCATTTGTGGAAAAAGAACATTGAAGACCAAATAGTCTAGTCGCCGATTAATACGACGCAGTTTTTTAGGATATTTCCATTGGAAAAAAATCTTATATTCAGAACAATAGGGTATTATTGAATATATTCTTTTCGTGTACTGTAGCAGCTGACGACATTCTGTACAGCACCATGTGATTATGCAAACATTCAATATTTGCCTTGCAGAACAAGAATTTCAACACTGACCGGAAACTTTTAGCTCCTCCCTCTCCTCAGGAGTGATGGCATCTGTCGCCTGAGGGATGGAGCAGTCCAGGGTAACTGGGAGCTCCTACATGACAAAACAAAGCACACTATTCAAAGATGATTATTACAACAGAACAGAACATCACTGCTACTCTGGGCCACATTATGACTATGAATTCACAACATTAGATTCTTCTTCATACAAGCAGATAGCTACATCATTGTATTTTTAAGAATGGTGGAAAGAGAAAGAAATTGTACAGAACTTTTCCAATTACTTTACTGTGTTTTTGTCCTTTGTTTTATATATAGATAGATCTTTATTTGTCATTGCAACGTGTACAACGAAATAAAAAAAATAAAAAATAAATCTATCTATATATAATGAATGTTTGACTAACTAACTTCTTAACCTTGCCTTTACAGCTCCATCTTCATCTCATTCGACTGTCATACTCTGCTGTGTATCGTTACCTCATGTGGCCATGAAGGTACCTTTATTGTGTTCTTTTATTTTTCACTGTGCTCTTTGTGCATGTGGCTAGTTACATGCACTGTAGTATTTATATAAACAAATACATGAAAACAAATAAAAACGTTAAAATACTTTTGTCGTTTGTGTTAAAAGTAAGTAAGTTCTACCCTGTAACATGTCAGTTAAATAAGTCGCCAATCAGTTCACCTGAAGGCCATGTGTGCCTGAAACATTGTACCACTTTTCTGTGTTTGAAGTAAAATCACTTTTAAGAGCAATGCTGTTGTGTACATAAGTTGCATGCTTTCACTTTTTTCCCCTTTTTTAATGAATGTTGCTATATACTGTACATAATATAGCAACATCTACACACAGAGGTGTTCCCAGGATATAACAATGTGGGTGTTCCAGGTCTAAATGGGTTAAACAATGCACATTGTCGAAAAGTGCGCTTCGTTTGGCAGGTGTGAAGCCTCATTCGAATCCTAATGCACATCAAAGAACCGCATATTTTACGCAGTGCAAAGATGTCCTGTTACCGTGGATAGACGTGGTCGAATGAGGAGACCGAAGCCCTGATTGAAATATGAGGACGAGTAGTAATCAATTGATTGAGGAACCACATAAAAACACTGCAGTGTAGCCTATAGAATAGTCAGTCTGTCTGTGTGCGTAAAAATGGAGCGCTATCACTGTGTGATGAGTAGGGACTTTCTTCACTCCATGCCCAAAAGAACAGTGCGTGCGTACTGCGTAGAGGTCCAGTCCCCGACGGCACGACACTTGCACGTTGTTATGAGTATAATTAACACCATAGATTTCACTGTGTAGGCTATTTTATGAATTGAACACATTGATAAAGGCCCCTGTTGTGTTTCCAATTGCTGCGGATGACAGCGCATTGTGAAGGCAAACCGCAGCAAATTAAATATGCAAGAATCCCAACTTCTCCACCCATTCGCATCGAGTCTACCGAAGTATTAGGTGTGAAGGCGACCTAAGCTGCAATGAGGCACACATGCTGTCATATATACACAAAAATATTCCTGATATAATCCAATATGCTTAATTAGTTAGCAATATTTATTTGATTTCAGAACACAAAGACATAACCAAATTATGTCAAGACTGTGGTGTATTCGTTTGTCTTGTATTTTTTATTTTTGTCTGTGTAATGTAATGTCCGTATTGTGGTTTGATTGATTGAAGTATTTATTAACAGTTTGCAGAATTACAGTTCAAGCACAACTCAATACAAAAACTGTGTGGACGACACCATAAAGCATTACAATTGTTTACAATAGGGTTTTTCAATTCATCAGAACATTTAGAGTCGTACAAATATACACTTCTATATAACCAAAAACACAAAATCATCATAACAGGAGTTAAAAAGGGGGAAAAAAACATATACAGTGAGGGGGAAAAGGGATGTGGGGATTCAGATTTTACGGGGCCAGTTTCTAATTGCAGTCGTCTGTAGGTGCCCTTTGAGAGCGGTTTTGAAGGAGTCAAGGGATTTGCATGTCTTAACAGATTCTATACATAGGACGTCTGAGAACGTCATAAGGACCCCGAAATATTAGTACTATTGACGTGTGAGGACGTCCTAGCGACCTCCCAGCGACGCGGGGCGAGATAAGAATATTCAGAATTTTTCCTATTTTTTTGAGTGGTGCAACCACTCCTACAACCAGCTTGCAATGTCCTCGTAACTGTTTGTGTGTGTGTCTGTGTAAGCACGAGTATGTGACTTAATAATAGCAGTAGGGGGCGCCAGAAACAGTGAGAGGGGTAGTGACTCTAATGAGAGAGAGTGAGAGAGAGAGAGAGAGGGGGGGGGGGGGGGGGGGGAATTGCACCACTCAGTTCACACGTGTGTGATTTTTTTTTGGCATTTCGCTTTTCGCTTGCCGTATGCTAACGCTCAGTGCAACTATTAGCTTGTCATTGACTCCCATGTTAGCGCGGCGGAAAGAATGACTCGTATCTCCTAATCCAAGGCGCTCTCCGCGGTGATGAATGGATCGATATGCTGGCGCTTCATTTCTGCTCCTCATCCGTCTCTCCCGCAAAATATGAACGTTTTTTGGAGCGTAAAACAATATATTAAGATGATCGGGGATGTGAGGTCCCTTTGTAAAGTCAACTTTTTTAGGCAAGTGTTTCCTGTTTCATGGCTTTCAAAGTAAAAGCGATCAGACAACTCTGGCACTCTATAGCCTTTATTTTGAAGGCACTTCCTGTACTAAATGTGTTAATGACTGTTGGTAGGGCGTTCCAAATTTTTTGTTTTTCTATGTTGTTTTTATGTTGTGTTTAAAAAAGAAAAATAATTGGTGGTTCTATATGCATTGTATTGTGATCGAACAGATGTGAAATTTCAGAGACTCACTGCATCCCCCACCCCTGTATCAACCTGAACCTAGTGGACATGGAGATGAAGAACTGTCTGTATCAACCTGAACCTAGTGGACATGGAGATGAAGAACTGTCTGTATCAACTAGGGCTGGGGCGGTATGGGATTTTTATTACCGCGGTTATTGCCGGCCCCCATACCGCCGGTATGGCGGTTATTACTATTTTTGGGGGGGGGGGGGGGGGGGGGGGAATAATAAGAGGGCTAATAAAAGTTACAGGTATGGTGTGTGCGATATTAATTGTGAGATTACCATAATGACGGTAATCATTAAAGGACCACTTTTGAACCTATCTTCATATAATAGGTCCTCACTAATAGTCATGATAAAATGGCACGTTTCTTTCTACTCGGTCTGTGTCACATAGGAGGCCTAATCTAATTGAATACCCCTGCCATAAAGCATTACACTTGTTTACAAGAGGGTCCACCATTTTCAATTCATCATATCATTTTGTACACTATGCACTTCTATAAAGACAAAAACAGGAAATCATCATAAAGGAGGGTGGGTGGAGTCAAGGGATTTACATCTTAGGTCGCATTCATACCAGAGAGCTTTGCTGCGATTAAAACGAATCCTGCTGCGCATTGTCAGAAAGTGCGCTTCGTTTGGCAGGTGTGAAGGCTCATTCGAATCCTAATGCGCAGCAAATGACCGCATTTTACTCCGCCCAAAAACGTGGGTTTCGCTTCGCTTCGAATCGCACTTGACTACGATTCGGTGCAGGTGTGAATGCAATCCGCAGTAAATAAAGGAAATGACGCACATAATGTGGCGGGTGAGGAGCTGAACACAGTTGGAGACGGTTAAGGCATATTTTACGCAGCGCAAAGATGTCCCGTTACTGTGGATAGACGTGGTCGAATAAGGAGACTGAAGCCCTGATCGAAATGAGGACGTGTACATTAATCAATTGCTTAAGAAAACACATAAAAACACTGCAGTGTATTATAGCCTACATAATATTCTGTCTGTCTGTCTGTGCGTGCCGTAAACATGGAGTGCTGTCACTGTGTGGGACTGGGGAGTTATATCAGTGCGCTCATGCAGCGCTGTGCCTCCATGCCCAAAAGAACAGTGTGTGGCGGCTGCGTGCGTAGAGAGAGAGAGAGAGAGGGGGGGGGTCCCAGACGGCACGACACATGCACGTTATGAGTGTAATTTTATCACCATAGATTTCACTGTGTAGGCTATAGTTTATGAATGGAACACATTGATAAAGGTCCCCTCGGCTGCGTTTCCAATTGCTGCGAATGACAGTGTGAAGGCAAACCCCAGCCAATTAAAAATGCAATAATCCCAATTCCCCGCCCATACGGATCTGAGTCTACCGAAGTATTAGGTGAGAATGTGACCTTAATGACAGTTGGTAGGGCGTTCCACATTTTTGTGGCATAGGAGTGAAATTAATTTAGGTGGACCCTCTTGTAAACAAGTGTCCACTCACAGTTAACAGTCTTTGTATTGAGTTGTGCTTGAAATGTAGTGTAATTCTGCAAACTGTTAATAAATATTTTAATCAATCAATCAATCAATCAATCAATCCTTGTTTGTGCCGAATCTGGGTTGCACATGGTTTTTTGAACTCCCTCTGGTGTTGTTGTGTTGCTGGCATGATTAGACTGACTGTGCGTCACTGTTTATTATGATACACTTTTCATTTCATTAAAAAAAAATAAAATAAAATCATAATATCAACCTGAACCTAGTGGGCATGGAGATGAAGAACTGTATCTACCTGAACCTAGTGGGCATGGAGATGAACTGTATCAACCTGAACCTAGTGGGCATGGAGATGAACTGTATCAACCTGAACCTAGTGGGCATGGAGATGAACTGTATCAACCTGAACCTAGTGGGCATGGAGATGAAGAACTGTCTATCAACCTGAACCTAGTGAGCATGGAGATGAAGAACTGTATCAACCTGAACCTAGTGGGCATGGAGATGAAGAACTGTCTGTATCAACCTGAACCTAGTGGGCATGGAGATGAAGAACTGTCTGTATCAACCTGAACCTATTGGGCATGGAGATGAAGAACATCGTTAGATAGTTCAGATGAAACTACCAAAACAGCCACATCCTGTGTAATAGCAGGGATGTAATCAGTTGGTTCCGTTTGACCATAAAGTGCAGAAGCCTCTGAATCTGATTTCTGATAGTTTAAAGCAATTGACTTTAACAACATGAAACAGCTGACTACAGCAAGCTACTGGAATACATTACATTTGATCACTCAGACCTATCTATGTACTTCGTTGTACAACGAATACTATAGTGAAAATGAGCTGATCTACAACCTCACGAGTCGTGATGCAACGTGTTGTGAGCTTGTACATCTGCTATGTTCACAGTGTTTCTTATTTATTTTTTACATGACAACGACATGCTTGAAATAGGCATGCCAGGTTCAAAGTGGTTAAGTGCCTACTGAATGAACAACAAAACCCAGACCAAAGTTTCTGTCCACCCGCCCTCCCTGCCTGCAGATCCACATTTGGAATGGCGCTTTTGGCAGCTAACTCTGCATGAACAATCACCATGACAGCTCCCTTTCAGCAGATCCAGGGCCATCCTTTGATGTCAACCAACAGAGTGTTATTTTGTTTTTCCAGGCCGTGGAGTCCTGTTGTCTGCTGACGTAGTATTGAGTCTCATTGTGTAGCTCATTCGCATACTACTACTGGCTTTCAACCTTTTTATACTGTAGGAGGTGATTTTTGTTAAAAAAAATAAATAATAGATTGCAAAAGTAGTAGATCTACGAGCTCTCAGTGCAATGTTATGCATTGTGAGGTTATACATACATCGGCTATTTTCGCTGTAGGGTGAGCTTCTTTGGGAAAAAAAGACATGGCTGGCTATGTTTACTAGAGAGTACCACAATGAACATCTAAATCAAATTGTTTACGTCTCCTCAGTCCTCACCTCTACAGGTAGTTGTGTTGTGGAAGACCATTCACTCAGTGTGGCCCGAATGCATTCCTGAAGCTGAAAAGTGAATGTGAATTGAAACATGAATAGCAAATCAACATCTTAGTTGTATGACCTTTGTAATAAATCAAACAAATATCTAATGGGCTCATAAAGCAAGGTATTTTTCTAATCATAAGTTGGTACCAAGTGACGATGTTAACAGCCAAACCAGATTGTGTAACCAAGACACTTGAAAGACCAAAGACCTGCTTTGAGAATGGACTATAATTTTGTTTCCAGACTTGTTAGAGAAGTTGTACTGTGCACTTTAGATGCACACACACACACACACACACACACACACACACTGTGGGGGGGGGTCAAGACAGTTTCAGTGCCTTCCCTTGCGCAAAGGCACCTGTCAATTTGTCAAAGCATATAGGCTATTGGTAGAATATTCTGATCATATATACATGTAGGCCTATGGCATAGCCTAGGGCAATTCCAGTACGACCAAATTGGGTCTGATCTCTCTGGCCTGTCGTATAACGTTATTATACTCAAGTTACTCAACTAAAGTAATGTCCAGTATCGGTAATGAGAAACGTTTAGCTCACCAGGCAAATGATGAGTGCTAGCGTAAACCCTGCTAACATCAAGCTATGCTAATGCCCACAAATTGTCAGGTCATACTGAAGCATGTCATAATGTTGTCATTGACCACCTTACCTCTTCACTTGGCGAAGATGGGCATTTCTTTTTTAGGCGACTTCTACTGACCAGATTCCCCGTGTGGAGCCTCAGGGTCTTGGCGTGGTTTAGCAACGTCTTTGCGTTCACATTAACGGCAGTGTTTTGAGACTCCATGTGGGTTTTGGTAGAAACTTCCTCACTAGTTCTTCGATCAACGTCACAACGAGACGCCACTCGGTTATCCGGTTCCCTCTTCCCTGGCTCGAGTCGTAAACTAGAGGCCCGAGTCACACACACCAGTGACACCACCTTTAAAAACAAGTAGTCACACAATGACTTGCATTCAATGTTTGTGTTGTCTTGAATTGAAGGACCGGGTCCCTGTCCGGTTATGGAAGCCGCTCAACTACGCCCACATGGACGTTGGAATGAGTAATGGTCAAAACATGTGCTGGAGTTGTGAATACCGTTGGCTGGAATGGCTTGCCTTTAGCTTTGGCTTGATCAGGCTGTGTGGGCGTCTGGGCGAGCAGGAGTGGACCATGGAACCGGAATGGATTTCCTTTATTTAAGGGAAAGTCCTAGTTTCCACCACTAGATGGAGGTGTAGGATATTGCTTTTTGGGGGGAATGTAGCAGCAGTGTTTTAGACCTTTTTCGGGGTTCTCAAAAACCCCTACATAATAAGAATCATATCAATCATATCATATCATATCATATCATATCATATCATATCATATCATATCATATCATATCATATCATATCATATCATATCATATCATATCATATCATTTTCTGAAATAATGTTTAGACCAGGCAGCAGGCTTAATATCAAGTATTCGGCATGGCGAGGAATTGGAGCATATAATTAAGGGGTGTGAGACTGTGAGTGGTATTTTCTCTTTTACAGGAGAGCTTTTCAGTGATTGTAATTATTTACGAAAAATCACACTCGTGTGAAGTGAGGGGCGTTCTTACCATCATACATCACATTCCGTGCTAAACTAATCAAATAATTTCCATGGTACGTAAACACACAAAGCTGGGCATAGGAGGGGCTATAGCGCCCCTCAAAAACAAGATTACAAACATTTAAAACATCAAACATGCCTTGCTGCCTAATCCTAATGTTGTTTTAAATTAAATAATTAGTCAGCTCCATATTATGGGCACACAAGGGCATGCCATATGGGCATACTGTAATACTGATGACATCGGTGATCTCCATATATGACATACTGATCAGGAATCTCCATTATGTGAGCATAAAAGAGACAGGAACTGACACATAGAGGTATAGACACTAGACTAGACAGAAACAGACATCTCCATGTGAGCACAGAAGGGACACAGACGGATGGGTACAACGTGTACAGGCAGGCTGACAAAGCACCCGTGAGTCAAACATACTGGCATCAGTGGTGGAAAAAATTACTCAAATGTTTAAGTATTTAAGTATAAGTATCAATACTGCAATGTATATAAGTAGAAGTCTCGTATTGTAAAATTTACTGAGTAGGCCTATCGCCATAAAATTTACTTGAAGTAGGCCTACTAAAATTAAAACTACTCTTCGCTCCTATGCCACCAAAATGTGGAATGCCCTACCAACAGTCAGACATGCAAATCCATTGACTCCTTCAAAACCGCTCTCAAAGGTCACCTACGGCTGCAATTCTAGTGTGCAGTGCAAGTTGTGCAACTGTGCACAAGTGCTTAAAAGACAAATTAAACAGCTGCCACATGCAGGCACACATGGTTGTAAATCAGGAGGTCGTACAATCACATCTCCCCCACTGGATTAAATTCCTTCGATCATGACCCAACTCCCCATATCTAGGCCACACTATTTTCTGTCTGCCAAGATCTTCTACCATTTTGTTCTTTGTCATATTATTATATCAGTCAGATTTTTTTGGCTACGATATGCTTTCAGAGTTTGTGAGAGAGGCCCATTTGTATAACCACAAACATGAAAGCTATGCCCAATCCGTCTCAAATTGTAATTACACATTGAGGGCCTCTAAACATCGCAGAGCTAATTTGACTTAAACACCCACAAAAATGCTAATGTCACTACAATGCCTCCCACCAAATTAGGCACAAATGGTCTCCTGCGTCATGTGACAATGACCATCAAACAGGGTTTTGACATGTTTGTGGGCAGGACCAATTCCTTGCAAACAACAACACCATATGTCATTACTCATGACTCATGAACAAAACATCTAGTTATCCTCAAATAGGAATCACATGTTGACAGACCTCTATACAGAACACCTCCAAAAAGCACTTTCACTTCTGTCCATATAACACACATACAGTTGTACCATCAGTCACACAAACTCTATTTCCCACCCACGGCTTCCTCGTGACCTGATGGCTGCAGCCCAGGACTGAGGGGGGCAACCGGGCCTCGTGGAGGTATACACTTTGAGAAGCAGACATTTCTCTAGTTCATATTCATAATGCATAGGTATGTAGAATGGGTACATTTCAAACGAAAGCACAAGTCTATACAAAAACTGCTACTTTGTGGATGAAACCATGAAACGCAGAAGACTTGTTTACATCAGGGTCCACCATTTTCAATTCATCATAACAATTAAAGACATACAAAATATACATGACACCATTCATGCATACAGAAATAATTATATTCAGAGAAATTAGATTAAAGTGATCAGAAATGCATATTTTGTCAAGCAGCAGCGACATCAGTAATATTGTCATTTTGGATGAGCACGTAAATGTGAAGGAATTAGCAAACATCACTTCCAGGATAATGCTGCCTCCTGTGGCATGGTACACATACTGTAGACAGCAAGGGATGCCTAACATGAGTGCACCTCCCACATATACAAAATAAATACAGAAAACAAAAATGGAAATAATTAGACACTGACAGCAACATTGAAACAATCAGAAGAAAACGTTAGGGGAATACAAACATCTGAAATGACTTCACACCACTCAACAACTGCTCATTTGCAACAATCAATCAAGTTCTCAGGTGCAGCAAAAATAATGCCCAATATTTCCAGAGACTTTTACCAGGCTTCCATACAGTTCTCAACCTCAGTCTTTCCACATGTAAAATGCTGACCAGCTCTCTCATCCGTGAGTCAAATTGAGGGACAGAATCTGAACCTACCATGGCATGCATTGAGGAACAGGTAGTCCAGTGAAGTTTTGTCTGTTTTTGTTCAACTAGGAAGTTGCATGTTTTTCACAATCAGACAGCAGCAGACATCCTGTCCTTGTACTGTCATTTAGTTTCTTCAATAACCTTGATATTCTCTGTGTTCATCAGTATTAGTGTGTAGCTATTACAAGATTACATGGAATTTTGTCCCCACAAATAAGTTAGCAGTTTAATCAGGAAAAAGTCATGTGAAATCATGAACACACTGAGGGAGGGCAGAATCCATTTGTACCGGCCTGCCCGTCGGCCGGTGCGATGGGTCGGCCGGTCCGTGTGTGGGTCGGCCGGCCGAAAAAAATAAAAAATATTTTTTTGTTTTGGTACCGGCTGATGGGCCGGCCGGTGCGATAGGTCGGGTCGGCCTCTTTTTTGTACCGAAATGGTAACTCTGTCATTCCTCTACCGTTTTGGACGGGGGTGGGCTCATTTGAATCGTATCGCCCCCCTGGGGGCGTCTTTGGGGGTCTCAAGGTTCGGGGACCCCCAGGGACCCCCAAATGGTAACTCTGTCATTCCTCTGCGTTTTGGACGGGGGTGGGCTCATTTGAATCGTGTCGCGTCCCTGGGGGCGTCTTTGGGGGTCTCAAGGTTCGGGGACCCCCAAATGGTAACTCTGTCATTCCTCTACCGTTTTGGACGGGACATTTAACCAAGCTATTTCCCGATTCACACAATTCAAATGAGCCCACCCCCGTCCAAAATGGTAGAGGAATGACAGAGTTACCATTTGGGGGTCCCCGAACCTTGAGACCCCCAAAGACGCCCCCAGGGGGGCGACACGATTCAAATGAGCCCACCCCCGTCCAAAACGGTAGATAAATGACAGAGTTATACCATTTCGGCCGGCCGACCCACCTTAATTTATTATTTATTTGTATTGGTCATGTGTAGTACCATTGTAATAAGCATCCGTATGCACCCATGAACGCAGCGTGTAACCTCTCCAGTATACCTGACTGAACTAACCTCACACGCTATACGTAGCATTTACCTAAACAAAAACAAGCCAGTACCTCATTCCCAGAATTAAGATAAGAAACAGAACACAGAAAAAACAAACTGAAGTGGAGAAACAACAAACACAGGGAAGAAAATGTGTCTCAGGCCCGACATATCTACCTCTGTATACTCCCCCCATCTCTATGACTGAAAGATAACATTATTTGTTTATTTCAAATCCATTGATGGATAGAAAAGTCTGGAATTGGGAGTTGACTAGAGAGGGAAGGGGGCTGAGGATAGGGGCTGTGTGGTGTGTGTGTGTGTGTGTGTGTGTGTGTGTGTGTGTGTGTGTGTGTGTGTGTGTGTGTGTGTGTGTGTGTGTGTGAGTGCGTGCATGCGTGCGTGCGTGCGTGTGTGTGTGTGGGGGGTTGGACGATTGCCCCCAAGAATCAAGAAGAGTCACAAGGGTTTATTTGTCACTGCTGCTTGTAGCCTACTGTATGTGTACAAGCAGCAAAAACATGCTAGTGTGGGCAAGATCCACAGTTTACAGTATGTGCAGTTTGTCAATCATCATCATATCTCTCGCTTGAAGTGTACCAAGATAAACAGTCATTCGTGTGCGGTTCACTGATCGAATTACACCTCTTCCCAGTATTGCGAAATGTGAGTCTGTAGAAAGGAGGAGTGGATGATGGGGGCCAGGCTTCACACTATAAGAATAGAGAGCCACAAGAAAGACTGTAAACTGAAAGCTGTAGGCCTACTGCTGGAACATCTTGTGAAATACAGAATGTGAGTAAATGTACATGTACAAAGTTCTGCATATTTATTTAGCAATGTCATTAGTGTTTCTGTCTTGTTTACTTAACCTTGATTTTGCAAGCAATTTGTTTACTTTTGTGACGTTTTGATTGAAACAGTCTTTTGCAGCTGACCCAAGAGAGGGATTTGTGATTTGTTTTTCCAGTTCTTTTACCAGAAATTGAATTGGCATCAAATAGTCCTCAGACCCCTTGCTAAATAACGTCAATGTTGTGTTAATAAGTTGAAACAGCAGCTGCACATGCACTGCTTGAAAACAAGAGTGTTTGACAAGGGTCATGCATGGCACTTTCCTCTACAAAAGTGCAAAGGGAGGGGACTTCTGGGAAATATACCGGAAACAGCCTGTATTATAAAAGAGAGAGAAGAGGAGAGAGCACTCACAATATTCTACTTTGTTCTGTTTTGTGCATTAATCAGCATTTTTTAATTATCATTATTATTATTTCTTTTTTCTGTAGTTGATCAGAAAGCAGCACCAACAGCCATGAAGTCCCAACTTCTGTTCTTATTAATTGTCCTGGCCTGCATGTACCTGAGCTTGGCACAAGGTAGGTAGGCTACATTATAGACGACATTTTACCTGGAGCTATAGTCATGCATTAGTAATAATATACTTTAAAGTGACTTTGTACTGATTTACCGAAGACCTGTATTGTTCTGGTATTTACTATGTGGACATTGAAGCATTATATCCCTATAATGGATACAAATGTGTTATTGTTAACGTAATTAACAGTATTGTTTATAAAGTACAATTATCTGTTTTAATCTGGTGTTATCACTGTGAGAGCAAATTTAGCGTTTGATAATTTTTACAGTATATCATTTTTGGAAGAAAAGTTTTGATTTGATAAAATCAGTGTGTGTAAAACTAATATGCAGTATAAGTTTGTTGTGCTCTATTAGCTGAAACAGTGTAGGTTTTTGTTAGCGGTATGTACCTTTTATGTTGCAACTCTGCTAAACTAGGTGAATTTGGCTGTTCAAAACTATTAACCACAGGACTCCAAACTGATGTGATATGTGTCTAGACTTGTACAGTAGCCTAGTTCATGAAAAATGTAATGTAAACCATAGTTATTATGTTTTCAATCATGTTTGGCATATGAAAAAGATACCCACCATGTGCTTAGATAATTACTTACAACAAGCAATAATGAGATATAACACATTACAATTTACAATGTTGGCATTTAGATGCTCTTATCCAGAACAACTTACAAGTGTAGAGTAAAGCAAGAACCCTAGTCAACAAACATCATGGTATTATGCTATCAAACACTAAACCTAAAAATAAATATGCTATCTAAATAACATTCTTAGCATTTAAGGTCTATCTAAATTGCGTAACATAATGTGAATAAGTAACACATATTTTTAGAAGGGATAACAGCTAGGAGTGCTAGGGGGTATGGTGAAGATTGAAGAGGTGCATTTAAAGACTGCATTGATAAATTGGGAGTGTGTCCGCAGTCCTGAGAGGGGGGAGGTCACACATTTCAGAAATATCAAAGCGTTAGCACCCTGATCTGTGTACTGCCTCTCTCACTTCTTGTTTAATAATAGGCTACTGTTGGCCCAGGCCGTAGCGTAACGGTCTGGGCACCAGACTGGTAATCCAGTCGCAGTGTGCCGCGGGTTCGACTCCCGGACCCGACACGGCCCTTACTGCATGTCATCCCCCCATCTCTCTCCCGTTTCCTGTCAGCCTACTGTCTGTCCCTTCAAAAATCAATAAAAGGCGTAAGCCACAAAAAAATATCTTAAAAAAAAAAAAAAAAAATAGGCTACTGTTAAGATAACAATCTAGTCTAGTCAAATACATGTTCTTAGCTAATAGTACTTTAAATGTAATATAAGTAATTGGTGCAGGTTGTGGGAACAGAGGGAATATGATTCAGAATTATCATGGTGAGCTGAAATGTGGATGTTCACAGTATAAACAAACTGTTTCCTAATTATGTCTCTGCAGGTTCCTATAACAATTGCTGCCTGGGCCATGTTAAGGCGATGAAAAAGAATGTGAGGAAGAATGTGGTGAACTTTAGGATGCAGGAAACCGATGGCGCATGCAACATCAGAGCTGTTGTGTGAGTTTAAACATCAGTTCACTCACTTTCAAATGTGTTGGTTCACCTTTGGCCACTCTGGGAGAGTTTCTGTTTCCTCTCATCCAAACACCACATGAATTGTCAAATTTGTACTCATGCACATTGGAAATAGATCTTGTTTACTAAAGTGTAAAACATTTGGAATAACTAATCCCTGAGGCATACAAAACGTGCTGATATTGTCTGATGTGTTAATAATGGCAATTGGCTAGTATTAAAGCTATGGTCACATCATTTTTGTGAAATGATAAAGTTAAAAACTTTTTCTCAAACTTAAAAAAGCAGATCTGAGTTAAGAATGTTTGTTATCTAATATATGGCAGTGACTAATAACTTGATCTTTGTTAATGATGTTATGAATATATCTTTAGGTTTGAGATGAAGAAGAAGGATGCAAAGGGGAATCCACGCACAATCTGTGCCAATCCCGACCTCCCATGGGTGCAGACTGTGATAGACGTAGTGCGCAATCGAATTTAGGTAGTTACACACACACACACACACACACACACACACACACACACACACACACACACACACACACACACACACACACACACACACACACAGTGCCATCTGTGCCATAGGCCGCTATACGACAAAATGGATCATGTAGTTTTTGGACTTTCTTCTCATAGGCACACTAGTTGCATAATCATTCGTTAGTTCATTAGTTACTTATATTCTGAAATGCACATAATTCTCAAATGTTCATCGCTAACCTTTTTGTTTTCTTTTACAGACCCCCAAGAAAATTGTGACAGAGGAGAGTATCATGTTCTTGTCCATGTTGTTATATACGGTATACCCTTTCCCACATGGACAAGTTCTTGGGAATTGGTATTTCCTGTTGCTGAAGAAGAACATAAATCATGTCAATAGGTCACTGCAACACACCATTAACATGTAGGAAAATAGGCTGATTGGTTCAGTGTAGATGGAATGTGTAAATATTTGTATAGAAATAACACAAATTAGGTTTATTATTGTTTATTTGGATCCACGTTATCTTATGCAGCAGCTACTCTTCCTCGGGTCCATTATGTCCTAACAAAAAAAGGCACAGAAAAGGGTGTGTTATCTTCAGTTCTAAGGCACACGTGTAAATCAAATTTACACTCCGTTGAATGTTGCTTGTCAAATATAACTATAAGTGATTTTCAAGTGGATGTTCTTTGGAGGTCAATATATTACAAGCAATATATATTTTTATGCTACTGTTGAGTTTTTGAATTTACTAAATTTCCATCTGCTAGGAATGAGCCTCTACTTGGCAGCTTTTCATTGTATTGCTTTGTGTGTAGGGGTGTGAATCGTATGTCCTGATTGGATGGAGATCGGGCTAAGAGTTTTTTTTATACAACAGATCCATATATTTTTGTATGAGCATGTATTGCTATGTGTACCGGTAGTTAACATTCATTTATCCAATAAAGGACAAGTGTGAACAAAATGCTCTTTTATTGAATTCTTTGTCAAGTATAGACATTAAATGACCCTAGAGTGTTTCACAATATGCCTTCCATTTGGTTTGAGCTTGAACAGTTAATATGATAAGCAAACAAAGTACAGCCATTGGATTACGCAACAGTCAAGTTTACGCTCTTCTACAATGAGATTATCCTTTTTCAAATTCATGAACACAACCAGATTGTCACAGTTCACTGCACAATTAACAGAAACAATGATCTACAGAAAAGGATTGTTGAAGCAGTTTAGCTTATAGTGATGTCATTTATAGAAATGCTTCCCCTACTACTCTTGTATCCGTAGCCACAGTTTATCACTTAGATTTATTACTACTCTATGACAAAGTCGGTTGGTCTTCTCTCTCAGAAAGGAGAAATAGACGCAAAAAAGAAGAAAAAACGTGCACTCATCTGCTCCAATATAATTAATTGAGGACGTTTCAGGCCAAGGCTCTTCATCTGGCCAAACTGATTGCTGTTAAATTGGAACCACAGCACCCTGACCTGATCAGAGTCAGAGGCATGGACTCTATAGTCAACAAATTACAGGGTAGACAGACAGACAGACAGACAGACAGACAGACAGTAACCCATTATTTTTACCCAGTGTAGATTGTCTAATGTAAGCCTGGGCGCTACACTCCCTCTGCCAACCTGCAGAGAAACAGACTGACCTCATGCTTCCTTCAATGCAAGAGGAGTCCAAGCCGCTACTTTTCACCTGACAGGGGGGGGGGGGGGGGGCACGTTATTTCAACCAGTTCCTTTCCCCTCCATCAGGCACCCCGGTTGGCCAGGGGGGAGCATAGACACCAGGATTACAGCATGTTTGTTTTTTGTGAGGGTAGCCTACCTAATATGGTAGGCTAGGGCCTATAGGGGACAGGGGGAGAATATAATGATATCCAATGAAATCGACAGGAACTGGAGCACACATAGCCTAGGAAAAAGGTGAATAGGGTATGGGCCTAGTGGATTGTGTAACTTCCAAAGGTTTGTTGTTTGTATACGTTTTCATAAACTTAAACCACCATGCCACACTTTATCATCACGTTGGCGGTGGCCTAAGGGTTAGCGCCCTGAAGTGCCCTGGAGCACATCGTGTTGCTGAAAATGAGCACTTACATGTGCTCAGCTACTACCCTGGGTAAATAAAGGGGAAAAAAAAACGTTATGTAACAATGTCATTTGTCGGCTGTGTTTTCTTAACCTTGGTTTGTCCAAGCATTTTGTTTAGTTTTAGTTCTGTTCTTTAATTTACCGAAAGTTCAGTTGCCTAACATCAAACAATCTTTGAACCCTGCACTGTTAAGTTGAAACAGCTGCTCACTGTGGGAGGCAAGTGTTTGTTCTGAGTGTACACTACAGTAGGCTACCTTACTCTATAAAAGTGGAGAGGGTTTGTTTTTTCTGTACGTAGTTGATCAGAAAGCAGCACCAACTAACCACTAGGCATGAAGTTCCGACTTATGTTCTTCTTACTGCTGCTTGCCTGCATGTACCTGAGCCTGGCACAAGGTAGGTAGGCTTTTAACAGACCACATTATACCTGGAGAAAGTTCACATCAGAGACATGGGGAGCATACTTTGGTCAGACATATCATTGGTTCGAAGGAGCATTGGTCCGACTCGGGATAGCGTTGGGGGTTAGGTTTAGGTGTGCTGCCCCGTGCTCGCGGTTATGGTTAGGGTGAGGGTTTGGGATAGGTAGTCGATCGGACAAATGCAGAGACATGCATTAGGAATAACTCTTGTATGCTCCAGAGACTCTTATATGCTCTGAAATGCCTGTATAGTGACTTTACAGTATGTAATTAAGTGAACTCCAGAATGTGTGTAATACTGCACTGTGTTGGCATAATGTTCTCCGATGCCGTGCCTGCGGCTTGCGGATCCTCACCCAACTTTTCATCAATTAAAAACAATTTCAACCTTTTGCAAAAGCATTTTGTTGTTGTATAGCAGTTGGTTATGGTGGTCTGAATTCTGTCAATCTTTGTCTCAAAATGTGAAATAATTCTAAAGAAGAGTGAGACATTTAATGTTTTAAACTCAGCAGAGAATGAGACCTTGTGCTTGTTGTGCAATTCTATTGTTCAGTCCAGTTATGAGGCAATGCACAGTGATCCAATTGAGCCTAAAACGTGGCATATTTATTTTGAAAATACAATGGGAAAATGTCCCTGATATGAACAGCAAATTAATATTATTAAAACAAAATACAAGCCTGATATTTAGCGAATCGTGTTTTAATTCGCTCCACAGCAGATCGTCAGGGCGATTGATTAAAGGTATATTCAGTGATTTCACTTAATTCAAATATCACTTATTTTTTTGTTTTGTTGTGATAATCCTCTCTACTATAGAGTGTGCTGACCATATAAGGAGTTCCTCCCTGTCCCCAGTTAACCCCTGGGGGTCAAAAAACCTTAGGTTTCGTTTTTGACTCTCTATCATGATTGGACGAAAGGCTGGGTCCCAGGCCAAAAACAAAACCTAAGGTTTTTTGAGTGAAATCACTGAATATACCTTTAAGATTGTGGGATCGTGGATGCATGTGACTACTGCTGGTGTCAACTAAGGCAGATGTTTTGGAGCGGTGCCTAACCTATGCTGTAATCCTGGGTGCCAACCTGGGGAGAGCCCGGCCCGAACTGAGCTCATGCTTCCTTCAATGAGCAGGCCTCCTCTTATCACCCGACAGGGGCCGGGGAGTGTCCATGGTAGCACGTAGCGGCAGCGCCTGGATAGAGAGACCATAGATTACTGCTTGTTTATTCATAGGCCAAGGGGACACAGGGAGAACATGCAAACTCCACACAGAAAGGCCCTTTCGCCAACCCCACCTAGGGTATGTGCGCTGATGACACAGAGGAGAGAACATGCCCACAGCTTCTCCAGTGGGAATCAAACCCTGGACCTTCTAACTGTGAGGCAACAGTGCTATGGACTGCAACCCTACCACAGTGATTTCTTGAACAATATGTTTAGCTGAAAATATACTGTACATTAGTAATAACTAATAACCTTTGTATACGCTCTATAAGCCAATGGACTCTGATCAAAGTCTTTTAATTGTTTCCTGTCCAGTTGAACGTCCTAAGACCCACTGTGAGCGTCATAGAAACAGCATTCCGACCAGCACTCCAGAAGGTCATCGTATTGGAGCCTTCATACCTCAATGTGATGCTGAAGGAACATACGCACGTCAACAGGTAAAAGTCTGGTTAATTTTGCTAGCTAGTATAAAATACCAGTAAGACGCCTTAAAGGCGAGAATTTTGGAATAATGTCACTCACTTCATTATGTCAGCACTACAGTGGAGCAGACAGACGGTGAAATCTCTACCGAAGTCCTGTGCTCTATGGAGTTATACAATGTGTTCATGTTATTTGGTGTGTGTATCGCAGTGCCACGGCTCCACTGGACATTGTTGGTGTGTGGACAGTCTGGGACAGGAGAAAGCAGGAACCAGGACATCACCTGGTACACCACCTAAAGACTGCAACAACCCTGCAGGTGAGAATGTTTGTTTCTTTAATATCTTGAGGAGATTTATATAGGCTACTTAGGTAAGATGATGTAGACTTTGGGTGGATGCAGCATAGCCAGACCTACAAACTTTTGAAAATCACAATGCCGTTGTGATCAAATCAAAGCTAATGTTGGCAAAATATACATTAATGTTTATTCAATATGGACAAAACATAAACATTATACAAAAAGAGCAATTTTGGGGGAATGGTTGAACTTAATGTTGTCTATGGGGTGATGGAAAAAGACATATGTCCCTATCCGCAAGACCAACACAGCCAACACCAATGCAATCACATAAAGCTCGAATCCGTAAAGCCTGTGCATTATTCATCCAATTCCAAAGAGCTGCATGACTCCCAACACCAAAGTTAGGTTCTTCAACACCAACATCAAAGCGGTCCTCCTATAAGGAGCAGAAACAAGGAGAACTACAGCTGCCACCTTCAAGAAAGTGCAGGTCTTCATTAACAGCTGCCTGCGGAAGATCCTCCACATCCGATGGCCAGACAGCATAAGTAACAATGAACTCTGGCAGAGAACAATTGGCTTCCGGCAGAAGAAGAAATAAGGAAACACAGATGACGATGGATGGGTCACACCCTACGAAAGTACCATCATAAGACCTAACATGGAACCCACAGGACAAGCGGAAACGCCTAAGAAACACCTGGCGCAGAGACCTGGAGGCAGACATCAAGACCATGAAGATGACCTGGAACCAACTGGAGAGAACAGCTCAAGACAGAGATGCCTGGAGATTGCTTGTTGGGCAGTAGGGGTAAGTAAGTAAGTAAGAGCAGGACTGTAAACGGAACAGGATGGCACAGCAGCCTGACAGCCAGAACTGGCGACGGTAATGGCAGTAATCTACAAAGGTTAGAGCTTGTGCACTACTAAAGTAGTGGATGTGCTTTTATAGTGGGATTCTTTTGCATTATGTTTTGTATAAAAGCACATTGAATTGACTTGTTGTTGAAATGTGTTATAGTCTACAAATAAACATAGGTTGATATGGTCCAATTAGTACCTTGTACATTGCACATGAAATGGCTCGTTTATAACTGAATATGGGAATTTTAAGTGAATCATTACTAATCAATTCTATTCTCTTGTTAATCCATTCCTCTCCAGATGATCCAGTGACTCCGAAGACCCATTGTCAGCATCATAGAGACAATACTCCAGTTATGCCTGGTTCCTTTGTACCTCAATGTGATGCTAATGGAGAGTACAAACCTCTACAGGTAAAACTACAAAAATCTGCCTCCTGGTGGCGCTATAGAAGGCAGAGCATATGTTTTCACTTGGCAGACACACAGGTGGACACACAGACGGACAAGGTGCAAAACATAGTCTTTGCCACACCTTCTGCCTGGCGAAGACAGCTATGATTTAGAGATGGATGGATGGATAAGTTATATTATATCATAGTATTTCAATGTTGTGTATTGCAGTGCCATGGCTCCACTGGACATTGCTGGTGTGTGAGTGGTCTAGGGAAGGAGTTATTGGGAACCAGGACAGGACCTGGTACACCACGCACAGGCTGTCAAATAGGTGAGAATGTCGTTTTTAGCCCTCAGCATAATTACCTGACATTTACCTAAACTATATTTCCTAGCCGAAACTGGCAACGTTGTCTTGAAAAAGCCATAACTAGAAGGAGTGAGTCTTTCTTAAAATGTTCTATAAATTCAGGAGGGAAAGAGATACCCTTGAAAGTACAAAGCCAAGACTTTATAGAAAAACATCTCTGCATTTAGTAGTGATAGGGTCCTGTAGTGTATCAGTTATATTATTTATTAAAGAGAATGCCCTGCTGTAGAGTTAACATGCTTGTTAATCCTCTCCAGTTGAACCAGAGCGTCTTAAGACCCTCTGTGAGCATCATAGAGACAATACTCCAGTTATGCCTGGATCCTTCAATCCTCAATGTGATGCTAAAGGAGAGTACACACCTCGACAGGTAAAACTATGGATTAGAATAAATAGACAGACAGACAGACAGACAGACAGACAGACAGACGTATGTAATAGTATTATACAATTTCTCTATTGGGTATTGCAGTGCCATGGCTCCACTGGTCATTGCTGGTGTGTGAACAGTCTAGGAAAGGAGAGATTGGGAACCAGGAGACCACCTAGTATGCCACAACTAGAAGGAAAAGACTGTGAAAAAGCAGGTGAGGTGGAATTAATACCTACACACACACACACACACACACACACCCCACAGACTCCGCACACGTCAAAAAACATGCACGGGCAACACCAGAGAAGAATATGAATTAATGGAATGAAAATAACACGACGCTCGTGTTTATAAAAATCAGATATCACCATTTTGTAATTATTACACAGAGCGCATTTGTGCATGTTGTTGCCTATTGTGCTGTAACATTGGGGGGTTATAGCCTCTAACATTAGCTACACAGTAGCAGCATTTATCTTTGAAGAATGAAAAACAACAACAACAACAAGATAAATAATATATTGCTATTTTAATGGAATAAGGTGCATGTTGCCTATAGGGGGGGAGGCTCTAATATTCGCTACACAGTATATTTCTATTTATCTTTGAAAAAATAGAGATAGATATTGCAATTGTAATGGAATTAGACACGGGGAGGCGGAGTGGCAGGGGGTGCGCTTCCCGGACTAGTGTAAACGACTGCTTGGCCTCCAGAGGTCCTTAGGCTCTGAATGATGTGTTTAATGATTTCCTGTCCAGATGAACCAGAGCGTAATAAGACCCACTGTGAGCGTCATAGAGACAGCATTCCGAGCTTGACGTCAGAAGGTCACCCTCTACTTGGAGCCTTCATACCTGAATGTGACGCTAATGGAACATACACACCTAAACAGGTAAAACTATGGTTTATAGATAGGCAGACCGATAGACAGAGGAGATATTGTTTCACCATCAGGTGAAGAAAAGCAGAGATTATTGTATTCACCCGTCTGACTGTTAAACTGACTGCAACAAATCTCACAAACTAGTTGACCGAAAAATATCATATTTCTTGTGCATACTGCCAGCATGCCAAGGAACTAAATTATATAATTTTCTGGATTAACTGCCCCTCCATGCTATGGCCATATAGCCAATCACACATACTGTACAATATGGGATCTACTACCAGTGATTTAGTATGCGTAATCCAAGACTACAGTTGTTTTCCAATTCATCAGAGAGTCAGAGAGAGACAGAGATGATGCACCAAAACTGCAAACAGAATAGGCCTACAGACTGCGTATCTATTATATGCGCACAGGTGCACAAACTGCACATAATAGTACATTATTTTTACAGTCCAATTTACCCCAATATACAGTACAACATACCACTATTATATATTAGTGGTGTGGGGACAGAGTGCACACACACACACACACACACACACGCACGCACGCACGCACACACACACACACACACGCACACGCACACACACGCACACACACACACACACACACACACACACACACACACACACACACACACACACACACACACACACACACACACACACCTTAATATAAAAAAAAATGATATTTAAAAAAAAAATAAGATCTACATGCTGAGAGCTTATATTGGACATTTTCAAATAGCCCCAGTATAAAATAGGGTTACAGTGTTCCTGAAGGATCTCTGGGGTCCCTGGAACCCAGTTTGAGAACCAGTGGTGCATGTTTTATTATAGGGACATGCTTCCTGGTAGAGGTTTTTACTCAACTGGACATGCCCTATCTAGTTTCTATGTTGTGTATTGCAGTGCCATTTTGGACATTGCTGGTGTGTGAACAGTCTAGGAAAAGAGAGACTTGGAACCAGGACACCACCTGGTGGTACCGCCATCATAGACTGTGACAATGCAGGTGAGAATGCGAAAATAGGGAACATATTTGTCCTGGAAGATATAACTTTCTGAAAAAGGTTTCTCCACATGCATACTTGGGGAGAGCATCGGACTGACCTCATGCTTCATTCAATGCATGAGGAGTTCAAGCCGTTTCTTTTCACCTGACAGGTAGCCTCGGTCCCAGGCTTACTTATCTGCGAAAAGAAAAGCCTGGTCACAACGTAAGGCAGAGAAGCTATCGGCGGATGTATCCTCCGGAACATCCGTCAGATGTATTTCCCCCGGGTACGATATTTTCCCGACCAATCACAACACTGATTTGTAAAGCATCAACGTCATTTCCTTGGGCAATACTTCCGCTAAAATCCTGCAACTTCCGCCCAAACTAATGATAGTCTTTACAGCGTAGGTCTTGCTTTTCTTTACAGGGAGAACATGCAAGCTCTCATTAGGTTCATGTAATACTTACTGTATACATCATTTGTAACACGGCTGTGGAAAAGCATCTTCAACTTACAAAAAAAGATAGGAAATAGGTTAATTTGGAAAATTCTCATTTTGCATCAAAAGAAAAACAATTCCTTTGAGTTGTAAAATTCTATTTACGACAAACCAAATATGTCCTGTGGTGATTGGACCTTAATGGGGAGCCAGTGTTGCTGTGCAACCAACCCAAAACATAATGTTTTAGTTGAATGGCAGAGTGGCACTTTCAATTATCCACCCATGATGTCATTGCTAGCATTGCATGCCCCATTTACTATCTTGAAAAGCTTCCTGTGGCCTCTTGTATCAAACTTTCTTTTCATTATCTTGTTAAGTGTTCTGTGCAACACTCCAGTAGCCTCTTTTAATGGCTCATGTGCTTGTCAGAGAATTTAACAAAAGAGGATTTTGTTCACTCTTGGCCTTCAAGGCAGGTTAACTTTCCATGGTTTATCTCTTCTCATTGGTTTGTAAAAGACAAAAAAGAGAGAGAAAACTAAAGATGTATCATTTGTCAACAGCCATGAGGGCTGTTTGGCTGCCTCCTTTCTATGCATCTTACTGTAGTATGAGAGTGTAGAGTGTGGCATGCTGTGTGGTTATTCAAGCACCTTCTATTATTCACTGGCATTTTCACTGGCATTTCACATGCCATGTACTTTCTGGAAAAGCTGCCTGTGGCTGTATGACACAGAAAACCTTAACAATGATGCAGAAAGGCTAATACATCCAAGTCTATTGTCCATTGCTACACCTGTACTCCTCCAAAATAGCCGTAGCCTTTGGTTGCAGCCCCTCTGCAAAAGGTCTGGTACCACAGAGCTTAGGTGAGGTGAGAGCTTTGTTTCAGCCTGAGCAAATCAGAACATAAGAAGAAACGAAAGTGAGCGCCATCAAGTACAACCAGATCCAACCGACCAACCCCACCTTCATCATTCTGATGAGGGCCACATGAAGGCCACAAGTTGAAACGTGTTGGTCTAACAATTCTATACATTACAAGTGTTTTTGCAGTTTAAGCAGTTTTTCCCCTTCTCCATGCCCCTTCCGAGTAGGTGAAGTTGTGCCAGAAACTGGCAATTTATTTACTTTTCTGTGTAAGGCAGATGACAGCTACCCCATGTGTTTAAATTAATAATACTATGATACATAAAATTATATATAACACATTTTAGAAATACTTATAGGACTTCACCAATTTACCTTCATATAATTGGTCTTCACTAATGCTCCTTATAATATTGTATCGTTTTTGTCTACCCTGTCTGTGTCTCAGAGGAGGGCTGTGGACAGTTGAGAAACCCGCATACCAGTGACATCATCGACGGGGAATCCAAGCTAATAGAAACTGCAGGCTTTCTATTCCTACAAAGTTAGCATGCAATAATGGAAACCATTGTTTTCAAGTTGATCCTATGAGACACAGGCAGAGTAGAAAATAATTGTATAGAATTTTATCTTGAGCATTAGTGAGGACCAATTATAATTATGAAGATAAGTTGAAAATGGGTCCTTTAACAGTTGAGCGCACACACTCTCACAGAAGCATACAGTACATTTGTAACTAGAAAAAGTGCCCCTTGGGGTGATGTTTAGAGAAAATGTTTAGGAGTAATATAAACATTTTCTTTACAGGGAGAACATGCAAGCTCTCATTAGGTTCATGTAATACTTACTGTACACATCATTTGTAACACGGCTGTCTATCTGTGCACGCCACTGGTTCCAGTTTTCATTTGGTATATAGAATTTGGCTATCAAAAGCAAGATACCATTTACACATAGTTGAAGCTCCTAAATGATTTTTTTTTTTAATTAGACAGAATGAGACCTCTGAGCTGTGAATGTTCTGCAACATGCGTCAAGCCGAGGCAGCTCCAACCCAGGTCTCAGCGCATTCTTTAATCAAACGGAATTCGCATTACGGGTGGTTTGAGGAGCCGCTTTCCATTGTCCTAAAGCTGTGTGTATAAGATAGCCAGATAGACGGACACACGGACGGACGGACACACGGGCGGAGTACAAAACATACTCTCTCCCCATGCCTTCGGCCTTTACTTGGAGACAATAATCCTTGTATCGGCACCATAAGCCAATAGGCCGCTCTGATGAACTTGTTTTAATTGTTTCCTGTCCAGTTGAACGTCCTGGGACCCACTGTGAGCGTCATAGAGACAGCATTCCGAGCATGACGTCAGAAGGACACCCTGTACTTGGAGCCTTCATACCTGAATGTGATGCTAATGGATCATACACACCTAAACAGGTAAAACTATGGTATAGATAGGCAGACCGATAGATAGGATTTATTATACTATTAGTATCACCATCAGGTGAAGAAATGCACACACATACACACACACCAACAGGTAAAATTATGATTCACTTTGCTAGCTAGTTGAATGAACACGGACGGATGTTGTTGTTAATATTATTTTGTGTGTATCGCAGTGCCACGGCTCCACTGGACATTGTTGGTGTGTGGACAGCCTGGGACAGGAGAAAGCAGGAACCAGGACATCACCTGGTCGTACACCACCTAAAGACTGCAACAACCCTGCAGGTGAGGATGTTTACAATCTATCAGGTTGGTAGTGGCAACTTATGGTAGTGGCAACTTATCATTTCATTGGCCGCTGTAGTCACCTATCTTTCTGATTGGCTGCCTCGTCCCTAACCCTATACTGTAGGCAACCAGACACTTTCTGCCTGTGTGTGTGTGTGTGTGTGTGTGTGTGTGTGTGTGTGTGTGTGTGTGTGTGTGTGTGTGTGTGTGTGTGTGTGTGTGTGTGTGTGTGTGTGTGTGTGTGTGTGTGTGTGTGCAGCTGGCAAAATATGACTATGGGATTGTTTATAAATTATTTATTTATGTATGTAGTGAATTTCTGTATTTAAGTAAACTGATGTTGGGAGGAGGCAGCAATGAGAGCACCAGAGTGTAAGTACCGTATTTGCAAGGGTAAAGGAATAACTATATATATTAGCCTTTCTTCCTCATTGTTATCATTGTTAAGGATTTCTGTTTCATAGCTACAGGCAGCTTTTCAAGAAAGTACATGGCAAATGAAATACCCCCATGAGGTGGCTGCATACCCTCATGGCTGCTTACTTATTACTTTTCTGTTTGTCAAATCACTCAAATGAGAAAGCTACCCATGCACCTACGTGCTTAAATTAATCTTTTGCCCCCCCCCCCCCCCCCCCTCTCTCTCTTGTATTTTACAGACCAATGAGATAAATCATAGAAGAAAGAGACATTACAATAAAGGACAAGAGTAAACAAAATGCTCTTTTGTTTAATTATCTGTCAAGCACAGCCATTAAAAGAGGCTACTGTATCGCTGCACATGTCTTCTGTTTGGTTTGAGCTTGCAGGTAATAATATAATGAAAACTGGAAAAGGTGCCCCTCGGAGCATAGCATAATAGCGTTTGGACAAAATGTGTAGGAGTAATATATGAAAAATCTAACACATCTGTGTTGAACACATGACTATAGAGAGAGTGCATACAGATTTGCGTGATGTATGGATAAAATCTGTGCAATTGAAGTACAGCCATTGGAGTAAAATCAAAATTTTAAGTTCTTACACAATTTTATAATCCATTTTCAAAATCACCAAAAGAGCTGTACATTTACCAGATTTGCATTGTGCACTGCACAACCCTAAATGTAAATTTAATTCTGAGAGTATGTTTATAATTTAAATTGACAACTCAATTTAGTCATAGCAGTTATTCAGCGTGACTTTCAAGGTAAGAACCTTTGTCAATAGATGACAGGGTAAATGGTCAAGTAAATAGAGTGCAAAGAAATCTATTAAATTCTACAACATAATTATAATACAGGAAAAATCTATCCTAGCATCTGTCAATATGCTATATGCTATTTAAGTAACATAACATACTGTAAGCAAAGTAAAGCAAAGTTACCATGTTTACCCATTCCACTTGGGTGCCAGGAGGGAGAAGAGTCAAGGACGCTTGGAAAACGTCAGGGTGTTAGTGTAGGGGTGTATGGTGTGTATCGTGTCCTGCAGGTTAAGGGATGCTAGTATTCCCTTGGTTTTGCATTGTACTGTACACATACCACTGTTTAGTTAAGTGTCAGATGTAGGAGTTTATATATTAAAAGAAAAGAAAAAGCTGCCGTTCTCTGGTGCCCTGGGGCTTTCCATCCTCAATAATGCTGTGATGCTGTTTCACCCCTTGAAGCGTGACTTTGTCTGCAGGTGTTACGCTCTATGTACCTGACATCCAATTCATTACAGGTACTATGTATGAGAGTGTGAAGTGACATTTGTGAACATGCTACATCTCGTTCCACCCTATCATTTCTCTCTCTCTCTGTCTCTCTCTCTCTCTCTCTCTGATGCCTTTTTTGTGTAGTCATTTGTATTATTATTTTTACACATTCTCAGTAGAAGCAGTATATTGACTAATAACTATAAAAGTAACACACTGATTCTACATACATTTCACAAATTGAAACTAATACAACAAGAAATTGGATTTTCTCAATTGAACAAATTAATTAACATTTGCTAATTTGTGGATGCTTGGATCCAAGTATTGTATACTTCCATGAAATACAGCTGTTTTAGTTGTTTCAGTTTGTTTCAGTTCTGCTGAAATTAGATGACTAAAAGACTAGTCATATCATCAATTCAGGATTAAACTAAACATGTGTCAGTTGTTAACCACAATGTGATAGTTCCCACAGGTTCTTTCCAATAAGTGTTGCCATTTGTATGAAAAAATCCAACAAAATAAGCATTTTTATTACTATTGTTATTATTTTCACCTAAAAAGGAAGATGTAAAATAATAGTTGAGTCCCTTAGCCCTTTATATGTAGTTCCATATTAGGAAAGACAGTTAATCGTTTCATCAAGTTTAATGACCTGAACACCATGAAGTTGCCAAATGCATTTAGAGACAGATCTGAACATGTTTTCACTGCATGGAGCATGGGAGTCTAGTTAGTTAAAGCCAGGCCATGAATGTTTAAGTATGATGTTTACTGTTAATGTCTAAGTGAATCAGGGGTGAAATATGAGGTTTTGGATTGAGCAATGATTCACGATTTCGGTTTACCAGAATTACAGTCTGGCAAGTATTAACCACAGCGTCAATATCTGGCAAGATAGGGTCCTAAAGAAAGAAAGAAAGAAAGAAAGGAGTGGATATGGGTCTTTCGGTAGAATCATTAAAGAAAATGGTCTTTCTATATCGCAATACGCAATTCCAAATGAAATGGCGGCTGCTTCTGTATGTTTTAGTTATTTATTGCTTGATAGGATGAGACATTAGGTGTAACGATCAAAGCAGATTATTTGACATTTCTTGCTCCAAGAATTACCAATCAAAGGTCTTGCCGATATTAAAACTGGCATTCTGATTAAAAACCAAAAACTTTAATAAACCGTGTAATTGTGTAATTAACTGTATTGACTGTGTAGAAACAGACCTTTTTATTTCACACTTTCTCTTCTCTCCTATTCATATAACATTTTTAAGGGAGGTTTGTGGGTGACTGCTCAGCTATGATATCAACCACTCTGGACGATGTGAAATATCACTGTAGTGTAGACATTCTAATAGTCTAGAGCATGCACCCCCTGTTACCTCCAGACCTAGCTCACACACCCCATATGGAAATAAAAATTGCATAAGCTAGAGAGACATTTCCTATATCCACATATATGAACCCGAATATGGCATATATATGCAGCATAGGCTATATATATTCTGCATGTACTTGCCATATATTGGCATAATATGTTATAATATTTCATTTCATATAAAACCATAGCACCACCATTAGCCTTTTCATATCACGCACCGCCTAGAAGACGCTCGTGCACCACAAGGGGTGCACGCACCACAGTTTGGGAACCACTGGCTAGAGTATACCAAGGATACCCTAACTATAACCTAGGTAAATTCTTCAACTTGTTAAATCATTTCACTCTGACAAACAACAACTTTCAAAACATTTCTCCTTCATTGTTTTCCTTGTGTCTCAGTGACGCAAGGAAAGCCTTGTGCAATAATTGGTATGATTTGCCAAGTGTTGTTTTTCTTCAGTATTCTGACATCTATCTATAAAGAGAGAGAGAGAAATCTCCATATATGGGCATAAAAGGGACACAGACAGATGGGTGGAACGGGTATTCCATCGTTACCAACTCGGTGCTCTACAGCCAGGCACTGGTCTAGTCAAATATAATCAGCTGAAATGTTTTAATTAAAGTTAAAAGGAAACAACCAAAGAGATTTACACAGCAGTACATACATAAATATACATAATAAATAAATGTAAGGTTTCATGACATTAATTTTCATTATTTTTTCATTTTTCTTTTAGGTTTTATCACCTCAATTACACCTAAAAAACCTGAACTTTGAACATCTAGTGGATTCTGAGTTTTCTTTGGGGTTTGGAAGCCTTTTGAACTGCAATGAAAACAGGCAAAATGGGGCACGGTGGCACAGTCGGTAGTGCTAAGGTCCTGGGTTCGATTCTCGCTGGGGACACTGTGGGTGTGTTCTCTCTTCCGCGTCATCAATGCCCATACCTGAGGCGGGGTTGGCGAAAGGGCCTTTCTGTGTGGAGTTTGCATGTTCTCCCTGTGTCCCCTATAGGTAGATACCCTCACAAAAAAAAGATATGCAGTAATCCTGGTATCTGAACTACATCCCCCTGGTCAGCTGGGGCGCTTGATGGAGGGAAAAGGAACTGGTTAACGCGTTCCTTCCACGCGCTACGTCCAGCCGGGGAAACTCCCCCCTGTCAGGTTAAAATAATCAGTTTGGACTCCTCATGCATAGAAGGAAGCATGAGGTCAGTCCACTGCCCATTCTCAGATCATTGTTGATAGTAATTTTATATATAAACTAGATATGTATTTCTCTGTATTTCCCCTACCTCAGCTTCCCTTGTTTCTGTCCACACATGTAGTACTGCGACAATGGCCCCCAGAAGTCGGCATACCCCTACCGGAGTTAGGACCAAACACAACATAGTTTTTCCTCATCTCTAAGGCCTCCCATACATGAAATGGATTCTTGTATAAAAATATTTTACTGCAAAAGTGGTGAAATTGTTATTTAAAGTTATACACTTCAAACTAAAAATAAAGCCTGTCCGTCTGGTGGTTGAGGCACTTAAAGGCATGTAGATTCACAATGGAAGCTCTGAGAGGTTCAAAACTTGGCATACTTGAAGCCAGAACATACCTCTACATTCTAGAAAAGACTGAATGTCAATATCTGAATGTCAATATGAGATATAGTCATTTGAACACATACTTACAGTAGGCGGAATTGTACATCTATGTAGATGTCTTCTCTACTTTGTAGTGACTCTGGAATGGATTGTCATAGCAACACATATGATGGCTTGTAGGAAAGGTGAGGTTCTACTGAATCCAGCAATACCAATTGTGTAAATGTAGCTTGCATAATCGTGGAGTTATGCCACAAAACGTATATGGTGTCCCAAACGGGGGGAAATAAAACTAATGAAATCTACAGTATCACATTAGTTTTATTTTTACTTCACTTATCAAGGGTGGGAAAACAAACAAATCACTTGAGTAGAAGTCCCTAAAATGTATGAAATGTCTCAAACTTGAGAAATGAGAAATTGTGAACAAATAGATGCCGCTTCAATAGAGAAATATGCAAGCCTAGATTGGAACTACTAACTATTATTATGTTGCAGCACATGACCTGGATCAAGCTCAAATCTCAATATTATCCTCCTAAATATAGATAATCAAGTTATTCATTTCTGTTATTTGAGTTATTTGGTTACAGTCAAGTTATACTACAGTATGTGGCTCCACCTGCATCTTATTGCCTACAGTATGTGGCTTTCTTCATAAAATGACCGGTAAAATCATTTCACATATTTTGGAATGTGAAAAGATGAGATGAACCTTGTCAAATCAAGTAGCTATTTAGCTGACTGGAGTGGAGAGTGACCTAGCATTTAGTTCTCTTTAGTGTAACAGAGCCTACTGCCTGTCCAGTCTACACTGACAATAGCAGAACCCTGCCCTGACACTGTTTCACCAGAATGGAAAATAGACTTAATTAGTATCACTTGTAATATGGTTACTGCACATATACTATAGCCTAAAAATAGTGCGCGTAATGCACAACATAGATACTGTACAAATTCTGAAGTGTGTCTTTAAAATTTTACCAAAATGGAATATTGGATCCAAATCTTTGTATCATCTTTGCTAAACAGTTGGAAAAAAGCACGAAACAAGACCCATAATGTATAAAGCCCACGGCAGAAGACCTTCAACACATACTAACTGTTGTTCAACAGAGAGATGATGTTCATAAAACCCTGGCAAACCCAAATTCAATACTCTCCTCTCCTCATCATATACTGTATCATGTTGAGAAAACTACTCCAGTAAGACCAGAGTGAGAGCATGCCGTCTCGTCAAGAAGACTGAATAGGGTACAACATTGTTGAATAGGATACAACACTGTTTAACATACAAATATATTGTTTCATTTGTGGGAAGGCCAGCACAATTGATTGATTGATTGATTGATGGATTTAATAGTTTATTAGACATAAATGTAAAAACAGCAACAGAGTACAGTCATACAATCAGTCCAAAAGGGATAGCACAAAAAAGTCCTTGCGGTCTTGTGCAATCAGTTCATAGACAAAACCAGGACTACTGGTCAGAGTACCAGAGACAGGGCCTTCACATGGTCACTGGTCAGAGTACCAGAGACAGGGCCTTCACATGGTCACTGGTCAGAGTACCAGAGACAGGGCCTTCACATGGTCACTGGTCAGAGTACCAGAGACAGGGCCTTCACATGGTCACTGGTCAGAGTACCAGTGACAGGGCCTTCACATGGTCACTGGTCAGAGTACCAGAGACAGGGCCTTCACATGGTCACTGGTCAGAGTACCAGAGACAGGGCCTTCACATGGTCACTGGTCAGAGTACCAGAGACAGGGCCTTCACATGGTCACTGGTCAGAGTACCAGAGACAGGGCCTTCACATGGTCACTGGTCAGAGTACCAGAGACAGGGCCTTCACATGCAGCATCAGAAAGATTGATGAAGTTGTACATCGGCTGCTCTCGTACCCAGATCTCTTTGCATATGATGACAAATATCATAAATGCTACCTAAAACACTAAATATCTAAACGAAATATAGCAGCTATAAAAGAAAGAATTAGAACAGCAGACCAGTATCTATGTCAAAGGTTTTATTAATCTCACTGAAGTAGTTAACATCTTTCTTTAAATAAATGAAAGTGATGACAAGTCATCACTTTCAATAAATAAGAGTTATGACATACTGAAGACACTGGTCCATGGTTTTCTTCATCGATATATCTGCAGGTCTATGTAGTAGTTCTGGATTTTCTTGGAGATTTGCATCTTCTCTCATTGTGCCCATTTCCCATGGGCACACTTTTAGAGCATGCAACATCAGACTTTCCATGTTCTACAAATTATAATGCTGTATGTTTCCAGGGTTTGTATTTAGACAATATCATCTTCTTCCTCAGAGTCAGTGTCTTCTGTATGTCATAACAGTCAA
Source organism: Protomyctophum parallelum (assembly GCF_964188405.1). Lineage (NCBI taxonomy): Eukaryota > Metazoa > Chordata > Actinopteri > Myctophiformes > Myctophidae > Protomyctophum > Protomyctophum parallelum. The sequence goes on along the minus strand of NC_139701.1, from coordinate 25,994,691 downwards.
GGAGTTTATATACCGTAAATGGAAATTGGTGCATTTACAGTATATAGAGCTTTTATCCAAAGCACTTTACATAGATTGTGCATTACATTCACACATTCAGTCACACACCGATGGCAGAGGAAACCATACAAGACACCGACCTGCACATCGGGATCAATTAGGGGTTCAGAGTCTAACTCTGGGGGAGCCCTGGATCGAACTGAGAATATGGTATGTTAGTACTACCGGTATATTGTTAGTTCACACTGAATTTTGTCTTGCGAACCTCACGGTTCTCCATCCAGCCGCTCTATTGGCCACTCTATCCCTGAGGCACTGCCGCCTCGGCATATTACCGGTATTATACTGTATATTGTATATTTGTCATCATACACAAACAGATCTGGGTACGAGAGGAGCAGATGATGTACAACTTCAACCTTTCTGATGCTGCATGAAGGACCTTAAGTATCTGGTACACATACCAGTACCAGCCATAATGGCTGTCAGATGTTCTGGTCTTGTACTGGTCTTCACACAAATTAAAAATATCTTTGTATGTTAAACAATGTTGTATCAACCCTATTCAGTCTTCTTGATGAGACTGGTGCAGGCATGCTCTCACTCAACATTTGCAACTTGCTCATTACTGCAGCATATTGTCTGTATATAGAGCCACGGTTTTATGAACATCATCATCTCTCTGTTGAGCAACATTTAGTAAGACCATTTTAATTTTGAGTATCTGCCGATACCGATTTTTCCCCATCTGAAAATTATATTTTTATGCAACTCCTCCAATATCACAATAGTACAATATCCCAAATCACGGACAATATACAGTCTAATATCATGATATGGATATCATATTGATACTAGGGATGTCCCAATCACATTTTTGTGCTCCTGATCTGATCATTTAAAAATGTCATGATCGGCCCCGATTTCCGATACACTTCACATTATAAGATCACATAAGATGCACATAGGTGGAGCCAAATACTGTAGTATAAATTGACTGTAACCAAATAACTCAAATAACAGAAATTAATAACTTGATTATTTATATTTATGAGGATAATATTGAGATTTGAGCTTGATGAGGGAACAGGCTTTGGCCTTTGCTGCCCCAACCCTGTGGAATGCCCTCCCTAAGGCACTCAGAGATGCCCCTACCCTTCAAACCTTCAAATCCACCCTCAAAACCCACCTCTTCAAAATTGCCTTCCCTTTTCACAGTCTTTTAATGTCCTTTTTCTATTAAAGTTGTTTTTAATTTGTTACCTCTGTAAACCCCCCCCCATGTAAAGCGTCTTTGGGTACTCAGAAAAGCGCTATATAAGTTTGAGATATTATATTATTATTATTTAACATCCAGGTCATGTGCTGCAACAATAATAGTTAGTAGTTCCACTGTAGGCTTGCATATTTCTCTATTGAAGCAGCATCTATTTCTTCACAATTTCTCATTTCTCAAGTTTGAGACATTTCATACATTTTAGGGACTTCTACTCAAGTGATTTGTTTATGTTTTCCCACCCTTGATAAGTGAAGTAAAAATAAAACTAATGTGATACTGTAGATTTCATTAGTTTTATTTCCCCCCGTTTGGGACACCATATGCGTTTTGTGGCATAACTCCACGATTATGCAAGCTACATTTACACAATTGGTATTGCTGGATTCAGTAGAACCTCACCTTTCCTACAAGCCATCATATGTGTTGCTATGAAAATCCATTCCAGAGTCACTACAAAGTAGAGAAGACATCTACATAGATGTACAATTCCGCCTACTGTAAGTATGTGTTCAAATGACTATATCTCATATTGACATTCAGATATTGACATTCAGTCTTTTCTAGAATGTAGAGGTATGTTCTGGCTTCAAGTATGCCAAGTTTTGAACCTCTCAGAGCTTCCATTGTGAATCTACATGCCTTTAAGTGCCTCAACCACCAGACGGACAGGCTTTATTTTTAGTTTGAGGTGTATAACTTTAAATAACAATTTCACCACTTTTGCAGTAAAATATTTTTATACAAGAATCCATTTCATGTATGGGAGGCCTTAGAGATGAAGAAAAACTATGTTGTGTTTGGTCCTAACTCCGGTAGGGGTATCTCGAAAACTAAAGCACTTTTTGACTGTTTGTTGCAGGACTAATGAGGTGTGTTCACATTCCTGTTTTACATGGCTATAGATATGACTGCAGGTTCAGCACAGTATTCCAGAATGAAACAGGTGCGTGTGGAAACAGGTAGTGTTGGAATAAAAAATTGGCACCAAAGGGGAAAGTAATTGTAAATGGCACCTGTGATCACAGGCAGTTTACTCCTGAGGGAATATTTTTAATTAATAAGATAATACATGCCTTTTTGAGTGAGACAAGTGCAGTTGAGATATATTCAGATGTGGTCACAACTTCCCAATCTATACCAGCTCATTGATCTCTATATATTTCAGTATATAGCACATTAAATAATAATAATGAAACAAAATATAATAATACACATATATGTGTTGTGAAATTCATCATTCACAATTAAAGTTGTTATAATCAGATTTTTATGCTATATTAACTCGTTTTGCTGGGGACACCCTGGAACGCCCTCAAGGACCCCCTGCTGTTTCACCTGGACACCACTTTTGGAACCATTGGTCTCTACAACAACACACCAGTCGCCTAGTGTGTCACTGTGTCTGTGTCAATAGTTTGACGCATGTGTCTGTGCTTTGTGACTTTTACCGGTGATGGGATGGATTTTGGGACAAGCGATCAGAGCAGAATACTCTACTCTCCCATCGCTGGGGTGGACTTTGCCAACCAACCAAATGGGCCTGGTCTACAAGATTTGCTACACCACTAAGATACCCATGTACCTGCCAAAATACTTCCCTAATATCAACAAAGTCCACAATCACAACACCAGAGGGAGTTCAACTAACCACGTGCAACCCAGATTTGGCTCAAACAAGGGGTAAATTTCACTCATATGTCACTAAAATGTGGAATGCCCTAACAACAGCTACAGTATTAAAGGTATATTCAGTGATTTCACTTAATTCAAATATCACTTATTTTTTTGTTTTGTTGTGATAATCCTCCCTACTATAGAGTGTGCTGGCCATATAAGGAGTTCCTCCCTGTCCCCAGTTAACCCCTGGGGGTCAAAAAACCTTAGGTTTCGTTTTTGACTCTCTATCCTGATTGGACGAAAGGCTGGGTCCCACAGCCAAAAACGAAACCTAAGGTTTTTTGAGTGAAATCACTGAATATACCTTTAAGAAATGTGAATCCCTAAACTCCTTCAAAAATGCTCTCAAAGAGCACTTTACGGGCGGCTGCAATTCAAAACTGTCCCCTGTAAAAAAAGTTAGTCAAAGTCCCCCTCTCCCCTTCCCGCCTATTTTTCCATACTGAACGCATTTTTCTTTAATTTAACTGTATCATACTTGTACGTCTTTAATTGATGTATTGTATCTCAAAAGAGACAGAGACAGTTCCTTAAAAATGATGATGACCTGTGGCCAAACTGTGGGTAAACGTTGTCTCTATTATATCTTTGAATTGCTGCCATGCATGATGTGAGTATGTGTGGTGTTCTGTACTTTCTTTTTTACCCTTGCCGTTTCTCAACCCAATACCTTTTTAAGATGTGGGAGTGACTTCTATAAAGCTTGTTACATAACATACGAGAATTATCCATGAACTGTGCCTTTCCACATTCCACCAACTGACCTACTGTACAGGGAATGTTCTGCGGAAAACACTTGAGTTGTTTGACACACAGCAAATACCCTTTATAAATCATGTTCCAAAACTATACTGGCTCTGCTTTCTGCTCTGGCTTGGAGCCAATGTTGGACAGTACAAAGTAAAAGCAAAGTACATTTGCAGTAGCCTACTGTAGGCCTATAGTTTATTTGTTTGAGTATCTGTACTTTATAAATACTGAAAACGAAAGTACTATACTAATACTTGGGAGTATTTGTATTTTAGCTGAATTTCACTCCACTACTTTTCAAAGATAAATATTGTACTTTTGACTCAACTACATTTCTAGGGATGAAAAAAGTACATTATGAATTATGGAAAAATAGCTGATCTATAAACTAACAACTTTTTACTAATTATCACTACTAGCCCTTACCCGTTGTGATATATTTGCCCCCCCCCCCCCCCCCCCCCCCCTTGTGGCCGAGGGGGGTACTGCGCCCGGGTGCGTTTGTAATTGACTAATCAATTCATTAATAATCATTAATGTGTCAAATCGAAAAAATGGCTTTGTTACGCCCTCCACATGCATATGGTCAATGCCTGTGTGAAAAGTGAGTGGGAGTGATTGGTGCAGGCAGTAAGGAGTTACGGCACTGTTTCTGACAGACACACACACACAGAGACACACACTCAGACATTGTTAGAATTATAGTATGATTATAGTATGATTATAATTTGTTGGAAAACTCAAACTTTCTGCTCGGAGTAGATGTCATCTTTCAAATCCTGTGATACCATGCCTCCTGCTGGAAGGATGATGCTAAAACAGCCTGTGCTAATAAAACTTTATAATCAGAGAAATTAGATACATTTATAGTCTGAAAATACATTTTATTATTTCAGGAAAGAGTATGTCATTCAACAATGTAGTGCTATTGAGTGCACAGAGGTTGATGTTATTTTATTCTGACCTAATACTAAGGAAGACCTGAGGATTGGAAGACCCTGCATGTGTGGATTGAACAATCCGTGTTATATAACTGGACTAGGATTACCGGTATAAAGTAAAAGTACACAACCGTTTCACTTGTTATTCACAGAATCACAAGTATTAAATTAAGGCATTTAAAGCCACCACCACAACAAACAAGCCTCACACAGGCCCTCAATAATAATACTAATAATAAAATAAAACTAATAATACACTGCATTTAACCTGCATTCAATCAATAGGCTTACTCAAATCTACTTTTGCCCAATGCCTTACTTTCTAGGAACCATTTTCACATGGTCTTCCATATTAATTTATATATGATCCAAAAAGTTCCCCAGCAGTTCAAAAATATTATCTGTGGCCTGTGGAGGAAGTGTGCAAATAGAAGTATGTTCTGAACAGAGCCTTAGAAGAAGAGAGTCGCGACACGCTATTATCCTACCACTCGTTCTATTTCAATACGATAGTTCCAACCTTGGAACTATCCCATTGAGATAGAATGAGCACTTCCACGTTCCTTTCTTACAATGGAAGTCAATGCTAGTCTCTTCACTCTCATACTGGATCAGGCTGGTTCTGACTAAGCAGTATCAGTAATCTGATTTTGCTGAGTAAAGCAGGTGATGTAATCAGCCCAACAAGCCACACAGCAGAGATCAGCTCAGTCCTCCAATATGAGACAGACTTTAAAGGATAGAAAATAAATTAGCTACTGTCTGTAACCCTGACCCCAGCCTTTCTACAGCCTGTGAATTCTCCTCAGCACAAGATGGTGCTATGCACCATCCTTTTATAAATAATGAGCTGCTGACTGGTAATTCACATGTTTTTATGTTACAGGAGCTACTGTAAGTAAGCACATTTCTATAGTAGAACACAAACAGCAGTGGGGTTGTGTTTTTCCAAAGCTGCAAAGCAGCTACTATGCATTCCATATTCATCAGGGTCAAGAGCTGAGAAATCGACTGCCTCCCCAGACCTCCTCCTCTGAGCCCGGTGGAGGAGGATCCGGTAGGTCCCTGTCAGCGGGCTCCGACAGTCCAAACTAGTGTTGTTTTGTAAATGGACCGCATTGATGCCCAAGTTTGACAGTGAAAGCTTCGCCTCCTGCTCCTCCAAACACAGAGTCTGGGAGGTCTGGATTAAGTGGGCTGGGGACTGTGGTAGGGAGGCATAAGGCAGAGGGTAATCGATCCCTTTGAGCCAACTACTACTTATAATCTGGGAAAGAGAAGCACGGTCAGCAGGCACAAGATGCAGCATGCCTTTAATGAGCAGCTGGCACTGGTCGGGCACATAGGGAGGGATACTGTAGGCCCCTTGGAGAATGCAGCGCTTCAACCTACCAATGCTAACTCCATGGAAAGGCACGGTAGCTGTCACCGAGAAGAAGAGGAGAATGCCCAAGGACCAGATGTCCGAGTAATGGCCAATGTAGCCATTTTTCTGAAAGAGTTCGGGGGCAGAGTAGGGTGGCGAGCCACGGAAGGAATTGAGGACCTCGGCGGGGCTGCTTTCTGTGCTGAAACCGAAGTCTCCAACCTTGATGCAGTGGCAAGTGGTATAGAAGACATTCTCTGGCTTTAGGTCTCGGTGGACAATGTTTTTGTCATGCTAGACCAAAAAGAAATGGAAGATGCTCGATTTAAATTCTTGATTTGATACTGTATAAGTGTACCGGTATAACCATGAGCAAATTACTACTGAATAATAATAGGTATCTGGTGGTAACTACAGTTTATAATTAAATGTAATAGTCATTGACAAAGAACTGTATTGCTAGAGCATCTTGTTCATAGAAATTGAGTGCAAAAGTAATTCATTCACAACAATGACAAAATTAATAGAACTTCCAAAAGTAAAGACTAATTTGTAAAGTACAATGGTGTTGTGAAAAGGGGCGAAAAGGGGTTAACTGGAGGTGTTGTCAGCATTTGATCAGAACTCACCATGTACTTGACAGCAGCGACGACCTGGGTAAAGACCATTTTGGCCTCCATGTCAGTGAGCTTCCCCCTGGCGGTGACATGTGAGTATAAGTCCCCACCATTCCCATACTCCATCACCAAGTACAACTTTGTGCTTGTCTCAATGACCTCGTAAAGCCGCACCACATTGGGGTGACACAGCTTCTCCATGCAGCTGATCTCAGAGGTGAACAAGGACTGGCACTTCTTGTCCAGACGCATCTTGTCCATGACCTTGACAGCTACCCTCTCTGACAAAGGAGACAAGAAGAGGATTAAGCCAAGTGTCAGAGAGAGGTTAAACAGGAGAGAGAGACGAGGGTGGATGGACGGCAGTAAACCATCAGACATAACATCTGGTATAATCTTGTGAAGGTCAGCACTCTGCAGCCGTATTATTTAAAGGTATGATAAAAATGTGCCTAATAGAGGAATATCCCCCCGGCATGAGAGCACAAACTCTCTTTCGCTCGCTCGCTCGCACGCACGCACGCACGCACGCGCGCGCGCGCACGCACGCACACACACACACACACACACACACACACACACACACACACACACACACACTCTCACTTGTTTTCCAAAGAGCATCTCAACATAAAAAATTAAAGTGGATACCATGAAACATGACATTAATACACTACTGGGGGTGTGGAGGATCTGCGCTGATCAGGAGGAGTTATCCAGGCGACCACCCCATATCCATTGGCATGTGTATTCACCTAGACCTAATACCCCCCTGGAGTCACTTATTATGTGGCAGAGGAGACTAGAGACCCTGGGGAATCCAGAGTGTTCATTGAGGAATGCCAAATATGATTATTTTAGATAGCTAGATGCAGAGTGGTTAAACCATACAAAATGAATGCGTTTTAGGATAAATTAACGCATGAATGGATCACATAAGGATAAATTGCACAATGTGTGTCCATTTGTAACTCTGAGAGTGCGGACATGTAACCATTTCATTGCAAATGTAAACATTCCAAATGTAACCGTTCCATTTGCGCACTCTCAGAGATATAAACACTGATTTTACTGTACAGTCAGGACCTCACCTTTAGTCAAGGTGTGAACACCCAGTCTTACATGAGAAAAGTTGCCGTGTCCTATCTCCCCTCGTAACTCATAGAAGCTGATCCTCCGGCCCAGTGTTAAGTCGTTGACGACCCTCTCGTTGTGGGCCATGTCATAGACGACCTTCTCAAGCGGCGACTGTTTCATCCTCTGAAAGTACATCATCTGAGGGACGGTGCAGGCAACAGCCAGGGGTGGCAGGGATTTGGTAGACTCGTCCACTGGCAGAGTCTTAGGCTTCGATTTTTGGTTCTCTTTGCATTTTGGCCATAGACCTTTTTTGATGACTTAATTTAAAAAGAAACAAGTTAAAATGGTTAAAATAATGACATTGTTAAACAAATATTCCAACCTTCTGTAAACCCATGAATGAAAATATTTGTAAACAATAATACAATATAACAATGACTTTATTTACCTACTTTCTGATGTATAGTACAGTTGAATATTGTACAAATTATTCAGTAGTAACGTATGTAACATATGTGTGCCCTTGCTAACTCAAATGATTAGAAGCAAAGCTACTAAAGATATTGGGATGCTCGTAAGGCATCAGTGTAAAATAGTGTCTAGTCTGACTCTGAGTCTGACAGCTGTCTTCATCATAAAATGCCAAAACAAAACTACTGTCATGGCAAGAACAGTCAGAAGTCAGTTATGGGCCATTATTTTTATTCATACATGTTGCTTTACTTTCAGTATTGAATCAATGTATGTAAACAAGAGCTCTTTGTCTCTTGAACTAGGTTAGTGGTGAATGTGCAGACGGAAGCGTATGTGCTCCGTCTACAAAACAGTGGTAAATGAGATTAGTCTCCATTAGAAATCCTATTGACTTTCACTGTCATGTGTGTCAAGTGTCAAACTCACTTCATAGTAACGTAAAGGTCAATTTACCTTTTGAGAAAACTGACACTATGTCTATACGACACAAACCTAACAGATATGAATGACTTGGTGTGGACTAGACACACACACACACACACACCAAGAGAGAAAACATGGACAAGTGATTCATGAGTTAAGCAAGGCAACACAACACAGCACAGCTAGGGTCAATAGGAGTTGACCTCAATGTTGAATTTCTGTGCTGTGTGTATTGTAAGTTTGCAATATGCCCTCCTTCAGAATGGGTTAACAATAGCACCTGTTAGACCTTATTCTTATGATTAAAGTCACAAATCCACTGTCAGTCAATGCAGGTCAGGATTATGGCCCAGCTTTTAGTCATTGTATTACTGGGTTAGTTCTTTCTAAGTGCAGGATGCTATTTCTAGAACACTGATGATTTGCTTACTAGGTGACTGACATAACATGATACCGTAAATAGACTGCTTGATGATGCGTTAAACAAACAAAGCAATATACTACAGACTATACTATAATGTTAATGTAAGAGGGATATGAGATAGCTGTCAAGAATACATACATTGGAACTAAAGAAACAAAAGAGGAGGTACATGAAAAAGTAATGACATGATACAATTATTATTATAATTATAAATAAATAAAAAACAAGTTGGTGCACTTTTCCAATACACAGCTGATTAAAGATCAATAAACTACAAAGGAGAGTGCTACAGGTGAGCCAGTATAGGATCGTACAAATAGTTACAGCACACAGAAATGTGTATGGGGAGAAACAAATTGGAAATTAAATTGGGGACAAAAAAGGGGTAAAAAAGTGCTACAGTAAGTAGTAACTTCACCATTTCAGCAGTTGAAAATGTTTCACACACACACACACACACACACACACACACACACACACACACACACACACACACACAAAACATTTCTAAGTGTCTGCCCAATTTCAAATGTGTGTAGCTTACATGAGAGCAGTGGATTCTTCATGTCTCTTCCTCTGGCAGCTATAGATGAGTCTGACTGGAGATCATGTGAAAGGAGCTGCAGGAGGCTAAACAGCTTGCCTTCGTAATCCTATTAACAAAATGTATTAATAAGCATCTAATGATGAGAGTGAAACCCATCCTGGCTGGTTAACATTCCAATCTGGTTCTATGACAGACAAATAAATGAAAATAAAAGAAACAGTTATACCACATTTAATATAAAATTGCACTAATTTGGAGGAATCATTTTGAATCTGAGAATATGATATGTAAGAAAATATATAGGCTAGGGGTTTTCTTTTTTTGTTATTAAAGTAGTTATTTATACATTTTAATTTTCCAACAAATAATTCACACGACATACAAAAAAGAAAGCACAAGCAGTAAAAACTAAGCTACCAGGACAAGACCCCAATACATCCATATGTGATTATATCAAGTGATTATGTCAAAATGTAGTGTGTCATCTACACAGTGGGAATATAGCTTATTATAGTCAATTTACAGCAAATATAATTGACATGGCCATTTACTACTTTGCCTAAACAGGCCACAGGGATAATCCCATGCATTGTCTAAAATGATTAACTTCAGCAGCACTATTAACCACATTGCTGACTATGTCATACTCTGAGGTGTGCGTGACTGAAGTACCCCCGCAAGAAAAGAGAATATTAACAAAGTACGGCAGTGTCTTTTAAACCCACCCTTGATTTGCTCCGGATCATTTTCATTTTCCATAGCAGAGTGGACCACCAGCATAGACAATCTCACTGGCATGTCTGCCAACCCTGGGCTACTCTGATCTATTACAAACCTCTTGCTACTGTATGCTTTCTGGAAAATGCCATGCAGCACTGTCAAGCTATCGCTCATCGTCTGTAGAAAGGTCAAAATAAAAGCAGAATGATCCGATTTAAGATGTATTTCTAATTTAACCAAACCTGCTGACAGCAGTGTGCTTCAATTGGTTTTGCAGCAGGAGCCCAAATTGACCTCATCCATCCAAAGCGGCCCATTGTTCCAAGTGATTTCTTTAACGGATCAATCTGCTATTCATGAAAATAAAAAAGCAGGCTCAGCCAAACTGAAATAAACACAAATCTAAAATAAATGACACTACATGACTTGTCTGTGTCCCAAAGGAACTACAGTACATAAAGAGAAATCATCTACTGTAGCATAAAATTATTGCAATGTCATTGTTGGTCCTGTTTCCGTCTGATGCGAAGGCAGCAAACGTTCAAATATGGGAAACCTACAGTACACCTAGACCAAACTGAAATTACATTTCTATAATGATTCTCGCAAAAGGGTCCCCACTGCCCAATGACATTGATTTCACATCGATTAATAAACTGTAATATCAGATGGACTTGCAGAAAATTGTTGAACATTTCTGATTAATGAAACAATGGATCAAATAATTTCAAACAGTTACAGATTCCTTTTATTGTACTATTTAACAAATATTTACAAAAGAGCAAACTCCATGCATAGTAAAAGACTGACCACCACTGATACCACTGTACACCATGTATCAATAGTTTAGCATGAAAAAACCTTCATGGCACAATTTGTATATATACATATTTTAAAAAGCATTTACAAATGTCCAATTGATTAATCTGACAACATAAGTTTCCAGTTCTCCGCAGTAAATAGTGTCAAAGTACTACTGGAAAACATCTCTCATGTAACAGATGCTCAGTCCTGTCCTTACGTGGCATTTAGTCCAGTGTACCTAGACAGAGAGGATGAAGAATGTTATTCATGACAGAATAACCTTTATTCATTATTGCCTAACTAATATGGATTAGTTTGCATGCCATAATATCTGTATGTTGTTATGCCTTCCTAATGAGTGGTGTGTGTGTGTGTGTGTGTGTGTGTGTGTGTGTGTGTGTGTGTGTGTGTGTATTGATTTCTATTATAAACGTGAGGATGGACAGTTCAGATGGTGATTAAGTTAATACAAACTGAAGTTAGCACACTGAAATTGTTCTTGGATGAATAAAACAAATATTATAACTGCAGTGTGACTGATAGGCAGGTTTCTGAACTGTCCAGAGCCCGCCTCTGAGACAGAGAGCGAGTAGACAGTAATCATACCATCATGGTTATAATGGTTATAATGACCATTAGTGAGGACAAATTATATGAAGAGAAGGTTGAAAATGAGCTGAGTGCTCTTTTAAAAAAGTAGGCTAAGTAAGTGCTAGTTTTTGGTTAAAACGTTTTGGTAAATGGTAAAAGCACTTAATTCTGATATACACTCTATACTCTAGTAATCATAGTTATAGTAGTCCGGCAGTGGGAAGTTTCTTTTTTTCTTTTTTTGTCCGAAGATATTGTCTATTTAACATACATTTGTGAATCCACTTGCTGACCGGCTGTTGGTATTGAGCAATTGTTTTAATATGGGGGTATGTGACCATACCATTAACTGGAAAGCTGGAGAGACAGGAAGACTCCCATTACTGAACAAACACTCTAATGAGGACGATCAGTTATTTTAACAAAATATAATAATAATAAAAAATAACATCACTTACCCTACCTTCAACTTTCATGTTATATTGATTCTGCACCATGGTATTGACGGTACATTTGTACTAAAACAATATCTGCTTAACGTATCCCCACTATCTACAGGAAACAATTAATATATTGCTTACCTTCTAGAAAAGCAAACTCATCTATGGCCTCTATTGCATTGTCTGTCAAGCAGAAGAGAGGACAACATTACGAATCAACTTATGACTTTGTTGAATATCAACAATGTATTAGGACTTTTAATTGTACATACAATATGTGTCCCATAAGTTAATACAAGATCAATGTTGGTGTACAATAATTTAGATTTCTGTAAGCCGGCCATATAGTACAGCGGCTAACAGCCATATTGTGAGAGAACCTTTCACTTGGTGATACAAGCGTGAAATTTGGCATGAACATGCCTCTGGGTCACTTTTTTAACCGAGCCAGCGAAAAATCCAATATGGCGGTCATTTTTCAAGATGGCCGCCAAATAAAAAAGGCCTTTTGTGGCGGTTCTGGACAACCATGGGTGCGGCCGACTCGAGACTGGGCACTGCACTCCCTGTGGGTGTGTGGAACGTGTGTGTCGAATTTGAAGTCGGTGGGGCAAACGGTTCTCGGGTTACGTGGATTACAGATGTACACACGCACACAAAATTCGTGCAATATAGCAGATCATTGGAACAGTTGTTCGCTTGGTGATACAAGCGTGAAATTTGGCATGAACATGCCTCTGGGTCACCTCTTTAACTTTTTTAACCGAGCCAGCGAAAAATCCAATATGGCGGTCATTTTTCAAGATGGCCGCCAAATAAAAAAGGCCTTTTGTGGCGGTTCTGGACAACCATGGGTGCGGCCGACTCGAGACTGGGCACTGCACTCCCTGTGGGTGTGTGGAACGTGTGTGTCGAATTTGAAGTCGGTGGGGCAAACGGTTCTCGGGTTACGTGGATTACAGATGTACACACGCACACAAAATTCGTGCAACATAGCAGATCATTGGAACAGTTGTTCGCTTGGTGATACAAGCGTGAAATTTGGCATGAACATGCCTCTGGGTCACCTCTTTAACTTTTTTAACCGAGCCATCCAAGAATCCAATATGGCGGTGCTATTTCAAGATGGCCGCCACATCTAAATGTTAGCCTATGTCTACATTTCTTACAAATTTTAGGAAAAGTTTCACCATTATCAAGATAGATAGATTTATTTAAAAAAATATATATTATTTTTTTATTCTTTATATTTATTTTGTATTTCTTTGTCATCATTTTTAGTTTTCATACTGAAAATGGTAGCATGCTAATGCTACCATTTTCTAATGCTAATTAGCATGTTAGCATTATCATGTTAGCATGCTATGTTAGCATGCTAGCATATTACCATGTTAGCATTATTATGTTAGCATTAGCATGCTACCATGTTAGCATTAAGTTAGCATTAGCATGCTACCATTTTCAGTATGAAAACTAAAAATAATAAAAGAAAAAAATATATATATAAAGAATATAAAAAAAAAATATATATATATATATATATATATATATATATCTATAATGGTGAAATTTTTCCTAAAATTTGTAAGAAATGTAGACATAGGCTAACAATTAGATTACAATTTACAATTTAGGCATTTAGCAGACGCTCTTAATCCAGAGCGATTTACATTTAAGCAAGAACAAAAGCATGGGAATACATCACATAAAAGCATTTATCATGAAACATGCGTAAGCTAAGAAAGTAACAGTGGAATATCTATATAATGAAACTATACATACACTATACATATAAACTATACATATTTACTACTATGCTATACATATGTACTATGGCGTGCTATGACTATATACAATACAATTATAGTGCTGTCTACATAACATGCTATAAGTCTGTGTCAAATGCTATCTAAGCCAACAGAAATGCTATCTAAGGGGTTAGGGTGGTGGCCATCTTGAAATAGCACCGCCATATTTGATTATTGGATGGCTCGGTTAAAAAAGTTAAAGAGTTGACCCAAAGGAAGGTTCATGACAAATGTCACGCTTGTATCACCAAGCGAACAACCGTTCCAATGATCTGCTATATTGCACGAATTTTGTGTGCGTGTGTACATCTGTAATCCACGTAACTCGAGAACCGTTCGCCCCACCGACTTCAAATTCGACACACACGTTCCACACACCCACAGGGAGTGCAGTGCCCGGTCTCGAGTCGGCCGCACCAATGGTTGTCCAGAACCGCCAAAAAGGCCTTTTTTATTTGGCTGCCATCTTGAAAAATGACCGCCATATTGGATTTTTCGTTGGCTCGGTTAAAAAAGTTAAAGAGGTGACCCAGAGGCATGTTCATGCCAAATTTCACGCTTGTATCACCAAGTGAAAGATCGTTCCTATTATCTGCTGTACTAATAGCATAAAACCAAATCCGATTAGCCCAGTAGTCACTACTAAGAAATGTAATCAGGACAGAGGAAAATGGGAATATTGTCTGTTTTACAAAACTTACCCAAATCTTTTCTCTGCAACGTTTTCCTCTTTCCTTGCTGGGCATATACCAGAGCATCCTTGGCAATCATCTCAACAAATAACTCCTGTTGGGAACAAAACAACGCAAAATGTCTAATTTATCTGTAAACACAGTAGAATCCTCAGTGTTCATGTTATGCAATTGTGTTACTCTGTCAGACGTGTCAGTAGAGTATATGGAACATTTGAAACAAATGGAGGTTCCATTTGTTGTACACTGTCAGACACCATCGAGCACGCGCGCACAGTGCTCTCTCTCTCTCTCACACACACACACACACACACACACACACACACACTACACAGCTACGGAAGCTATGCTAATGTGTCAGGCTCAGCATTATGTTGAACGTACGTCTGTGTTCTGTAACGTGGTCGTGGTGTAAAATGTACCGTGGCTTTAGCGATGATAAACACAGACTCTTGGCTGGCCAGCGACACGTCTGGGTCGGCTTTCATCAGCGCTTTGATGCGGGCCAGCGGGAGCTTGGAGAGGCGGCTGTGCGGACTCGGAGCACCTGCGACGGGCCCGGTCTGCTGGCCGCTCTCTTCCTCCGCGTCATGCCCTCCTCCTGGGCTCTCCTCCTCACTCACGCACCGCTCCGGCTTGGCTTCTGCTGGGGGAGTGACGGGGCTCGCCACTGTAGCTGCCATTATATGGTTCTTTAACAAACGATATGTTAAAATCGAGAAGGTTGTTGTTGTTTTCTACATATCAACACATTTGCTGCTCGGCCAGCATGTTGTTTTCGTGCAATGGAAGGAGTGTGCCTCTGATTCGTCAATGGAGGACTACAGTGTTCCGCCTCTTCCTCTCCCGCCAACTAGTCCTCGTCGGCGGTTGGTCAAATAAGAAAGTAGGGCATGTTCAAGACACATTAACGTTGAACGTTGCTAAAAAACGTTAAAGGGTTTCGAAATTAGAATTACCGAACATGTATTGATAATTTGATATTAATGAATAAATGTAATAAATACCTAACCTTACTGTCAGTGACACCAGTAGATATATTGAATACCGGTATCTACATTACTGCACTTTACATTGGTTGTAAGTGCTGTTATTAAAATGCTTAATACTATACAAATACTAAAATAATAAATGCATGGTCATAAGTTCATAAAGCATAACTTAATATCATGATACAATAATAAATATGTGGTTCATAATTGATTTCATCTAACCATTCCCTCAGTAGGGTAAATGTAGATGATTTCAAGGTCAGAGTTGATGACATTAATCTCTAGCAAATAAGATGTTACATATCTGGGCTGTATCCTGGACAATAAACTGACAGGTGAGGGCATGGCAACAAGAGCGATCATGAGAGTAAATCAAAGGACAACATTCTTGGGCAGAATCTCCTCCTTTGTTAACAAGAGGGCTCTCAGGACATTAGCTGGAGCTCTTATTCAGCCCATGCTTGCACCTCCTGGTTCTCTAACATAAAAACTAAGCTCCAGACCTCTCAAAACAAACTAATCCGACTTCTTCTAGGCCTAGGACACATGACCCACCTGTTTGTAACACATTTTGATAGCATACCGGTAGGTTGGCTCTGGGTAGAAGACAGAGTCAAGCAATTGAAAATGGGACTGACTTTCAAAATTGTAAATGCCGATCTGCCCTCCATGCCATCAGTGCCCATTTACTTAACTGATTACCTAAAAAAGGTGAGCAATTCCCACAGCCACAAAGAGGGAGCATGAATAATGATCCGGTGTCACCAATCTTTTCACCTTCCACAACACTGCCACTCAAGTGTGGAATGCCTTGCCCCCTTCCCTGTTGAAATCAAATCAACTGCGCTGACATGTTTAGTTTCTGACTGGTTATCTGAGTGATTATGTTTACTTTGTTTTGTAGGTTAATGTAATGCATGGGTGCTATTGTAATTATTTTTTACAATATTTGCATGTATTTTCTGTAAACGATTGTTTTTAGTATGGTACATTGGTAGATCACATTTGTATAGAAAGTTTCATGTTTTTACAACTTGATACATTGTTTTTTGTATTGTCCCTGTTAAAAAAAATAAGTGCTGTTATGACACCTGAAGTTCCCCACGGAATCAGTAAAAAAAATTACACAGTCAAGTCAGGCTAAACAGCCTGTCTTGACTCATGGTGTGTAGCCTACCGGTAATTGTCGCTTTTATTTCATAGCAAAGAAATGAGCTGACCTCATTGGTCAACATTCAATGTTCATTTTAAAGTGTAATTTCTTAAACAAAATGTCATAGGCTAGCACACTGCAATTTAAGGCAAACAACCTGCAGAGAGCCAGAGAGCACCAGAGCCCAGACCACAACGTTGAACAGTGTTGTCTTTCACGTTTTTCTCCAAGCCAGGACTCCCACTTCCCAGTGTGACTTTTCTGTATCATTGAGAAAATCAATTCATGTTTTGAGTTCACATCAGAGATGTATGAGAATCTCCCTAGACAGAAATGTGTTGTACTTTCTGGCAGCATGTGTTAAACATATCCATTCCTGACAAGTGTTCAGTTTCACACTTGCAGATCTCGCCCCTCCTGGAAGTTTTTGTGACTGGGTTTTTCAAAATAAATGCTTTAGTGTGTTTAAGCAAACACTTTCCCGGGTTTAGTGTTTCGTGGGTAATGAAACAGGCCTGTGAGAAGCACAGATGTTAGGTTTCAGAGGAGAGGAGATCCAGTCAACTCCCTCCTGAAGAATGCTTGACTGGCAGAGGGGAACATGAAGTCCTGCTCTTTTCTAATAAACTGTAATCACAACATGTTGCGGCCATGGACATAATTTTTGTTCCACAGTCAATAAAGGCATTCCATAGGGAACTCACATGTGAAGTAAGTTAAAGTTCAGACCCCTCCTGTCCTTGGGAGAACATGAAGAAATGAATCAGGGATTACATTGGCTGGATTGATGGTCGTCATTTGGGCCAGTAGAAGAATGGCAATAGGCGGGGTCAAAACATTTATACTGGAAACTCTGAATTGCATCCCATACAGCTTACCAAGTGTCTTATATGGTCTTAAATAGTGTACTGTGTTTCCTCTACACAAAAAATGAAAAAAATGGAAGCAAGTATTTACCCCCTGCACCACATCCACTGAAAATATTTTAGCTAAGCTCCCATAGCCTCCCAACATCTTGTCCTTCAACGTCTCCAGGAGGCCATGATATCCTACCATACACCTCCGGCTGTCCACACTTTCAGAGAGGGTGAAAGGTCATAGTCCTCTGAATATTGAAACCTGACACTGCCTCCACATTGTTTTTATTTTTCTCCAACTTCTATGATGTTTGTGTGTCTGTATACTTCAACAAGAGATTTGTTCATCGTTGCAAAGATATGCAGGAAATGTGTTTGGCCTTACAAGCAGACCTGAAGTCATGTGGAAGGTATGTTTTTGGAGCTGAGAGATTCCAACCTGATTTCTTGAGGGTCAAATTCTTGAACACCTAACCCCCTGCCACCCCCAACTCTCTCTCACACACTCACGCACGAAAGGCACACACAGACACACGAACACACGCGCACGCACACACACACACACACACGTCTTCCCCGCCTCACCCTTCAGGATAGAATATTTTCAATGCCAAGACTCATGCTATATGTACACAGTTATGGGAATATGATGTAGTCATGTCGACTGAATATTTTCTCAGCCCTCCCACCAAGGCTAATTTTCAAGGCTAATACATGTCCAAAGTATTTAGCCTAATGAATTATGTGATATACTTTATTTCATCTACAAATTTATGTAACTAGTCAAACATTTTATAGTGTTTTTCCCACATAATTTCTGCTGGCTTATTTAACAGTATACCAACAGGTGAAGGGAGGCTGTTTGGGAGTGGGAGGATTCGGAGCATACATGGGGTCAAAAGTCTATTTAAATGTTTCCTTTCCGCAAGATGTTCCCACATGATTAAAGCAATAAGGCAAGATATTGACTTTCAGAGTGCTCCCATATTACTTCCCTTCCCTTACGATATTACCGGATAGTAATGAAACACTAAATACTGTGATAAGACAGCATGTGTTACCTCTAATCAGGCTTAGGTATTGGCATCTGTTTTTACATTCCTCAACAAAAGGAAATGTTTTTTCAAATGAAGACATGCTGAAATGCTGAAAGAGATTATAACTTCAATTCATCTTGTTTCTCTGCATGGTTAATCAGGTCCTGCTGCTCTCTCGGTCAAAGCCTCTCTATTTAATGGTTGTTGATGCTTAACTTTCAGAGACAGCCTCAGAGCGTATTCCTGTGGTGTTCAGTTATGGAAGCAAGCACACATCTTTATCTATGACTTAGGGTCGGTGCAAGAAATGCTCAAACTCTGTATGCAGATTAAGAACATACATTTCATGATCATTACCACTTTAAATAATTATGTACAACTTGTACCGTATCCCTAAAGATGCATTCCCAACATGTTAAATAATCCTGATTTATGTCTGATGCAGTAGACAACGCCTCAACGCTGGATGTGCCTGACATAATGCAGAGTTGACACATTATAAAGCTTATTCTAAATGTTACGCACATAAGATAAGGTATTGATCTGCACAACTAAAGTGGATGTGTGGTAATTGCCTTGTACTATCCCTTGGTAGTGGTATGGGAGTTTATCTAATCTTGTAACATGAATATTATGTGATTTAATTTAAATTCTTGATTACGTTTTTGAATGACTGGAACAAGGCACATCCCTGTATTTGGTGTATTGAAGTGTCCATATTTACTTGCGCAAACAGAGTGCGCAAGTACTGCGATCGGCTGGGTATGCATTTATGTCGGTGTCCTCTCTGCGTAGCCCAATCAGCGACCAGCATCATTTGGTTACCTCACCAACAACTGCCAATAAGGGACCACCATTTTTGGTGACATAACTAAGGTACGTTTCAAGGTTGGTATAAGGTCAATAACGGGTCTAAAGGATTCAGAACAGCAGTTGTATTAGACATTAGTTAGTTTCACTCAAAGTATAAAGGATTTACAGACCAGCAGTTGCACCAAGCAGTAGACACTACCGGACAGTGGACACTGTACTTCAAAGTAGCGTATATAGCTACTTTGGTGCAGAGCCATAGAGGAAGACAGAGTTACGACAACTCCGTTCACTTCATGAGGCCAGTCCAGACTTCTATTGGCGAATAGTGACAAAGGCCTGAACCGGAAGATTACAGAATGCATTGGGGTCTATAGGACAAACGAGTTACATGAACCACGTGACTGGGCTGTTTTCTGCCCCCTCAATGTCGTAACTCTGTCTTACTCTAGCTCTGCTTTGGTGATGCCAATGGTGAGCACACCTCATGGCATGCTCTGCTTGCGCACAAGTAGGCCATACATGGCCTACGCCTACTTGTGTGCAAGGCGCAAGTTGGCACCTCGACAGAGTGACTTTTGACTTACTTGACTTATTCCTGTAGGCTCCTAAGTGGAGCATAGGGCCGCAATCACACCCCGCCATCGGACTCTGTTTTGAGCAGTTTTCTTCAGCTGGGCCCACGATAATCCGGTCGACTTTGCCTCACTCTCCACTCGACAGAGTGCATTTCTAGTTTATTTTAGTTTCATCTGTTCAAATGATTTTTTAGATCATAATGCAGTAGGCAGATCATATAAGTTAGACATAGACTTTTAAGGCCTGAGATTGTGTTAGAAAGTGACTAAATATATCAGATGATGATCTCATGATG